>NC_046161.1:36327608-36632608 GCF_011064425.1 Rattus rattus
CATGTAACAGCATATTTTTGAATTGTGGTCAAAGTAGTGGGGTTTCCAAGAAACCTATAACTTTCCAAATAGCACTGAGTCTGACAACACAAAGGTCAGCTGTATTGACAAGCTCACATCTATGCGTGCATACGTGCAAGGCGACCCTTACATCAGCTCAATGAGGGAGATAGTGTCAAACCCACATGCCCATCAAGGACAATGCAGCTCAGACATTTAGTTTCTAGCCACAAACACAGACCAGTAGATGATAGAATTCCTGTCCCCATCATCCATGAACCCCAAATTCAGGCACACTGCAGGCTTTTCCGTCGTGCCCTGCAGTGTGTGGTATTTGTGTATGACTTCTTTGTTTCTAGGGTTCAGTGGGATTTCATTTTTTTTCATGCTGTCCCAGGTGGCACCTGGCTAAAGATGTCCCTTTTACCTTCTCATCTCTGACCTTAGTGTCAAAAGAATGAAATCCAAAGCCAGGCATGGCTGTGCAAATCTCTAAGCTTGGCACTGAGAGACTGAGGCAGGGGCATTCCAAGTTCAAGGTCATCTTGGGTAACACTGAGAGATAATTTCAGAAAGAGAGGAGGTGAGGAGAAGAGGAAGGAAGAAAGGAAAGAAGGAAGGGAGGAAGGAAGGGGTGAACATATGAAGGGAGAGAGGGAGGGAGGGAAGGAGGGAGGGAAGGGGAGAAGGCTGGTTTTGAAGTGGGCATTTACACCCTTAGTTGTGGTGTGACTCTTGACATTTAAGTTAATCCTTAGTTTCAGTTTGTCATTTTAAACTCAAGATAGCCATATGTCTCGGTCAGGGGTTTCTGGAGGAGCAGAATCCATAGCTATAAGACAGCAGTTGCCTCATACCTGAGAGGCTAAGAACCCTGGGGCTTGGTGCATCAACAATTGGAGCAGTCCTACAGTGGTTGTGTTACTGGAGAGGCCAACATCTTGGAAGTTGCTTAGTCTACAAGACGAGGTGTCTCAGGAATCCTAGTATAGTACCCAAACCCTCAAGGGTTTCTGGAGAGCCATTGGAGACAGGAATCTACATCTTCAGCAACAAGGGAGGTGAGGGACGACCAAAGGAGTAAACAGCCAAGAGTGAGTAAACAGCCAAGAGTTTTCTTTCAACGGAGCTCCCCAAACCAATTAAGGCAATCAGGACAGTTCTTCAGTTAAATCTTCCTATTCAGAAAATTGTACTTCGTGGCAAGTTGACATTAAAACCAACCATCACGGGGCTGCTATGATGGCTCAATTGTTTAGGGTATTGAATTTTCTTGTAGAAGACCTAAGTTCAATTCCCAGCACTGGCATGGCAGCTCACAGATATCATTAACTCTAGTCTCAGGGGAATAGCTCCAGTCCCAGGGAATCTGACGCCCTCAAGCACCAGACACATATATGGTGCACAGACAGATGTGCAGACAAACTCTACACATAAAATAAGTTAATTTTTAACAACTGTGGCATCATGTGTTGACATTATAGAACCAGTCAACAAGATCATGCCTGGAAGTCTTTTGACTATAGTCTAATAGAGGGCAGATACTCAGTAAATGCTGTGAGTATGTTTGTGGCTGACTTATGTCTTCATCTGGATAATGATCATATCACTGCTGAATGCCTCCTGGATTAGTTAAATGTGGCTACTAGATAGGACCCCATCCAGCCCCTGACCATCCTGCTTCCAGGAAAGAGGCCATTTGTTCAAAAGTCCACAGATATGAGTAAGACTGGACATATGAGTAACCATCTATAAAACTCCTGCTGAGAAAGTGTTTGCACACTCAGTCTCCAAACTCAAATTTCTGAAAAGAAAAATCTTCAGAATCTCCAGAACATTCTGGAAATGAGTCTAATGAAGCATAATGTCTATCTTTTTCCGAGAGAACTTTATTTTCCTGATGAAAGACAAGAACATGGGGTTGGTAGGGAGTCTAGAATGTGGATGGATCCATTTCCTAAGCTTGTCATGATAGAGTGTCACAGACCAGGCAACTTCAAGCAGGAGAGGTTTACTACCTGAATTTTATAGCAGGTGAGATGTGTAATCAAGATGTCATCAGGACCATGCTTCCTTGGTGGCTCAGGGGTGATCTTGAAACTGTGGATTCTTGAAAGCACACATTATATTCTTTTCAAAGCAGTTGAATTCCCAAAGGATACGTTTGTGGTTGTTTGGTCTTTCCTTGATTGACAGGTACCTCACTCTAACTTATGTCTTGTGTCATCAAATGACTGTCTTTTCCATGGATATCTCTGGGTCTCTCTTTCTGAAGGAAATTGATCATATTGGATATTATTTCCATCCTCTACTATGTCTTTATATTGAACTAATACATCTGTAATCACTTTATTTCTAAATAAGACTATATTCTACATAGATATATCCCAGGGCTATGTACTGGTATTGTATATCCATCCTCTCTACTCTCTCTCTCTCTCTCTCTCTCTCTCTCTCTCTGTGTGTGTGTGTGTGTGTGTGTGTGTGTGTGTGTGTGTGTGTGTGTGTGTGTGAAACTCAGTCCATAACAATGGGTAACAGCCTTCCCCAGGACTTGAGACAGAGGGTCGAGAGCTAGGAAAAAGGTTTAAGTTGGAGAAGCCTGTATCTCACATCCCAGTGCCAATGGGACTACAAGAGAATTAGAAATACCTCCTTCTTCTCCTCCAGAGAGAAGCGTTCTGAAAGCCTGGGGATGTAGCGTGCCTACATAGTATGCATGAAGCCATGGATTCAATCTCCAGTACCACATAAAACAAAAGTTGCTCGGGGCTACCAATTCAGTTATCTCAGAACCATGGAATGTTAGCTTTTGGAGCCGAGGGAAATGACCCCTCTCTGTTTTTATTTTAATCACCAGATCTTGATTCCAATCCTCACATGGCGTGCACCTCAGGACCAATTATACATCTTTTATTAGGTTAAATCATTTGAATTCTCCATTTTATAAATAGAAATATGTCAAATGTTGGCAATTTTGCATGACTTGATCCATACATTTCATAGCTGTGGCTGAAAAGGTTTATATTTACCTTTAATTCTTCAAGGTGGTCCCAGGATTTCAAAGTTTCTACTATTCAATTCCTGCCCTTCGATCCTACTGAGATGCTCTGGAGACCAGATACATCCTACCATGTCCAATAAATACATGTATGTCAGGGGAAAAAAAGACTTGAGAGCCTGGGTTCAAATTATTTAATCTCTCTATTAGTAGGTGTTGAGTAATTAGTTTCCTTTGTATATCAAAACCCTCATTTGTTAATTAGTAACAAAACACAGAATCATTTTAAGGACTAAAGTATGTGCTATAGCCATTCATAATACAAAGAGAGAGAGAGAGAGAGAGAGAGAGAGAGAGAGAGAATCCTACCAGCATAGTATTTCTATGAATTCAGTTCACTGAACAGTATTTCTCTCCAGCATCTTCCTTATATTTTCTTATATGCCCTAATAATTCCAGCAACAGCTGAGGGAAGAGCCCAAATAATGAGACAGCCCGTGGGCTTAATGATAGTAACTAAAACCAAACAACAGTGGGACCAAACGAGAGATAGCTTTGCATGTAGTTTATTATTTTATATTCAACAGCAGAACCCATCTCAAGGAATATATGCCTTAAACTCCGTTACTAGAAAGCTGTCTTATTATGTTGTCTTCTCATCTTAAGATAACTGAGCTCCATTTGAATTCTAGACATGATATGCCTGTGTTTACATCAAATGTCATTTTCTAAGCACAGCAGTTCTAGCCTCTTTTCCATTGACAACATATATGATATTAACATAAATTATCATATATGATACTCCCTATGGGGGGGGCATTCTGAAATTCCCTAATTCTCCACAGGTCCTCCTTTCTTTCATTCTAGAAAGCCATGAGGGGAGGGGATGATAAACAGTGATAACCTCCCAAATCCTTTCCCAAGAACTATAAATGTTAACAAACCAACGAGCCACTGTCATGCCTGCACCATACATGAAATGTATATATGATGCAAAGGCTACACAGAGACTCACTCTTCCAAGGCATGTAATGCCATGATCATGTGGAATGACTAGAAACCATAAAGCCATTAGGTAATCTATATCTAGGACATTTATAGTCTCTACCATCGTAGTCATAGGCTTCTAGGTGCTGTGACCCACAATGAAGGCTGGATTATTTTCTGTGTAGTGACGCTGAACGAATATCCATTTCAACCACACCTTCGGCACAATGGTATTCCTGCCTCTGTATGGCTAAAATCACTGGACGCCTCCTGTCTCTCCACATCCCCCGTAGGCATGATGCCGCTCTCAATATGATCAGTTCTTCCTAAACGCCAGAAGCATTCCTCCACATCTTTAGACTTGGGAGCATCCTAGTAGTCCCTCCCTTCTTCGAAGTGGTCAAAGCTATTTCTTATCAATTGTGAGAAGTGTGGCTTTGAAGATGCCGCCAAGACTATCAGAAGCCTGGAATAGACATACATGTTACAAATTACAATTCTTCAAGCCAACCCCAACTCTTTAAAACTGCTATTAATTTACAGTCTGGGAATCTCTCTGGAGTGGGGTTCAGGACAGGTTTCCAATCTCCTTGACAAAGACTTCCTCATAAATGAGCCAGATCAGGACCAAGGATAATTGGCAATTTGGTTGTGTTCAGTGAATGCAAGAAGCACAGTTCATTCTTAAGACATGGAACCTTAGAATGAGGGTGTGATAGAACCGAAGGGGACGAACAATGGGATAAATGTGATCCTCTCAAGCTGTAAAGGCCAAACTGCCTCTCAGTTCTAAGACCACGTTCACACACTTCAGCACGATGCAGAGCACCTCCAGGACCTGGCCGTGCTCACGTGCTTTCAATAATAGCATTCTCCTCTCTTCACTATAATGTCCCTTCCTGGTGAGGTCTTAGCAAGCAAGAGGATTCAGATGATCACTGAATCCTGAAAAATAAGCAAACTGACTCTACACACAAGACAAGAGGGCAAAGCCAAGAACAGCAAACTCCAGGTTTCAGTAAAATGCAAAGAACTCCTTGTTCTGGTTGGTTTTCGCCATCAACTCTGGAAGGCCTGGAATTGCCTGGGGAGGCAGAACCTCACTCAAAGAACTGCTTCAATCAGATTGGCCTGGGATAATGTCTGTGAGAGATCGTTTTGATTGATGATTACTATGAGTGAGTCAGCCCACTGTGGGCGGCATCATCCTCTAGGAGAGTGGGTCTGTGCTATTTAAGAAAGCTAGCTGACCAGGAAACAATGAGCAAGCCTGTAAAGAGTGTGTATCTGTGTTTTCTGGTTTTTTTTTTTTAAACTTGATTTTTCTCCACTATGGACTGTGTGTGACCTAGAAGTAGAAGCCAAAATTACCCTTTCCTTCCCTAAGTTGCTTTTGGTCATGGTGGTTAGCACAGTAACAGAAAGCAAACTAGAACACTTAAGAGCATGTCTTTTTCTGCCACATGGAGCTATAAGCTCCTTCCTGGAAGTCTGTTTATAAGCTGTGATCATGAAATAATGAGCTTCAGTCTCCCCCCTGCAGATGTACCAGGAATGATAGTTCTTTCTATGCACTCTCTTTTTAGGAAATCATAGGCATATTCTAAAATGGCTACATTTGCTCAATGAGCCTTTCTTGGAACTGGGTTCAGATTTAGTTTACAAAAAGCAAATCTAATTTGTATTTCTGACAAAAGCGTTTTCCCAATTTCATTGCCCACCAGAGTCACAAGACGTAGCTTCTGGGCAGCTTTTAGTAGCTCCCATTGAGAAACCCCTCCTCCGAAGATGAAAATGTGATTAATGTAATTAAAGATGTTTAAGACACAATACTAAAAGTACTCGTGTGTGTGTGTGTGTGTGTGTGTGTGTGTGTGTGTGTGTGTGTACTTCAAGCGTCATTTTGTAAGCACTACCAACCTTGTTAGTTGAGATAGTGTCGCTTACTGGCCTGAGGCTCCCTTATCAGGTGATGCTGGCTGGCTCACAATCCTTAGGGATTTGCCCATCTCTGTCTCCCCAACCTGGGGATTACAATTTTGTGCCACACCTGGCTTTCTTATATGGGTTCTGGGCATTGAATTCATGAATTCTTGGTTACAAGGCAGACTTTTTACCAACCAAGCTATCTCCCCAGCTCCCCCATTCATCATTCTAAAGGATAGTTCCAAAGATGCTTAGAGTGATTTTTTTTTCAGAATCTTGAGAATAAGTGTAAATCTATTAAGAAGATAGCGGTGAGAACAATGCTTCCTTCTCATAGGCTACTTAACAGTAATGAGCAGGTACTGTGAGCACGAAGGAGTCTGTTAGACAATGCTCACCTGCGTGTGTCCTTATTAAGTGCTTCTGAGAACCTCATGTAAATAACATGAACACTAACAGTTGGCCCTTACTGAGTGCCTCCTACCAGTCAAGGACTCGGCTATGGGTTATTCCATTGAAATCTGTACTTTACAAATAAAACCCAAATCTTTAGAAAAGCTGAGAACCTTGCTAATGCCGAGATAATATTAGGAGAGGTGAGATTCATGAGCACATCTATCTGACTTGTTCTTAATGACTTGGGTCTATGTGCTGTGGTATAAGCTACAGGCCCTTAACCACTGTGATACGATCTCCTAATTTCAAAAAAAACCTATCATTTTAAATTATGAGTAGATATGTGTGTGTGTGTGTGTGTGTGTGTATGTGTGTGTGTGTGTGTGTGTGTGTGTGTGTGTGTGTGTGTAGTAGGTGCCAACTCGTATTGTCTAGTTCCATGGTCAGTGACTTGTAAACTATATTGGTGATAGTGGCCCAACCAGGACAAAGGACAGTACAAGTGGGAAAAATCAGACCAAGTTACTCTAGGCAGATCAGTTCCTCTACCCTTCCCCACCCAAAAGCCAGGTTCCTGGGTGTGAGTCATAGTTGTCAGCAGAGGAATTATTTATGGAGTAAGCCCCAGTCCAGGTGCAGCTTGAGGCTTTGCAACTTGTTTGCCGTTCTTTAGTTCCAGGTAAACCCCGGCGGTGGCAGGCCTCAGTCACTCCATCCTGATGACCTCAATGGGCACATCTATCTCTATTCATCTCTCTCCTTCAGCCTCCCCCTCCCCATGCATATTTATAAAGACCTCAAGAATCCTAGGATCCCATAAAAATGCAAAGTACAATTATTATTAATGATGATACAGTTAGCAAGGAAGACATTTGTTATTTCTACTCAATTGCTTTCCCCCGGGAGCAGATTTTTTTTTTTTTTTTTTTTTTTTTTTTTTTGACGAGGTGTTAATGTGCAGTCCGGCTACTTTGATTCTCAGTCATTCTCCTGGAGAAAGTTGGGCCGCAGACTAGGGCGGTGCCCTTCTCTTCCCTCTGCAGTACTGCACTGGCTGAGTCCTGGTTGCTGGTGTAGATGAAACTGTGGGTCTTTATTTGATTTCTGCTCTCAGGAAACACTGTCTTAGGATCAAGGGAACTAGACTAGGAGAGTCCCTTTCTCGCCGAGGTAGTCACTAGTCTGCAGGCAGCCCGGGCTCATAGATCTAGTTCTATTCCCCCACTTATTCACCTGGAGCTAAGTGATTTTTTTTCAAGGCGAAGGGCGAACACATTTCCTTATGTAAGCAGCCCTGTTCCTAATCACCATTGTTTCTCAGACCAGCCGCTGGCTGAGACTGGGAGCCATTTCCATTCTCAGTTCGCAGCCTTCCATTGTAATTTCAGAGGAGTTTAAAGAAAAATACTGAACCAGTCGGGGATTTCCCCGTAATGACCTACTTCCTCTAACACACACCAGAACCGCTTCAAATGTGAATTTCCACGAGGAAAGGGCTCCCCGAAAATCTCCATTATCCTGTGCCCTTCAGAAAGTACCTTGCCTTTCTTTGGGCTCCCATCCCCCGCTCCCACCCTCCCTCCAGCCCCGCACCCTGCCTTTCCCTCCTTCTTAAGAAGACTTTCCCAGGTCCCTCTTGGCTGTGGTTGAACGACGTTGGCTGCAGTCCATGCCGCAACAAAGCCCTGGCATTCCAGCTGTCTGCGTCTAATCTCCAGTGTCAGCTCTCGTTAATGTGTGAGCGTGAAATCAGAGGGGGCAGAGCTGCACGGAATATTAAAACCATGATCAGAATTCCACTGAGATGCTGAGAGGCTGCGAGCACCATTAGAGGAGGCTGTCAAATCACGGCTTCGCATTAAATAAAAGATTTCTATCGGAGCAAAGTACAATCAGTGAATCGCTGAGCTAAATTAGCATTTTTTCAATTGGAGATCGAAGGTGATTTATTGTTCTACACGACATTAATGTAACTATGTGCTTGACCCGCTAAGGCAGCTAATTTTTCATTTAAATGGTTTCTTTCCTTCCCGGTGCAAAGGCTGCAATCATATTTCAACTTTGCCGAGCGATCAGAAAAGTCCTGGAATGCCGCAGAAATGCCGTCCGTCCCCTCTCCTTCCTTCTCTTTTTCCAGCTCCAGAGCCTTCCTCCTCCCCTCCCCTTCCCTACTAACCTCATGGCTGGTGGTCAAGGTCACAGAGGAAGAGTAATCTCAAAGCCACCGACTTCAAAGCCTCCATCAAAGAAGCCCCCACGTAGCCATTGAATTAAAAGGGAGTGGGGGAGGGTGGGGTCCAGGCACTGGCCGTTCCTATCAACAAGAAAAGACCCTTTAACTGCCCTGCTGGTAGGGCCCAATCCGGGGCATCCTGGGTCCAGTCTCTCTTGCAGCCCTCTTACTGCGCCTCCCCCTCACATCCTCCGTGCCCCCTCCCCGGCGGCACACACATCGCCTCAAGATAATATACATTTCCAATTAGCAGAGCACACTCTAGCCATGTTCTCTTTGACTGCCCTAACTATCTTCCTTTTTGCTAAAAAGCAAAGCTGTCATTAATGCAACCCTGCAGCTCCATTAATCCGAGGTACAATGCAGCTTTTCTCTCTCGGGCTCCCCTGAACATAAAAACTACAGTTACTCAAGCACCCCTCTTCTATTTAGATCCCTCGTCCATTGTCTTTCATTACATACCTGATGTAACACAGTAGCCATCGAAGCTCTTGAACACAGAACAGAAGCATGCGATTCCATTCATTTCCCAACGCCCTTGCTTTCAAAGGGCAGCTGGTATTTTTTGTTGTGGTTGCTTTTAAGCACATGGATTTTAATGTCTGGGAATGAATGAATATATTTTAGGGTACACTGGGGCCCTTAACATGTGGCAAACTTGTTGGATTTAGAGCAAGATGGGAGTCCCGGCTGAACCCCGGTAAATTACATTCTCACATTTCTCTGAATTGCTTCTTAGTTCATTGTGTTCCACACAGAGAAGAAGGGGAGGAGCCGGCAAGGGGTGGTGGGCAGTGGAGCTGACATCTGCCTTGCCTTACCAATGTAAACGTGATTTCTAAAACTAAGCAGACATTGTGCCAGTACCTGGTGTGCATAGTTCATTTGTCTTCATCACATCCCGACGTCTACTTAGTGAAATTACAGAGGGAGATACGGAGGGGAGGCATTAAAGGACTACCTATCCTTAGGATATGAGGCCAAGGACAGTGGCTGTACCGGGGCTGGCTGTGGACAGAAGAAGGAAGAGCACTTTGCCTCCTCCGCCACACACACAGCCTCAAAACAAAAGTGATGAAGTTCCTTCAAGGGTCAGTGAATTGGGAGAAAACTTCCCTCCCACCTTCCTCACAACGGGACCTAATTGGCACACACACCCCTCCCTCATCCCCCACCCCCCACTCCAGTCAGCCAAAAGGCCTTGGAGTGATGGGTCAGGGGACTGACCTTTGTTCTGACTCAGTGAAAGGGCCTCTCACTAGGCCAAAGGTGGGGGTTAGGATGAGTAATTGGAAACATGTACTTGCCACCGTTGTGTCAAAGTTGCCGGTTCACATCTGCCTCTCTCTAAAACATAGAAAGCAATTCCATCTCTCTCCATATTGACCATTCACTAAAATGCAAGGACTCTAAACAAGAAACATAGATTCCATCACTCAAAAATGGAGAATTCGGTCACCAAATGCCTCCTGGGACTGACCACTGCTCAACCACTTCCCTTTAGGTTGGTTTCCACAGGACCTCTGCATCAGTTCAGACCACTGTTCCTCCTATCCTTGGTCACTCATGAGTATGATGGTTTGTATTTGACTGGCCCAGGGAGTGGCACTGTTGAGAGGTGTGTGGCCTTGTGAATGTAGGCTTTAATACCCTTGTCCTAGCTGTCTGAGAGCCAGTCTTCTGCTAGCAGCCTTCAAATATAGATGTAGAACTCTCAGCGCCTCCTGTACCGTGCCTGCCTGGATGTTGCCATGCTCCCACCTTGATGATACTGGACTGAACCTCTGAACCTGTAAGCCAGCCCCAGTGAAATGTTGTCCTTATAAGACTTGCCTTCGTCATGGTGTCTGTTCACAGCAGTAAAACCCTAACTAAGTACAATGAGCCGAAAGATGTTGCAGCATGGCTCCATTTCTCAACTTCCCATCTGCAGGGCAATCCCATTCCATGCCAAATCAAAGGACCCAAAGTCAAGGTTCAACTCTACCATGCCCTCTCTAAGCATAAGTTACCCTCATATGGCAATGTCTCCTGGAATATAATTCTATTCTTTGGACTTGGGACCTTTTGGGATATTTTGGTCACTGCTGGTGCACAGACTAAAACTTCAGTGCAGGGAGAGAAACGCACAGACACATAGTCAATCCATCTAGATGGTCTGTCACATGCTGAGACCTTAGCAAGCCACATGAACCTAAAAGGTTGGCAAAGGCTCGACTTGTGGCTGGGGAAGACAGGCTTTCGGGGTAGAAAACTGAGGAAAGAGGAAACAGTCTGGTCGCAGAACAGACTCTGTAAAGGGTAGCCAGACTCTGAGACCGTGAGTCACAGTGGTTGGCAGGCACGGTTCAAAATAGGCTTAATAAGCAAAGGCACAATCCAGTAGACTTTTGGAGAGAAGGTGGAGCAAAGCACGGATGGAATCATGAGACCATTCCCTTCTGCTCCAATGCTCAATTCACGTCTCCAGAGACAGAAGTACGGTAATGAGTGACAGCGTCTTTCACCAGGTGAGCACAGAGAACGGACTCAATCCTCAGGCACAATGAGGTCACTACCAGAATAGGCGTAGAGAAAGCTCAAGAGACAAACTCAAGAGAGCATGCGAGCCTTAGAAGCAGTTCTCAGGGGCCCTCATCTTACAAAAGATCACACGTATGATGCTGTAGAGCAACTGTAAGGACTGCGTCTAGATTTAGATGCGTGTGTGTGTGTGTGTGTGTGTGTGTGTGTGTGTGTGCGCGCGCGCGCGCGCGCATGTGCTCATGTATGTATCATACATTATACTGATTTCTCAGTGTTCAGACTACTGTAAAGATGCCATATAAATTCCCCTTGTTAGGCACCAATGAGGAGGCTCAGGAATGTTCCAGCTATATCAGATTTTGGGTTCAATGACATTGAAGGGTTTGTTTTGTTGTTGTTTTGTTGGGTTGTGTCTTCATAAAACATTTGCAAAGACTGGGATATACGATACTAGAAATTCCATATGTGATTCACTTAATCCCACCCCCATGAAACTCAATAAATTACTGCAGCAGGACTGTGAATTAGGGGTCTATGATTATGCTCCTCCCTAAATTATGAAGATTGACACTGGCAGAAATACCGAAACTCAAGTTCCAAGGTCTACCTCCAAATGGCTCACTCTTCAAAAAACACTTTAAGCATTTGAAATATCCACTTGCAGAGGTGGCATTTTGTAGAAATGGCATTTAAAACATTCAGAAAATAATGCTGGTTAGAAAGAACCATCGAGAGTACTAAACCACAGTAGATGGAAATGATTTTATTTGAAGAATATTAGCTAAAAACTGGACTCTCTTGAGTGTGTATCAAGTGCCCTGCAGTCTTCCAAACATAAAAGTACATGTATTAATATGATCTGATCCTCATACTGACCCAATAAATTATGTTCTATCCTCTCCATTGTAAAGATAGAGAAACAGGGCACAAAGGTGTTAACTGCCCCAGGGTAGTTCATTCAAGTGCTACTAATAGAGCCAGGATTTGAACTCAACCAAATTTGAACTTCCAAGTCCACATTCTGGTACCATGATATGCTTCCAGAGATGAATGCAGCATGGCTCTCTGTTACTATCAGAATGCCTTCTAGATGTTTCAGGAAGGCAAATTGGAGTCCTATAGCTATGTTTAAGCACAAAAGCTCAGAATGAAGGAAGCTATAAGCTTAGTCACAAGGCCAGCTTTTATAAGGTTTGCCCATCCTTGTGCTTTTACCCCAGGACAAGCTTTGTCAAGGTGAAAACAGTCAAGTCAGAAGAAATAAGTTGGCTATAGACACTTTCAACATCTATTACCTAGGTCACTTCTGAGTAGCAGTAGCCTTCTCTTAGATCAGTGGACTGGACAAAGAACAAGTAAGTTTACTACAGGAAGATATCTTGAAAATAAGGAAAGAAATAGTCTTAGCCCCTAAGATTCAAGGAAGTTTTTCATGGGCATAAAGTAGGGGGAAGAACCCTAGAGGAGCATGGGTGGAACCAGAGAAGCCACAACTCCTCACGTATCCTCATTGAATCTTTTGTGCTGCCTTCTAAGTATCCCTGCATCCTCTTGGATTACAGTAGGTACCCAACACATATTGAACAAATAGAGTGGATGATGTTCTTATGAGTATATACACAAGTGAAGTTGGCGCGTGTGATACTAAATAATAATATTAACTCCAGCACACTGAAGGTGACATAGAAAAGCGCTGGAGAATGGCATCATCCAGGAGCAAATCTGGTTTCTGGTGGCCCCTGTCTTCAGTCTCTCGCCATGCCATGGCATTGTCACGACATGTGAGAGATTTGTTTAGAGTGGGGGAAGCATATTTTTGTTTGCATTTGCTTAGCACATTGCTGTCGCACATTTTGCTCTGAGATGTAAAGTCATCTGCACGCACCGGTTGTGCAGTTAGAACAAAGTCAAAACAAGCGTCAGGCGGGTTGTCAGCCACATGGCCTAGGCAGATTGTCATGCTCCTTTGCCCATGACTGCTGCTGTCTCCTGTACTCCACTGTGACTCTCCTCCTTGCCCCTGAAACCTACACCTACATCTTGACATCCACAGGGTATAATTTCTAACTGGTTTACACAGAACACAGTCCCAGTCCACCAGAGGGATGATGGCTCACAAACTGCAAGCCATTTTGTGTCAAGAGCCCTCTCACCTTGTATCACAGCATCTTCTGATAAAAAGATTAATTGAGCAGTGTGCCCAGGCCAAACAATAATTTTCTTTCTTTTAACCATCTACAAAAGCCTTCATTCAAATCCATGTCCATTCCAAGTTACAAGGAAAATCACCATACCTAGGGATCAACATCAAGATTATTGGTGTTGCAAAGCACATAAGCTCTTGCCACCAGTATGGCAGATTGGATACTCAAAATGAAGCCTAATCGTTCCAAATTATTTGCTCATTTCCCTCTGTCTCAGAGCTGTCTCTACAGGCAACACAAGTCCAAGTTAATGGCCTGATTTTTCACAATGTATCTGTGCCTCATCAGTAGGATTACAGTAAAATCCAGTGTTCTCCATTATTCAACAGATCTTCAGGTAGTGCCCACCTTGTGTCAGAAGCTACGCCGGGGTTTAAGATGCAGCACACTACAAAGCATGCTTGGTTTCTCTCCTCACAGAACTTAGAGTCTACAGAAAGAACAGATAAACGTCACGGATGGTGACTGTTATGGAGGACTGGGGATGCTTGGGAGAAAGAACAGTGAGTGAGAGGGCAGATCAAGCCAAGGCTCTTGTGACCCATCAACGGTATGAGCAGTCAGAGGAGTGAAAGAAAAGTCAAGGATGGCTTGTGGAACACAGATGATACCCAGGAGAAACTTGGCAACCGGAAAAGGACTGTGAAAAATGCGAAGGCACAAGTTTTAATGGGAATTATGCCTCTTAAAGAGGAGCACCTCTA
This sequence comes from Rattus rattus, assembly GCF_011064425.1. Taxonomy (NCBI): domain Eukaryota; kingdom Metazoa; phylum Chordata; class Mammalia; order Rodentia; family Muridae; genus Rattus; species Rattus rattus. The sequence continues at coordinate 36,341,586 of NC_046161.1, forward strand.
ACTGATACGCTTGGATGACTGCCAAAGAAGACATTTAGCCAAAGATGAACAAGTTCCATTTCTTGTTATATCTCATTTTATAAACTATGGAGGCCAACTCCCATGGAGGAGTGATGAGCCTGTTCAAATTCTCAGTGCCTTCTGGTTCCTCCTTGGCAGTATTAAGCACAACTGTACCCAAGTTCAGAGGTCAAAAGATATACTTGCATGACAATTTTTACCCAAACTTGTAAGTGGTTATATTATATGTCTACTTATTTTACCTTAGTTTTGAAACACTAGGCCTGACAAGCATGCATTTACTCACAGATTACATATAAAGATGTGTCAAAAGCTAAGTACCAGATCAGGGCTGTAGCTCAGACGGACGGGATCTCTTGCCTAGCATGTGAAGGCTCTGAGTTCACTCCCCAGAATCAGACACCCAACAACACTAACAAAAAGCCATACACCATTAAAATAGCCTTCAGGTATACATCCTACTTGCAGAGCGTCAGAAGTCTATGGAATATCTTCTGGCCCTCCCGGAATTGCTCTGCCCAGTTGGGGAGTCCAATCAGCAGAACCCCTACAAATAGCCCACGATTCTACAGTGAGAATCTAAAATGTTGCCCAAAGCCCATGCGTTAAAAACTTGTTCTCTGAGGTGGTTCTGTGAGGCACTGTATAAGAGGTAAGGTCTTCAGGTCGGTGATGGTATGTTTTCAAAAGGGATATTAAGACGATAGCCTCGTTTCCTGTCTCTTTTTAAAATTTATTTATTTATGTATTCATTTATTTATTTTCCATTCTGATCATGAGGTGAACAGCTTCTTTGGTTCTACTATCAGGTCCCAACTCATTACAACCCACCAGCCATGCGCTGAAACTTCCCAAACTATAAGTTCAAGAGAATCTCATGGTTTCCAGCTGAGTGTTCAGGGGATGGTGTTTTGAAAGAAGGCAGTTGTCCTCCACTCTATAGCTAACAAGAAGGAGCTGTGATGACCATGTCTGTCTCTGGCACCCCAGGCTCAACCAATCCTCCATGTTTTAGTGCTGAGACCCAAGGCTGAGAACACACACAAAGTGAAATAGTTGGAAGCATTCGCCCTCACAGCCTCTTACTTGCCATGCCTTTCTCCTCCTTTTACTTTCCACATAGAGCCATACTTTCTTCCCCTCAGAGCTCCTCTGAGCACCTTCCCACTATACTCTCTGTGCCTGGATGAGTCTCCAGGTCATACCACCCATCACATCTCATCTACTGGGTTTTGATGTCCGTGGAAATAATTGGGCATTTGCCTAGGAGTTTAGTGACCACACTGCTTCTCTTCCTGTAATCTGAAGAAAGGAGTTTAATATATGCAAGAGCGCTGGGAACTCCATAGATTGTATACAAAGACATTCCCAAGGACTGTTTGGGAAAGCCTCCCATCATATTCTAGCAATTGTTCGTATCTATGCAATGTCTAATGACTTCTTGCTGTTGACCTGGATCTGCTCTTTCTCTCCTTTTCTAGACACCAAGCTAATGAAATATAAGTTCCTTCTTATCGAGAAGCAGCAGTAAATACCTAGGGATAGCATAGGCAATCAGTAGTTTTGTTAGTTCACCATATTGGGAGCAGTTGCTCACAGGTTCACAGGCTTTAGTGATATGGCCAGAATATCCTCCAAGGGAAAGTGCAAAGGAAAGACAATCAGATTTCCCTCTCCTCAAACATGGTCAAGCCTGTACCAATATATGGCATTCATAAACCGTCGAAACTAAGCAATGATGCATCTTTGGATAGTCCTGGTAGATATCGGTAGATTGAGTAGACTTGCTCAAGAAAGGCATGATGTAATCATATTGTGCAGTATTCTTTCAGTTTGAAAAATGTACAGATGTCTATTTTAAAGACAAACAACTTAGATTTATGGACAAATTTATCATCATGAACGTGCCAGATCTTTTCTGGTCTCAAAGCTGAGCTGAGTCAGGCCTAATTAGTACTTGGACAGGAGAAAAAACATAACCCCCCATGAAGTCCCATGTTGACTCAAATTTAATGGTTTTAGTTTAGTTTTGTTTTCAATACAAAGTCTCATGGGTCTCCACCCACCTTCAAATTTATTATGTATTCAAGATTGACCTTGTATTTTCTTTTAATAAAAATTTTTCCTTACTCTTGACAAGTCATATGCACATATGTGTATATACACACACAAACACACACACACACACACACACACACACACACAGAGAGTACAACATGGGAATGACCATATTTGCCCCCATTTCCCTCTCTAACTCCTCTCAGGTATTTTTCAACATGGCCTCCCCCTAATGAAATCCATGGCCCTTTCCCCCTGATAATTCACTAAGTCAAATGAGCATTGCTGATATATATGGGTGTGGTGTTCTATGCTGTCACGTAGGAAATCTGCCAATGTTTACAGATTAAGAAAGAAAAGAAGAAAGAGAGAGGGGGAGGGAAGGAGAGAGAGAGAGAGAAAGAGAGATTATTTATTCCCAGCATTTACCAACTGCCAACAGTTCCTCCATAAAGGCGCCATCTGGAGGGAATGTCTCCATCTATGTTAGAATTTTTGTTGGAGGGAATCTTGTGCAGGTAACTATAGCTGCTGTAAGTCCGTCAGTGCAATAGTCATGCCTAGTTCAGAAGCTCATGTTTCACAGCACTCCTCCCCACTCTCCTCCCCACTCTCCTCCCCACCCTCCTCCCCATTCTCCTCCCCATCCTCCAGTTCTTATATTCTTTCCACCTCTTGATCTACAATGCAGTCTGACATTGTTGGTAGGAGGTGGAATCAGGAAAGAAGTCTCATGTCGGGCCAAGCACTTAATTTAGTTTCTTCGCAGCCCTTTGACAGTCATACACCTGCCCACCGAGTGCTGCCCACTGGAGGAAGAAGCTTTGCTGACCAAGACTGAGAGCAGCCCAGATCTAAGAGTATAAATGTAAACATGTAGAAGAATATTTAGAAATAATCTAACAACACAACTGTTAGTGTGTTAACATGTGGGTTCCGGGAATTGAGTCCAGGTCCACTGGAAGACCAGAAAGTGTTTTTAACCTCTGAACTCCAACTCCCCAACGTCATGGTTTTTAAAAAAGACTTATCGCCATAACAGAAAGCCTCAATTCTTTATAGATGTGGACTATTTGTAAATTACATAGAAACAAAGCTCAATAAATAACTATTAGAGTCACCATCATGAGTTTGACGTCACATTACATATGACTCGATGTTTGAAAACTACTGGATCTTAGCCAGGATACTTTAGACTATTTAAAGTTGGCCAAAAGGTGAGCACAGGTTGGTGAAAATATTCTATGCCTGCTCTGTTTCTGCCATCCTAAGCTGTGAAGTTATTCTCTCTCCTGAATTCTTTCCCAGGCCAGTGCCTGAGAAGTCGCCATTTTGTCAGCACACATTGATATTTCTCTGTATTCGGTGCAGTGAAATGAATTCTGCTTCTGCCCTTTTCTGGCTTCTTGGGAGGCGACCTGGTGCCCATTGGCTCTAAAGCAAGTGTGACCATGGCACTGATGTTATTATACGGCAATGCTGTTAGAAGTTCATTCACATGCTTTAGAAGAAACCAGGGGGTAAAAACAAAATATGGGAACATCTTCATTAAGAAACAGTGGCTTTGCAAGGATAATTTTCACACATAATCCCTCTGATCAAGGGTATACATACTCCTGTCTGACATCTACCACTCCAACATAATTCTATCTACTACATAGAGTGAGTTGAATTAGACCCCATGTCTATTCAGGCATAGTCAACTATGCTAGTGCTAGACTCCTATAGATGATGAAGAAAAATAAATAGCCTGGACATTTAGAGTCTCCGGGATGGAAATTAGACTTAAAAAAAATTACAAACCTAGTTCACTTGGAATATTTTGCACTTGACACAAATGGGCAAGAGATAATTATGATCAAACCCTGTGAAGGCTGCTTTTATAGATGCTATAAAAGAAAACACACATGCACAAACACATTGACTTGCAAGAGAGCAGGATGATATAATGGCCTATTTCATCTGTAATTTTAGCAATTATTATAAATGATGAATAAAATCTAACTGAAAGTACTCTTTTATTATCTTCCCAATGTGGCATGATCCAAAGGTTGATCCTGAAATAGAAGAGCCTCCTTAGAAGTACCAGGAACTGGAACAAAACTGTGGGTCTGGACTTTGACCTTAAGCTCTTAAAGAGAATATTGCTCATTACTCCCCTGGGAACAGAGGAGATTCTACACTGAGATCATCTGGCACTAAAGGAGTCATGCAGATAACTCCTAAGATCAAAGGAACCTACCCCAAAATTCAAGTTCCACCAGGGGCTGCTGGGGTACCGGGTTGGCAGTACTAAGCTGTGCACCAAAGACCTCCTACCTACAAAAGCTGTGCTAAGGTCCACCTGCTGATGTTCATGACAAGGAAGCAGGTGATCCCATCACTTCGTTGAGGTCACAGAGTAGAGCCAGACACAAATCATTCTGAAAAAAAAAATGCTCGAACTCATATCAAGTACTTGAAAGCTAGCACGGCAAGTGCTGTGTGAACCATCTGTCAGATTAGCTGGTATCTAGTTAGGGTGATCAGAAGTTAGATTCTTTCTAACAGAACGACGTCTCTATGAACCTCTCTTAATGATCTAGCATCTTGGGAATGCATTGAGCTGTCCTTGACTGAGATTGTTTATGACAATTGCCCTATAGGAATGTGTACTCAAAAGGAAGCTTACTTCTGATATTACCTGATTGAGACAAGAAGCATCACCTAATAGCTCCTGCCCATCTTTAGGGGTGCTCTAGGTACTGTAGACTCACCAGTCATCCAGATAGCCTGTCATTGCCTTCAGCCAGTGTATACCGCAGGCAGACTGGCAGATCCAAGCATCCATTCCCTAATAGGAGTGTGCAGCTGAAAGGAAGTGTTGATAGCTTTCACGCCTTTGACAGGAACACAGAGTATCTACTGGAGGACACCTAATCATCTCCCTCTGTCAAACCCAAACTGCCCTCCTTTAAGAGTCAATTGGCTTCCTAGCCAGATTGGTGCTGTTATGTGTAGTTGTGAAGACCATTGGCAGTGGCCAGCAACCAGGTAATGCACCATTCAATTTGGAAAGCAAAAGAAACGTCTTAATGCAGATATTCACTGTACATCTGTGAAAACGCCCTGAGTGAAATTACTTGAGGCTCAGAGGCTATAACTTAGCAATTGCTTTGCCCGGCTGGAACAACATGGCAGATGGAAATATTGTATGTTTGGGAACTGAAAAAGGCAACTTTGTCCAGGCTTTCCATATTTATCGCCCAGGAATCGGCTGTTGCTATACTTTGGTAATGGTGGTCCCCAGCCTGCAGAGATCTTAGCTAACGACATGGCTGGAAGGAGTCAAATCTCCAGAGTGCCAGTGTATCTTCTGAATGGACTAAGTAAGGCATGAGGCGTGTTTGTTTACTCACCCCCACCCCTTCCTCTTCAGATGGATAGTACCCTGGTCCCCACACTGCTGTTTCCAGATGCCTGCCATGAGAGCATCCACCTCGAGCCTCTGGCCTTAGCTTTTTTTTTTTGAATGGATACAGAGAAAGATTTCTACTTACCGAGATGCTCTTGTGATGGAAAGGAAAGACACTGGGCTCCAAGTTGCACTTTGATAATTAGATGAGTCTTGACTCCTATGATGCCAGTGTATCTGATCAAAGCCCAAAATGCTACCTAGAGAGTGCTCAAAGCAAGTCAAAGTAGCAGTTCATCCCACACTTTGATTTCTGAACATGTGTGTGTCCGAATGGCTGACTGTTCACTGAGTCACAACCTTACCTTCCGTGCTTATGTAATTACACAGTGCTCCCTACCTTCCTTTCTTCCTATTTCACTGCAGACACACAACCAAGCTTTGGCCAGAGGAATTCTACCATAAGCCACAGGCTTGCTTCGATGCCCCAGAGCAGAGCTGTCACTTAAGAGCTAGCTCCTCCTTCCATTGCCTTCGGGGAGATGGAGGGTGGCAGTTTTAGAAGCCAGGTACTGAAGGTAGAGAAGAAATTGGGTCCTTGATTCACAACCTGGAAGGGAATGAGCCATCATTCAGGAGCACCTGGGTCAGACTAAGAGAAAAGAAGTCTTCTTTCTTGTTAGAACAATAAATACAGTTTGGGGCTTATTTGTTACAGCAGCAAACACTATAGCAGTGTGTTCAATAGCCATAAAGAAGATGAAGGGTGCTTCCTCAAGCTTCCCATGGACTTCAGAATTGTTCACATTGACGTGTTTGTCATCCGAAGAGACAAAATGTGGACCGAATCTTTACAAACCCAAATATAGCTTACTATTTTGATTGTGTGATTCGAAATCATCCCAGTTGGAGGATTTTTTTCGAACTTTGAAAGGTAAATGCATGCAATGAAAGTCCTCCTTTTGCTAAGTAGAAGGGAAGACAGTCCTGAGTCCAAAAGTAAGGACTAGCAGGAAGGTGATAGGCTAGCCATACACATGGATTCAATTTGTTGATATTGCTTTTGAAATATTATTTATGCAAAATATGTATTTGATTTCTAATCTGTAGGATTTATGTAGGCCACAGTAAGTTCAAGAGTGTGCGTAAGTACTTTCTAATAGAACAGTGCATTATGAAGGGAAGGAAGAGGAGAGCTTTGACAGACGCAACCCTGACATTTCAGTGAGAAGAACCATCTCTGGGTGTCGGTTTATTTGAATAACAACAAATGAACTTCACGTGTGCGTAGGCATTACACTTTCTGGTAATACACTTACAAATATTGGGTCAATAATTCTCCCACAGCGCAAGGGTTACTAGACTACTAACTCCTGTCCTCCAAACAAACTTACCCATAGGCATCTATAATTTAGCAATACATCTCTTCCTACTCAAGTTAAAAAAATGATTTTCAAAATGTACAGCTTTTAATTAACCCATTATCAAACCAATTTTACATGAAGTGCTTAAACCATTATCAAATACACTTTATCTTTTTTCTGTGATCAAGAAAGGTAGTATAGAAATCGATCGTCATATATTAACCCAATAGAGTTGATATTCACAGTATAGCCTTGCCTTGTATGTTTGTAAGCTATCTCCTTGGTTGGCATAGAGCTACATAGGCCTCTACTCCAGATGCCCAACTCTTGCCTTAAGGGCACAGTGATTCCCCCATAGTTTGCTGTTCTGAGTAGAGAGAGTGGCTCTCTTATGACTCCCATTTTTCAGATATGTGAGAGAAACATGAGGTCAAGTACGTCATTGACTGATTTGTTTTATTCTCAGGAAGAAAGGGCAGACTTGAGGTCATTGGCAAAGCCCCTTCTTGAAGGTCTAATTATTAAATTTTAATTTAAATCTCTTAAACATTAAAGTTCTTTTTAAGCTTCATGAAGAAACGATCTGCCTAAAGTTGGATGTTAGAGTTTAAAGAGATACAGAAAATTTTTAAGTCCTTATTTAATTCATTAGACATTGAACACGTTCAGAGTTCAAGCACAGTTCTGAGCCTGAGAGTGGAGGAGGAGAACTTGGTAAATTTTGCCCAAGTATTTATTCTGTTACTGTGGGCAAACTGTTTCTTATCCAATGCTCACACAGGAAGGAGAATGGCTGTAGCCTCTGGGAGTCTCCCCCATTGCTGGCCTCTGGCCATGTGCTGGTATACTGTATGTTAGTCACAGTGACAAGATACATGATAAAATTAAAGAAGGAAACTGGTTTGAGAGGTTTTAGTTCATGGTTGCTTGTCCCTGTTGTATCTGGGTCTGTGGTAAGTCAAGACATCAAGATGGAGGGCACCCGGTCCAGCAGAACTCTGTCTTCCCATCTGTTTCATTTGTTTGTTTTTTAATTAGTCCCTGTGTCATTCTACAAGGACTGGAACAGATTCTGGTGGGGAAGAGGGGAGAGGCCCTGGATAAGAAGCCAAACAGTAGAAAATGCAAATTGAGAACAGTTGATAATGCTTTATGTCTGACCGAGGCTTTTCGCATTTGTGAAAATGAAGAAACATGTAAAAGTACTTTAGGAATGATTCATCACCCATGGACAGAGATGTATCACCGTTAAGTTTTAAGTGTGTTTCTTCCCTCTGCCTCACTAGAACTGATCGCCGCATGCTCTTTCTCCTGTGTCATTAACTGCTCTGTGCAAACATTATTTGTTCTGATCTTATGCGGACCTGTCATAATTTTCCAAACCTCTCATTAGTTTTAGACACTTTGATTGCTTCTAAAATTTTGCTACTATGAATAACTGATGATGAATGTGCTCACATGTAATCTTTTTATGCATTTCTCATCATTTTATGAGGATGTATTCTTACAAGTAGAATTAGCAAACCCAATAGTACCAATCTCCATGGTTCTTGAAAACTACTGTACGGTCTCTGTCTAGAAAGCAGTCCCTATTCCAAAACTCATATTCGTGGAAGTATTTTCAACACCTTTTGATGATTTTGGAAAGCTTTTCCTGATTTGGTAAGAAGAAAGAAAAATTTTGATGTTTCTATTTTCTTTGATTTCTAGTGAGGTGGGATAAATGATTCCTTCTTTAAAAGACAGAGTATTCATGGGATTGGAAAATATGTGCTTAATTTCCAATACGTCTTATGCTAACATGTTTCACCTGCTTCAATGCAGGCTTTCACTTTTATTTGTTATAGTGATATTATTTTATATTTTTGTTATATTCTGATTGATTGTATTTATGCTGGAAAGTAATTGAGTGTCGTACGTGGGCTTGTAATCCACCACTTGACTTAATGCTAATTCATGCTAAATTTTTTTCAGCTCATTGTGAAGGGATTTGTAATAGACAATAAAGTATTATGGAAATTATGAGTGTTCAGTTTTTACCTTTCAAATGATTCTGCTCTTAATGCTCTTTCATTATGTCAGCATCTTCTCTGCCGAATTGGGCCAACTTGACTGAGCTTGGTATTTGACATTGCTTTAGGTACAGATTCTTTTACATATTAGGAAGAAATCTTGTCTTCCTTATCGCAATATAATTAGTTTCAATGACAGACGTTAAGTTTTGTAGCGTTATTGACATGTTCATGTAGCCGTCCTTAGTTTTATTTTGTTTTTAATTATGCTTATGTATGTCTATGTATCCGTATGTATGTGTGAGTGCAGGTATCTGCAGAGGCGAGAAGGTGGTGAGCCCTTGGAACTGGAGTTATAAGCAACTGTGAATCGCTCCCTGTGGTGTGGGGAGAACACCTCCTCTGCAGGTGCTCTCCACTGCGGGTCATCTCTCCAATCTTGTTTGCATTGGACAATAGATAATAAATGTTTATTTTTTTATTCCAGATGTGTTACTCTATGTGACAAACAGTGAGGATAGTATCTGTCCTCTAGCACACTCTTTACTTTATATAATGGTGTATTATTTAAGCTTTGTATCTACAGTCACAAAAGAGGTGTTGCCTACAGTCCAATTTTACAAATTATAGGTCAGATTTTTATTACAGTTATGTTAGCTTCTTACATGCATCAGTACATGCACAACATTTTCTCTCTACAGGTTACTCCCACTTTGATATTTTGACAGATTCATCAGTGAATCTATTTTCTCCTTGAATTTTTTGCGTGATGGATAGAACAATTTCATAATTGTTTTTTCAAGTTCTTTATTGTCATATTTTTTCATCCACTCAAAATATCCATTACTCCCCCCCCACATGCCTTGGTTAATTGTAAACATCCTAGAGATTCGCCGCTGTCTTATGGATTTCCTAGTAGAAGAAGATGTGTCGTTGAGATGATTTTTTAAGGTGCCTATACGTGTTGTACTCAGTCCTCGTGTAATATTCTACTTCAAGTATGTTATGACTTCCCTTCATTTCCTGACTTAAATCATAAGTCTATACATGTCATAGGGTTTCTGAATTAATCAACTAATTTTTATTTTAAAATTTATTTCTGATCTTACCTTTATGGTTCCTTACTACCTACTTCCTTCTACATTGTTTGACTTTATTTTTTTTTCTAGCTATTTGAGATGAAGGATTTTCTATCTACTTTCTAAAACTAAACCATTTCAGGTGATAAAACCCCCTCAAATTGCAAGTTTGGTTATACCATACAAGTGTTAGTCCTTAGTTCGTATGGTTATCTCTTATCAATACATCCCCTGAAAGCTTCTCAGTCTTTACTACCGGTGCCTAAACATTTTAAATACTTTTCAAATGTGGTCCAGTCACAACTTCTCATCTGTACTTTAAGTTTTGTACCCAAATGTATTGCGCATGATACTGTTAAACCCTTTCCTCTGCCAACTACATTCAAACACGAATAATAGTCAATCGACTTCAAAAGAGCTAGTGTTGGTCACATTAACTTTACAAACTAACAATATTGAGTACGTTCTATGTCATTTGTTTGGTGCAGTGAACTGGATCATTGGATCTGAAAGTTCAGTCTTGACAGGAAATCAGCTAGAACTGATCTCCTAGGCAGATGTTTCTTACCCGTGGCAACAACTATTTTATTAGCACCATATTTAAAAATGTAAAAAAAATTAATACAGTTTTTCCTTGATCAGTTAAACTCCACTTTTGTTTTAAAAAACCAGCCCGTGCTTGCTCTTGTCCACTAAGCCACCCTTGATCTCATATGTCTAACTACGTCCCTCAGGATTTTGGAGAGCACCGTGTTCATCTCATTGTGTGCACTCCTGCTGTTCCCTTAACTGTTTAAACATTTTTGTTCATGCATTTTTGCGTTTCTGTGCATATACTACACAAAGAAGTAACGTGTGAAGGCAAGGAGAATGTGTCAGATGTCCCGCAGCTTGAGCTATGGGTGGTTGTCAGGTACTCAATATGTTGGATAAACATGGGTGCTGGGGATTGAACTTGGGTTCTCTGGAAGAAAGTAAGCACCCTTAACTACTGAGAGCCGTCGTTCCTGCCCTGTGCACTGCCAGTTTGATATGATCACTCCCCTGTGAAAGATTTTGAGAGCAGTACTAAGTATAATGTCAGACCATTTATAAATAGTTTAGGTTTTTAAATGAGATGAACTAATATAATATTGACTCAATCAACCATTTTGAATTAGTAATAACCAATATCAATTCAAGTTTCCATTCTCACTGGTTCTTCAGGAATAGAGTTGAAAGGCAGTCCAAAGAGAACCCCTAGGAAGCAGAAATGAGACCTTCCTACAAAGTCATAGTGAGATCTCCCTGGGTTATAGACATTCAATCTCATCTCCAAAGAACGGGTGAGCTACTTGTTGATTCTAGGGACAATGGTTATAGAACATTGAACTTGAGGAGGAAGGACCTTGTAATTTGTTTCTATTGGATAATTATGGTTTTCCAGCTTGTCATATATATGTAAGAACAGCCTCTTAATTCTTCTAATCTGGGCTCATGTCCCAGCCTCTGCAAATGGTCTTTCTGGCCCAGTGTTAAAGGAGTGATTCTTTGTCCCCAGAAATCTCCTCTGTGTGCAGATCAGGCTGTTCTATTGGTTTCTAGCACTCACGACTTTTTTCTGCAGTCTTGTCATTTAGAAAGCTTGGGATTTTTTTTCTTTTTGAGAGGAACTTGAAAATACTTTTCTATCTCCCACCTTTGAGCAAAATATTGCACAATGCATGTACCAAATAAAAATGTTAGCACATGTATACATGTGTGTTAACATATGATGATGGTAGGTGTGTATGTATGATTATGCAATGAACAAATACTCTTGTCAAAACTTGCCTCTTTAAACCAAAAAAAAAAAAAGGAAGAAAGAAAGAAAGAAAGAAAGAAAGAGAAAAAGACAGATGTGTGGAATGTTTGTGGAGAGGGTAAAATGATCCCAACCTAAAAATTTTCCCAAATCCTTCAACCCCACTTTCTTCCTCCCCCCCCCACCTAATATTCAGACAAAAACCTTCCAAGTGATGTATGTGCCTCCTTGTGCTGGTACTGGAAATTTTCTAGTTCCCCCATGAAAGCTTAAAAATACTGTCCATCATACTTATTCTAAAATCATTATCAGGAATCAAGAGAAACCCTCAGAAATCAACACACACACACACACACACACACACACACACACACACACACACACACACGCACACAGTCATATACTCATATATACACAGATACTCACCCAGCCATATACTCGTGTACACACAGATCACTATCCGGAGCCATGAGACGCATGCGTGCCTAACAGCAGGCACATGTATGTACCTCTACCCATGCGAACGCACACGTAATTCATCCTCTCCTTCCCTGACAGTGAGGGCGGAACTTGAGGGCTCTTGAAGCACAGTTGATTTCTAACACCAGCTGCCATGGAGCACTGGTCCAGGAAGCAGAGGGACCATGTGGCTGAATTTCAGGGTAATTAACAATGTAAAAGGGAGCCCTGGGTGCCACTGGGCACTTAGCAGCATGTGCAAAACTCTTCTAGCAGATACCCAGGTGGGCACGAGGCCAACAGTATCCCCACCCCCTGTCTCCTTTGGCAAAGGAAGCTGAACCTGCTCTAAGGAACATAAGTGGAGAGGGGTGGAGTGAGGAAGGTTCACATTAGGCAGCGAACACATTCTGCCGTCCATGTTGGAATACTGGTCGCATGCTGTTCTGCCTTAATTTGTCAAGTCTCTTTAGTAGCCTAGGCATAGCCTCCTCCCTACCCAGGCGGACTAACCGCGTGAACAGTCGTAAGGGAGATGGTGCCTGCAACACTAACCCCCTAATTTTTCCTTATCTGTCCCCACATCTGCTGCTGCAGCAGGCGGCTGGCAATTTTAGCGAGGGCAGTTCCCACCGGCCCCATGTTTCACCTTCTATTACTTCTGGGCTTTAATTTCTGCTTGGGTTCCGTTGTCACAGGAGTTGCTGCCAGTGTCAGGTAACAACAAAATTGGAAAAGGATTCTTACCTCCTCTCAGTGCTCCCTACAAACTAATATGCATGTCCCGGGTGGTAGTTTGGAAAGAGGACCTCTTAGGGAGCTGTAAGAATATTAGAGTTGAGTGAGATTTTTTTCCCTTCCTCCAACACCCTCCTTAGAACTACCTTGCTGCTCTGTTTCTTCTGAAAGAGCTAGCCAATGGTGGGGAGGCTGCTTCGAGCTCTGTGTTTATACAGGTGAAGGGTTGGCAGAGATACTCCCTCTTGTTTTTCTTCGGAAAGAGCCTTCTGAGGGAGCATGAGAGAGTGGAGTTCTTCAGCTCAGTAGAGGAGACCTTTTGCTAGCAGGCTACTGTGTTCCTCTCAGTTCAACCCAGGCTACTCAGATTCCGCTGTAGCCATGCCAGGCTCCAAAGAATTCACTAAAAAAGGCCAATCTCTAGCATGCCTCCAGGACTTTTGGTGGGATGAGCGATCACCAAACATGGCTCTGTCTAGTCGCTTCCTATTTAGATACCCTCCCTGAGAGCCTCCAGAATGTTCTGTGCTTGCACTTCTCATGTATTGGGCCTTTTGCAATGAAACAAGGACGACCAGTTATATGTTGTGACATTTTCAACTTTTCTGGGCAGGACAAGGGATGCATTCTAACACTGGGTATGAAAACATGGTTTTATCCGAACAGGATATTTTTCCTCCTGTTTGTTGACTGCCTGTTTTCAGTTTGATTTCCATTGTCTTTCTCTTTTCTCATTGTAATGGACTCCTAGTCAGTTATCTCAGTTTGAGAGAGCACAGTCCCTTGCGGTGAGGGAGGTATGGCAGCAGCCTGCTGACTGGTGGCAGCTTCCTGGTGGTGGAAATATGAAGCTTACTCAGCTCTCCTTTGAAGGATGCAGTTGGGGTGCTGGCTCTCAGCTGTCTTTCTGGACCCAGCTTCCGAGATCATACCATCCCATTTGGGGCAGGTCTTGCTCCCTCAGTTACACTCTCTAAAAACGCTAGTCTCGTGTATAAACTCAAAGATGTTCTTCACTAGTACTCCAAGGGTTTCAGAATACAACCAAGTTGACCCTCAAAATCAGCCCACACACCATATCGTGAATAAGGTGAAACTCTACCCTCCACCTGCTTCCTGGACATCACTTTCTCTGGCCTTCAGATCCATGCTGCAGTTCCAGGGTCCACCAGGCTCTGTCATTAGGCTTACCCTGTCAGCTCTTGAGTTCTCAGAGTCAGATCTGAATGAACTCTACCGGCCCTTCTGGATCTCTGGCTTGCCGACGACAGATCTTAGGACTTGCCAACTTGTTTAATCTTCCGAGCTGATTCCTTTTAGCAAATCTCTTTTAGTATTTACATCCTATTCTCAAGAGAACCCTGCCTGACTGGTGGAAGTATTTTTAAAACTTGACCTCTATGAACGCCTATACTGGGAATAGTTTAACATCTATAAAAGAAAGAAAGCAATAGCCAAGAACAGTTACATTAGATTGGCTGAGTAGCATTTGATCCACCTTATACTGTACAAAACATGTGACCAGCCCATTATGGTGTACTGCTGTGTTACATCTGGCTTTGCTGGTTCCTAAATCATCACAAGCCATCATCTGACATCAGTTTCTGCATCAAGTTCTAGGGCATACAGTAGTTGTTACTGCTTTAACTATTGCTGATTTCAAAGGCCAATGGACAATCATGTAGAAAGGCAGGAGAACCTGAGCTAGAATGGCTTTTTAAATGAAATAAATTTCTGCTGATGGCTTTCTGAACACAGACATAAAGGGCTTTCAGAGCTCTGAGGAGTTTCATTAGCCTGGGAAAACTAAGCATAAGTATGTTGTCCTCGTGATTACTTTTGATTAGTTACCAAATGCTGTTGTTTTTCTTCTTGATAGTTAGGGATTGAACCCACAATCTTGTGCGTGTGAGGCAAGCACTCTACCACTGAGCCATATCCCTATCTCTTCACACATTTAATCCTGCCCTTATAACTACTTCCCTAAGGAGGGCAAATGGCAGGAACTTTGAATACATGGAAAGTCTTACAACCACCGAGCCTCTGGGCTCAATGGCTATTCAAGATGGAAACCAAGGTGTTTCTTAGGAGGCCTCCCAAGTATGCTTCATTTGTCACAAAAGCAGAAAATAAAACCATCTGGAAACTTCTTCAAATGGTACCTGTTTTCTGTATGAAGAGACCTGCATGATCAATTCATAGAACCAAATTAGGCTGTTATAGTTCATCTTAGTTAGGATTTTTATTACTGTGATGAAGCACCATGACCAAAATTTCACCTTACAGCTTATAGTTCATCTTCCAGGGACTCAAGGCAGGAACCTGGAGGCAGGAACTGATGCAGAGGCCATAGAGGAGTGCTGCTTACTGGCTTGCTCTTCATCCCTTGCTCAGTTCCTTTTCTTATACAATCCAGGGTCATCAGTCCAAGGATAGATTGCCACAGAAGGCTGGGCCCACAAACACCATTCATTAATCATGAAAATGCCCCACAGCCTTGCCCTCTGGTCAATTTGGTGGGGGAAATTTTCTCAATTGAGGGTCTCTCTTCTCAAGCGACTGTAGCCTGTGTCGAGTTGACATAAAACTATCCAAGTCATAGTTTGAGCTAGAAAAAGGCCAGAATATGCCATAACTTCCCTTCTTTGACAGTCATTCCCTTTGTGACACTTCACTGATTATTATTGTCTTTACTACTGGGTGTCAGGAGAGCATCTATACAGATGATCACATTGGCTTTTCTGAGATTAAAGTTGCATTTTGAAGCAGAGTTGATTATGCAGTTACATGCATATTTTTTTCTTATTAAGGGCCACTTTTTCTTTGCCAGCCATTTTGTCTAATACTTCTAATGTGTTGTTTAACTGAAGGCCTACAACATGTTCTTAACTTTGTTACTGTGAATATCAACTTTTCTGTTAGGGAAACCAAACATAGAAAGAATAACTTGGCCTGTGGGCTTAATTAAGTCTGCCCCAACTCACCCTTTAGACATGGTGAGGTCTTACTTAGCCTTTGGTGCATTTGGATGTGACCTTCTTTAAAAATGAAGGTGCAGTCAGTTCAGCTGAGGTCATTTGGGGAGACTTATCTCAGCCTGACATGACTTCCTGTCTTCAAAAGAAAAAGAAAATTGAATACACAGAGTGCAGATACTATAGAGAAAGAAGGAGACAGCTGTGTGGCAAAGAACATGGATATCAGAGTGGTACATCTACAAGGCAAGGGGGGCTAAGCACTCTAGGTGGACACAATATCCATGTCCTCTAAGAAAGATGGGACATCCCGACACATTGATTTCACAATGCTAGCCTGCAGACCTGTGAGATCATAAGTTCCTGTTTTTAAAAATCAGCCCCATTTAAAGTGTTTTAGCACATCATCCCTGGGAAAATAGTCCGGTTCTCTTGCCCCAAGTCTCAGAAGTAACAGACTTATATACTAGGATGTGAACCCCTGCTGAACTGAATGTCAAATCCTTACCCATAGCTCATGGTCTAGTAAAAGCAACTAATTCTACTGAAGTGGTAAAAACTGAGGTTCTTGAGTTCAATAGAGGCTTCCTAGCCTCAAGTGAATCTCAGGATCTGAGATTCTGAAGGCTCACAGGTACACAGGGGTCTCCTTGACTCTGCAGTTTTGGGTTCTCATTTGGTGGATTCAGAGAATGAAATACATTCTTTGAAGGATGAGTTCCCAAAAAGGGTTTTGTTATAGGATTAAAGGTGGAAGCTTAAGAGAGAGTAAGGGCCATTCCCGTACAGAAGAAGTGGGTCCCAGGAAACTGAATATCACTGTGGGCCCCTACCTAGCATTAATGAAGTATAGAGGTGGGAGATGAGCTGGTCAATCCAGTCGGCCTATCCACAGGGAGTTTGAGTGCCTCTTGTGCCTTCAATTATAGCGTGCAAGCTGGGATAGTCACTATGTTGCATATAAGGGGAAAGAATGGGGCCAGCAAGATGGTAAAGACATTTGCTATACCAGCCTGAAGACCTGAGTTTGATCCCAAGAACCTTCAGAGGCAGGAGAGAGCCAATTCTATAAAGCTGTCCCTTGACCTCCCCAGACAATATTAAATCTCAAAAGCTTTTAAAAAATAATAAGAGGGATGAAAAGTAGCAAGAAACCAGGTCAGCAGCTAGAGCCTCCTCTGAGCATTCTTGGACTATGTGTAAGACAGAACCAAGGACATTTGCTGCTTCTGGCCAAGGACGCAAGCTATGACCGCTTCTAGGGTCTTTGATCTAAAAGTACCTCACAGGTTTCTATCTACTGTTCTTATCACCACTTGAGAAAATGCTGCAGGAGGGGCGGCATCGAAAAGAAGTCTGTTGCCTAGGAGGATCACAGTCTAAGAGGAGGAGAGCAGAGAAAGCCAGGCAGAAAGAATAGGGCAATCGAGGAAGACATGGTATGTGTTGTGCTTCAAGAGGGGGAAAACATTGCTCATCCAAATGTGAGGGGAGAGACCCATGATAAGGACATGGCATTCTGTAAACACTATTTCTCAGGAATGTCTGGATGCATGCCCACAGGTGCCTTTCTGTAGGACCATTGCAAATGGTCAGATGGTTATAGGCTATAATGCTGGCATTATAGAAGGCCCTGCCCTTCCATTCATTGTGGAAGATTTTGTGCTAAGTTAAGCCTCTTAGGCAGAGTGAGCTAGAAGATTCCATTCACAAAGACACACACACACACACACACACACACACACACTCTTAGGAACATTTTCCTTGCTTGTCATTAAGTGCTTTCTCTTAATTAGGTCATCCACTTACTCTCAACCAGAAGAGGACACCCGGAAGTCCTTTTCTAGGAAAAAGTTTATCTCTCCTCTTAGACCCCACCCTTTCAATCCCCCCAGTTATTAGTAGGCTAATGCTTAGGGGTAAATAAGCTGAGGAGATATGGTGCTAGTCCCTTTGATCTTAAAGTGGGAAAAACATAGCAGGAAAGACCCTGGAGCCTGATCTCATGGGTGATGTCAAGAGAGTGCTCCATACACCCAACCCAGACAGACAAAGTCATGTCTCATGGTGAGATCCTAGCCGCTCATGCTCTGATGAGGCAGGTCATGAGCTAGTTACTAGAGGACATTGCTAGCGAATCTCTAGATTCCAGGCTCTGCCTTAACTCTACCAGTGAAGACTCTTGCTGACTACTTTTCAAGTTTATCCACTTCAGGTAAACTCATTTACATGATGCAAAAGAGGCTATGCAGGCAGTTGTCATTGCCACTGGCATGTCTTTCCATGAACAAGAGAGCAGTGCCAAGAACATCCTTTCTTCTTTTGTTCTGTGCCCTCCTAGGGAAGTGGTCTCCAAATGCTGTCGAGTCTTTCTTGTTTCCTGATGCCTTTGTCTGCTTTTCCCTTTCTCTCCATTTCCCAGGACACAGTTGACACGGACTCATTCGCACCCATGCTTCGGGGGCAGTCACTGATTAACCCCTCTACAAATTGATTCCTCTGCCTCTCCTCCCACACTGTGCTATCAGAATTTCAATTACAGCTTCAGCATGGATAACGTGAGAACTACCATTCCAAACCTCGTTCACTCTAGCCCTCCCGTGGCTAGGTAAGAAGCTAGCCAAAACCTCAGAGTCTTAAAACAGCACTTATTGTTTCTGTTATATCGCTTGATAGATTGTAGAGCTTACCTGGGCCTGACTACTCACCTACTCCTACTATCAGACCATAGCCAGGAGGCTGGGATTAGCATCCAAGACCTGATTACTCATGTGTGTATTGCCAAGCTGAGGTAACTCAAACAACTGAGACTCTTTGGGGCACCTCTCCTTTATGTCCTCTCCTCACAGTTTTTCCCTCTTTGTAGTTTCAGTGTAGATCAAGTCTTACATGGCCACTTTAGGCTCCAAAGGCAGTTATCACAGGAGATGCTAAAACAGGGTAAGTACTGTATTGTCTTTTACTCCTAAGCCCAGGCACACAGTGCTTCATCAGTCATAGATGCCCCCAGAGTTGATGGGGAGGGACCACAACCCCTCTCTCAACTTCATAGGAGAGGCTTAGCATCCCAGTGCAAGAAGAGCATGTGGGAATGAAGTGTATTCATGAGGCCATGCTTAGAAAATACAACCTGCCACAGTTACAAATCCAGTGTCTGGCAAAGTGCCTGGCGCTTAATGGTCTCTCTATAAATATAAATGGTTGAATGAACGAATGACCCTCATCTCCCTCTATAGACTGTATTATCTTATGCCCAGCCATAGAAGCAGCTTCTATTCTTGTCTCCTTTTCCTGCAGCCCATCCTATGTCCAATTTATCACTTACACCATTTTCTAAAGATCCATTTTCTGAAACCCCTGCTCTTCCCATGTCTCCTTTTCAAAACCCATCAGCAGTCCCTAATGGCTTACAGCAGAAAGAGGGCAGTGCCCCAGTGCGTGATGTTGGGAAGTTCATGACTATACCACAAGTCTGCATGCCCACAGAGATATCTCCCTCTACTGTGGATGAAAAGAAGAGCATCAGAAGATGCTGAAATGAGCTAAGTATTGTATTGTGTTGTATTGACTTACTTTTCATATGGGCAGCTTTTGTTTATAAAATTACAGAGTTCTTGTTCAGTATAATGGATTAAAATCTGCATTTTCACCAATAGAGTGGTGGAAAAGGGGAAGCACACACATTCCCAACACATGAGGCTGGGGATACAGAGTCTTTGGCAGAGTGCTTGCCTAACACGCACGAAGCTCTGGGTTCGGTCCTCAGTATTGAAGGAACTGGGTATGATCACCCATGCCTCTAGTCCCTAGCACTTGAGAAGTAGACACAGGAGGACCAGAAGTTCAAGATCATCCTTGGCTACGTAGCCTAAACTGCACAAGGACAAAACACAAAACAAACAGAAAAACTAGTGAGCAGCAATGGCAAAAACAAATACACGAAAAGCTAGAAGTGAGATGGAGAAGAAAAAAAATGCCTCAAATACTCAGAAACTGAAAGATAATGGAAGTCCCTGTCGTGTAGTCTTGGGGTTTAAAAACTGGAAAGAGCACAGAAAAGCCAAAGACCATAAAAGCTTGAATGAGAAGGAAGAGCTGTGTCACCCCCATCTTCTCTGAGAGGTTGAAGCAGGGGACTCTACATGTGGACGGATGACAAGAACAGCTGATGTTGGGGATGTTATTGAAAACAGATGGAATTAAATAAAAAGTCACACATGGGACAAAGAGCATCTCATCATCTCTTTTTCTATTAGGCTCATGCAGTGCTCCAAGATAAGTTGTGCCCTATACTGCCCTAGCCTGCACCACCCAAGAGCTTGGTGAGTCCTCTCTGAGGAGGGGGAATTCAGATGATTAGCTCTTGAATAATAGATTTAGAGATTCTTTTTTTCATTAACCCGAAAGGAAACTCACCGGGGCACAGTCTGAAAGAGGTGACCATAATGGTCCTTTGGCTAAGAGGAGCTTGTCCATGATCACATTACATTTGGAGATAGACACATAAAGGAGCAGCAGAAGGAGCTGTGGACAAAGGTCAGGAAGACAATGACTAGGAAGGAGCCACCAATAAGAGCTAAGGAAAGAGTTAAAAGGACAACAAAGAAGACAGTCTGTATAAAGATTAGAAGTGACACTGAGCACATGGAACTGAGGGTAGGGGTTTGGAACAGAAAACCAAAGGTTCTGTGGCCCCCTAACATTAGGATACCAAGGAATTTCATAGAGAACAGACAGGACAAACGTGAGAACAAAAAGAGAGCGCAAGAAAAATTCCTGAACAGAAAGGCGAGAGTCTCCAGACACAGTGTCTGGAAATATCCACCTAAATTCCACTCGAAGGGAACATCTGAACATCCCGGAGAATCTGAGTGTTCCACAGGTACAAACAGCATAACGCACTCAGCACAGACATGAGCAGTGCCTGACAGTGGCAGGCCGGAGTCCTTGGGAAACAACCTTCACCGTCCTGAGAGAGAAGGCTAAAGGATAGCTTCTTTACATTTACTCTTAAGAGGGGTCTTGTACATAGACTCAAAGAATTATCAAAACTAAACAAAGAAAGCAATCGATCTAGGAGAGGTGGGAAGGAGTTTCAAGTGCCGGGCTCTCTGCAGCAGATCTAGAAAGTGATCAGAGCAGAGACACCAGAAAAGATGGGAATTCTTCAAGGACAACTGACACACAGAGCCTGCAGCACTGGTTCCAAAGCTCAGAGAAGATTCTGCACTTCAGGCAGTCTGGAGGTAAGTTAGTAGGATGCTCGTTAAAAATGAACGAGGAGCTAGTACAATGACTAATTCCAGCAGACAGGAAATGGAATCAAAGAAAATGGATTTTGCATATATCTTACAGCTCATCCCTGAACGGACCGTCGGTGATGATTCTAATTGTGTGAAGCTTAGCGGTGATGTATCATTACCTTAAAATAAATAAATAAAATGAAAGAAAGTGGGGGTGAGAGTAAAAGAGAGAAGGGGGTAGTGGGAAATGCCTGAAAGCTGTTTCCCCTATAGTACCAGGAAGCTCTTGCTTGCATGAGGATATCTGAATTCTCTTTATAGCACTCCCTTCCACCCCAGCCCTGTGCCACCTCTGGGCTGATTAGAGTCACCCAACACCTTTTGCTTTCCAGCTGTGCCCATCTTCCCTCCTATCTCAGAATTGTCCTTATCACCCCTCTTCTCCATGTTTGATTATTTAAACTGTTCTCCACACTCTGTGAAAGTCTTTACGGCCACCCCCATTTTCAGGGAACTTTCCCCCTTTTAAACTCCCAAGGCGGTTACTATGTGCACTCAATTAGCCTTGGGGATTTTGCATTTCAGCTTTCCTGGAGACGTGTGCAATGAATGCCTCTGCACAGGCCTTGAGGACAGATTCTCCCACTGTGGCTCATGGGGTGCCACGGAGCTGTTACACGGTAAGAACATTAATATTTTTTGAACAAATTAGCTAATTAATAATTAAGTTACTTTATTTGATGTCTCCCTCATGTTAAGCTTTTGTACTTTTTCCCAGTGAACAACAGGGGTTGGTTGTGACTTTCTACTGATCTCCTGTGCCTGTGGTTCTGGGCCTGAGACGACAGAATCTGTCATTTCTTAGCGACACTGCTTGTTCCATGCTTGGAGCATGGCGCCCAGGGAGAGGAGATAATTTGGACACAGATGGAGTGTCCCCACTACAATCGGTGGCAGTTTTGTTTTGGACAAGCTGTTCATAAAAAAGCCACGTGGGAAAAGAATCAGCAGGTGGAGGGAGTGGTCAAAGCAAGTCTTAGCTCCTCGAGGAAGAGAAAAGGCAAGAGGCATTCCAAGTCTTAAAGTACCGGGAGTCCACCCTCTCTTCCCAGCCCTTCCCCTGGAACGAGGTGGGTGGCTGGTAGTGATGTTGGTTCTGAAGATGCCGATTTAAAAGTCACAGAGCGCTTGTGGTCGTTTGAACAAGGAATCTCCGTAGGCTCAAGGATTGAACATTTACTCCTCAGTTGGTGGTGCTGCTTGGGGAGGTCATGGAACGTTTAGGAGGTGGCACTTTACTTGGTGAAGTAATCACTGGAGGGGGGGACACTTTAAGAGTTTTATAGCTTTGCCCAAGTTCTACTTCATGTTCTACTTTGTGTCTGGTCTTTGCAGGAGAGACCTCTCAACTTGCTGCTCCAGCTACTGCCTTCCATACCTCCCCCCCAGTCATGGACTCCTCCTCCAGAACTGCAGCCGGAATAAACTCTCTCTTTCATTAGTCTCTTTGGGTCGCAGTGCTTTATTACGGGAGCAGCAACAATAACGACAATAATTTATACAGAGCCCTTCCCAACTGGGATGGAACATAGACACTCTCCAGCCAAGAAATGTGACAAAGGTATCAGCTGAATTTTCAAAAACAAACTTTGGGCATCCCATCTAACCCTCCTGACCCAGATCCCAGCTAGGGTGGGCCGGAGCACTGACACTGCATGTCCTGCTCTACTGCATTCAAGATTCCTAAAACCAGGAAAGCAATGAAAATAATGTTTCTTCCCTTTGAAAGGAAAAGAGGAAGGGGATACCTTTCACATGGTCCATAACACACCTTTTGGGTCATGGTTCACTGAATTCTAGAAAATTGTAGTTGGAAGAGTATCAAGCGGCTATTTAGGCCTGGAGAGTATTCTTTTAGAACTGCCCTGTTCTTCTGCTTCTGCTAACACCCACCCCCTTCCAACCAACCCCACCCCATTCTACCCATAGCATGCGTGTCCATGGCTGCAGCTCAAGCTTATACCACAGATGGAGAGGAAGGACTGCCCTTAGCAAACCAGTGACAGGAGATGCTGCGGCTTGCAGTCTCAGGCTTTGTTGGGTGGAGTAAGACACAGCTTGCCTCTGAGTCAACCATTTATGTTTTACAATCACAACCTCTTCTCGACTACCAAGAGAGGATGAAGAACGCTTTAGATGCTCTCTGGAAATGAGCATCTAAGCACAATGCCGCTCAAGCCTCCTGCATCCGAAAATGGCATCCGAGATGCCCCAGAATCCAAAATATTCGGAGCACAAACATGGAGTTGCCAGAAGAAAAATCTGTGAAACTTTATTTTGTACAAAATTATGGAAAGGTTCATATAAAACTATCTTCTTGGGGTTGGGGGAAAATGCTTGCCTAGGAGGCATGAAGGCCCTTCGGTATCAAAAAAAAAGAACCAAAACAAAAAAAAAAAAAAACTATCTTCTTTGGACCATGTACATAAGGTGTACACACAAATGTGCACACAGGCCTCACACACAAATTACACACAAATGACTGCATGTCTAGACATGGTTGCTGTCCCCAAAATCACACACACACACACACACACACACACACACACACACACACACACACACACACAACCACACATACATATAAGGATATAACTCCATTTTTTTTTTAAATCTGAAATCTAAATCAACTTTAGTTTCGTTTGCTGTAAAAAGCAGATTCTTGACCTCTAGCATGCAGTTCATAGATTCAAAGGCCCAGGAAAGCCTCCAAAGATCTCTTGGGAAGAAACAAGCAAATGGTACAGTTCCATGAACTAAAACTACAGCTGAGTAACCCTGACCTTGAAGTAAATAAAGATGGAGTCTTGGAAACTCAGAGTCTGGGCTAGGCTGAGGCATCAGCACATCACTCTCAACACGGGCCTGCACCAAGTGTGTCTGCAGGATGCTGAGAGGGTTGAAGTGAGGTCGTTTGTGAGTGATTGTGTGGGGTTGGAAATTCCTCCAAGGTGCTCGCCACAGTGTTTGTAGAAAGCCACACCCTTTACCCTCGTGATGGCGACTCCCACGGTTTGAAAGGTTAACGATTTTGTGGATGCAGGCCTCACAAACACTGGACCTCTCAAAAGCTTCATTTCCCTTTCATCCGGGAGTTCTCCCCATGACTTGTAATTATGTGTATTCTGTTGGCAGGAGCGAGACCATGAAGTACAAGGCTTTGCATATCTTTACTCGCAAAGTCAAGAAGGCTGCGTTTGCTGTTGATGCGCAGATGGAATTCTGGGGCTGTCGTGGCAAAGGAAAAAGCCCACAGTAAGTGCTGCTTGCTTACACAGGCAGGCTGGGAAGGCGGCTCAGGTGACATGTCCTTGGTGTATTCCGAGGTTTGTTTGGACACCTGAAGCGTTAGTTGAGGTTGGTCTCTTGCTGCAGAGAAGCTTCCTGAATAAACTGCAGGCTACACAGTCGGTACAGTTAAATGATGTTGGTAAAGAATCGAGGCAGATGTTGGGGGAGGGAGGGGTGGTTACTCATCAGAGCAGGTGAGGCGTGTGGTGCTTCTTGGGAGCACTGAAGAGTTCTCTATTATGAAAGGTGAGAGGAGAGGAGAAGCAGACCCTGTTTCTCAATACTGACAACTCCTGGCTCTCAAAGGAACAAATCCATCTTTCTGCCCCTCAGCAACACAGCACTCACATAGATTGATTGGGGGAGCTTCCCTCCCCCCCTTTCTTTTTTTTTTTTTCACTATTCCCAAAGAAAAGCATTCAAGTCTTTCTTAACCTTACATTCCAGCCTCTCATGGTGCCTATACTCAGGAAATACTTCTTCAGGTTTAACTAAATCCCTCTCTGCAATGTGAGACCATCGCTATCCTCCAAGGACTCACAGAACAGCTGCCTGGCACCTGGCCAGTCACACCATTCCACGTTTCCATTGTTCAGGGGAGGAACGGCTCTAGGCTTTTGCTGATTGGCTCTCCCCACCCAGCAGGAACTCAGGCCAGAACACCAGGCTGTACTGAGGCTGCTTTGCTGGGATGTAAAGCACTATTCTCCCAGGACACTATTCTCCTAGGGCTCTGAAGCCAGCACATGTGACTTAACACTTTCTGAAAATGACATGCTCTGTGGGGGTGCGGGGGGGACATTGAAAGGTGGCTGGGAATGTCTTTATAGTGCTTCACCTAGCAAGTTTCATAGGTGTTATATCTATTGTGATTTTTTTTAAACCTTTTCAGGTAGCCCAGGCTGGCCTCAAAGTTGCTATGTTGCCAAGGAAGGTCTTGAACCCCTGCTCCTCCTGCCTCTGTCTTTAAAGTGCTGGGATTCTTAGGCATGTGTCATATGCTTGACTTTATAGCCTTTATAGCTCTCGTGTTTTAAGATAAACAAAGGTTGGCTCTATCAAAGGCCACACGGGTAAGAAAAGGAAGCCCGGAGTTGACTCTCAAATTATGAGCATGCACGTTTGGTGTCCCTTCCAATATATGAGAGTGCTTCCCAGGGATCAGGAGAGTATACGTGGTCCTGTCTTTGCAACCTCAGTGTAACAAGCAGCAAAGACCAGTGCATAAGAAAAGAAGAAAAGGGCTCACTGACAGCTACAGACAAGATCACGTTTTCAATCACTATCAACTATGAAGTTAGTTAGAGGGTTTGCTTAGGAAGGCAAGAAGAGGCCAGGGGAGCTCATAGGAGGTTTTAGAGACAGAACTTCTGCTGTTCAGCCCTGACCGGGGCTTAACACTGCTCAGTCCTGCCCAGGCTCACTCCCACTGAGCTTCAGTTTTACCCTTTAGGAAGCAGAAGAATAAGACTTTCACAAGATTATTGTTTAAAGTAGATGAACTGAGTAGTAATTAATGAGTAGTCAAATAGGAGAAGCTAAATAAAGGTTTAGACGGTTCATGTTCTGGAGCGAACAGAGCAATGGGAGGTTAAGTCAGGAAAGGTTGTATGAAAGAAGAAGGAAGATTGAAACTCAGGAAGAAGACAAAGGAAGCTGCCATTCTTAGCCCTTCTGCACTCCAATGGGGATGCTATCTTGGCCTTTGAATGTGAGGACCTACACTGTCTCTGTACACCACAGTATGGTATATTCCTGTATCAACTGGTCACAGGAGAGACCATGGGTGGATGACTTATACGATACCCAAGGAGATGCGTTAAAGCAGAAAATACCCCAGGGTGAAGAGTCACTTTACTATACTGCCATGAAAACTTGAGTGTGCTGTGAGGTTGAACAATTATCAGTGTGGCTAACTTCCGGAAATGTTAAATCTAATGATTTGGCTTGCTTATCATGGACCTGCTGCTTCTGATTTAAATGGGAGAAATGACCTTCTGTAGACTCCACAAATTATTGGAAATGGAACTGTTGCAATTCTTGGACCCTTTCTATTGACTGATGAAGTAAATCATCTAGTAAATGGAAATCCAATTTGAAAGGCATAGATTTAAATGAGTTAATGGGTGAACTGATAAGGCAAAATGGTAACAGTAATAAGAAAGGAAGAAAAAAAAAAAGCTAGACTTGGTGGGAAACTTTTAAATAAGCTTTAAACAGCCAGAAGCCAGAGAGGGAAACCACTGGGTGCCCACATGGACTGTGGCAAAAGAGCTTTTGACATTTGCCCAATCCAGTGTGGATCTGCGGAATGCAAACCACGAGGCCACAGGTATTTCCAAAGGCATGCAGTACTGCTTGTGGCTGTCCGATAAGCTGGTTAAGGTGCCCAGACTAAAGGATTGTGGGAAATTCAGCCTGTATGCTTCTCTGCTGCCAAAGCATGATGTGGGTTTCTGTGGCTAGTGAAACGAAGCCAGGAGTTTTTGAGGCTTCGCCATCCTGCATGTTATTCCTGCATGGACCACTAACAACACACAGAGGCACTGGTCTGGGAATCCAGTGTAGAGCCTGCTGAGAAAAGATGCTCTTCAAATACAGGTGAGAAAACAGAAAAGGCAAGATAATCATACTTATTGAAAGTCTACTCTGTATCAATCCTTATAACTGTCTGCCAGAGAGAACTCTGAAGCCCTCTAAAGGAACTTATTGTAGAACTGCAATTTTAACTCAGATCTGACTGACCATGAAGTATAGTAAGACAATGATGGCTTTTCCATCTCATAAATTTAACCCCTTCAAAATAAAATGGTCTAAGCTCACTGAGCTGTCAGTATGTATATGCTGTCAGACTCGGATGAGCTTGAGTTTCAAAGCTGTATCCATATTGTAAAACATGAGACCACTGAGTGTTTGAGTTGAAGTTTATTCCACTGGGCAGGAGAAATCAAAGAAGGTTTTAGAAAGTAGTTAACATTGGGGTTATCAGAGTTTGCCTTCTATTGCTGTAATAGGCATGTGAAAATGTGGACAAACATGTCCAAAAGCAACCTGGGGAGGAAAGAGTTTATTTGGTTTACACTTCCATATCACAGTCTATTTTTGAGGGACATAAGGACAAAAATACAAGACAGGAATTTGGAAGCAGGAAGTTAAGCAGAGAACGTGGAGAAAGGCAGCCTCCTAGCCTGTTCCTCTTGGTTTGCTTGGACCACATTTTTATACTATCTACAATGACCTGCCATGAGTGGTACTGTCCCTGCCCCTAGTGGGTGGGGCCTGCCCACATTAATCATTAATCAAAAAATGCCCCAGACTCTTGCCTACAGGATATCTCATTCGGAGTCATTTTCTCAGTTGAGGTTCTTGTTCCCAGATGACTTCAGCTTGTTAGCAAAATAAATACACACATACACATATACATACATTCAAACATATATACATGCACACACACACACACACACACACACACACGCACACACACACACATACACACACACACACCCCAGGACAGGGGTATGGTCATACTTTCCTTCCCCACTTTTAGATTGAAATTCGCTTTTTCCAGGGTGTAAGAAGAGACCAACTAGAAAGCAAATAGAGAAGGAAAGAAGCTTTGAATTAAGTGGCAACCAGAGGGCCTAAGTGAGAGGTATAGCAGATTACGTGTCCTTAAGGACAGCCACAGAAACACTTCCCATCATCCTTCAGAAACCTGTGGTTCCCCATAAAGACCTGGAGCCTGTGTTCTCTACCTTGGCAAGCCTTTGTGACTAAAGGCTACTTACTATGTGACTTCCAGGGCCAGATCAGAGACAACAACCCAACCCAAGTTATACTTGGTTCTCTTTGTCTCAAGATGTGGCTGTTGGAAGCTAGCTGTTACTCTGTGAGAAAAAGTAGCAAGCCACATAGGAAGGACCTGTGGAAAGAAAATGGCCCCACCTGAAGCCCTCAAAACAGACTGCAATGATACCAGCTAGCTGAAGAAGACATCCTAGTGCGGACCCTCCCTTCAATACTTAGTTGATGTTTCCTGTGTGACACAGAACAGTTGAGGCAAGCCTTCCTTTAAGTCCTGCCCAATTACAAGCTTGTAAATGAGTTACATTACCAAGGTTACTGGTGATCTTTAATGTAGTGGTAACCAGATACCAGAAGGGACAATCAGCACAAAAGGAGTCAATAAGAAAAAGGTTTACTGGTCTGTTAGCCAATCTCTCTCTCTCTCTCTCTCTCTCTCTCTCTCTCTGTCTCTCTGTCTCTCTCTCTCTCTCTCTCTCTCTCTCTCTCTCTCTCTCACACACACACACACACACACACACACACACACACACACACACACACACACACACACAGAGTCAAGTAACAGCAAAAAGTCAAGCGTTACTGATTCAGTCATGCCTCTATTACTTTAAGAAGGGAACTTGCACATACTGTATTCATTGATAGTCACTGTAGTTCCAATTGTCTTATTTCTAGACATACTGGTGGTAGGGGAACTTAGACAAATGATCAAATAGAGACAGCCCATTTACTGTGTCTTAGCAAAGATGTTAGCCCTCTTATATCCTTTTTCTCGCCAAGCACCACTTTAAAAAAAATCTCTACAGTCTTATACCCATCTTTCAGGTGAATATATGAGTGCCAGGGAAAGATTCGAACTCAAGCCTCACTCCACTGCCTGGTCTTCCCCCACTATATCATGCTCCATGCTTGCCCCCAAAATGTTTGAGTTTTGTTTGGACAAATGTGCACCGTTAGCTTTTCAGAAATGTGATTGAGTCAAACTCACCGTGCATGGTCGGGCAAGCGTTCAGCTGCGCAGTTCCATTCCCAAGTCTACTACCGACTGCTAGCAGTACACTCACCTTCCTTCAGGAGCCAACTATTTACCTTTCTTGGCTACTATTCTTAAAGGAAGAGTTTGCATTCCTGGAGCGTACACTCCACAGCCCCGTGATATTGGAAGCAGATGGCTCACGGTATGCTGTGAGACATGGGAATCAAAATTACAAAAAAAAAAAAAATTCTGTCACAGTTTTGGAATGCTGAACTTCAATGATGAGAACAGGATGCAGAGTAGGTCTTAAAAATAGAAAGGTTTCCTTCTTTAATACACTGGTCACTACCTTTGTTTAAAGGGCTCTTGAGGTCAGAGCAAAGACATTTTGCTCCAGTGTATGAGTGTCTTACAGATTGAAGTGCACAGAGTTAGCCATGCAAAACATCCAGCCATGCACCCTCCTCTGGCTACTGAGGCAAGAGCCCCATCTTGGTCTCCTGGGTGCTCGAATGAGAAAGGTCCCACCCTTTAGTTTCTTGGAATAAAAAGCTCTGAGGCCAGCCAGAGGTGAGTCCTCTCAGTGTGGAGTGTTCGGTGGCTGCCGCAAGTAGGAGCCAAGGTTCCACCATTTTGTCCTGGTATATCCTCTGCCCACTGTGACTTTGCTCAAGCCATTAACTATTCACCTTCACTCACAAGTTCCACTGTGCCAGCCCTAGGGATTTCAAGTCACTTCGGAAAAACAAGCCTTCGGAATTCGTGGAAATACAAATGTCCTCTTAATAATCCAACTGCATTAACCTCCCTTCCCTGCAAGAGCCGTTCGTTTCTTTCTTAGCATGCCATTTTCCAAACCTTTGACAGGGCACCATACCTCATCATTGCCTCCACCATGGAACATGCCAGTTTGTCAGTTTTAATCTGTCTAAAATCCTGCATCTGCCAGCATAAACCTTTGGAGTTCTTATATGTTGATACAAAGATTTCACACATCGACTTTTGTGGAGTTCTGATTTCATGCAAGCTAAGCAAACAGTGACAGGTTGGTAGTTGGGGGGAATGAATGCTCCATCAGATTAATAGAGATCAATGGCATTGGCAGGTTCTGGAGGAGACGCAGGGGCTGGGATCTGGACAGCACATATTGCCAGAACAAGACAGATGGCCAGAAGCTAACACTCTTACCTCTTTAACTTGATGGGCTCATTAGCAGATTTCTCTCCTCTGGGTCTCATTTGAGTTTCTTGATTTTAAATGGCACCCCATAGATTGCCCACCAGTCTGGAAAACTACTGACATAGGCTTCCCATGACCTGGCACAGAGAAGATTCTAATACCCTTTATTTAGTAGCCCAGAGAGCTAGGACTTCTGCAGATGGGCACTGGGTATTCTACTTATCCAGTGCACCACAGAGAAGTAAGGCTTCCTTATTGAGAACCATCTTCACTCCAAACAGCCTTGCAGGAAGGATCAAACTCTGTATGAGGTACACGATCTGCATACAGGGAGTACAGTATAGGATGCACTGTCATCGCTGTTGTATTTCCTAACCAAGGATTGAGGATTTTGTCCAAAAAGGAAAGAGTTAGAGAATGGAAAAGGCAGAATTTGTCCTTGGGTCTATATGGCTGTGAAGTCCTGTGGTCACCCGCCGTGGTAACCCTTCAAGTTATCACTGGTTTTGGTTATGAAGGCAGATGGCTCAGCCTGTGGCCAGTGGTTTGGGGCACTAAATTACTTCCTATTCATGACATCTCCCTCGTTCTTGCAGACCTCGGGGATGCTCAGCTTTCTTTCCTCATTTTATTTATTTATTTTTTGGAGACGTGTTTCAACCCTCAGGGTTCTTTCTCCTCCCCTGCTCTTGTTTCAGATGGGTATGATCAAAGGAAAGAGGCAGATTGGGAAGAAAACTCCCAATCAGTCAGGGTCCTTATAGTCAAGATCCAACTAATAGAGACCCTGACTTTCTCCATTAAAGGCTTCCTTGTTGTTTATAGTGATTGCTTTTCTAGGTGGTGTCTCCAGGATCTCTCTAGATTTCATTTGGCTCCTCCCACTGTAGCCTGAAACAGCCGCTTGGTTTCCGAAGCTGGCTCTGCTAAATCCCCAACCCCCAGTTTTATACTCTTTATCCAAGCCTGGGTTATCTGCATTTCTTCACTCCTTTATCACAGTCAGCTTCTCAGACGGCGATCACTCCCATCCAAGAAAGACCTCAGGAGCGCATTCACACATTTCAAGCTGCGTTCTACAGAATGCTTCTTCACCCTGAGAGTCATCTCCTTGGGTTTGATGAGTTCTCTGCACCCTGGTAATTTCACGACAGAAGGTTCTCCAGCTGTCCTTGCCTGTTAGGGTTGGTTTGGTGCTGCTATGTATCCAAAGGCTGAATACTGTATCCCAAGACCTGGTTGCCTCAAGACTACTGAGAAGTCTCCTGTGTGTCAGATGCTGTTGTGCAAACCTTGCTGCCAAGTTATCCCTGATTGGTTAATGAAGACGTAGCTAGCCTGGGCTGGGCAGGAGAGAAGGAATAGAGCAAAGGTTCCCAGCTTGGCATCTTAGGTAGGGACCAGTGGGGATAAAGGAAGGAGGAACTAGCTGTGTGGTAGATAGATAATGAGCCCACAGCCATGAGGGCTGGCCTGATGGGGTAGGAGTGGCCCAGGCCCAGCATGGCAAGTGATATCTCAGAGATCACCACGGGGAGGTAGACAAAATAGTAGAGAGGGTTCATATCTACTCAGCTCTAGTGCTTTTAAGCTAAAAGTTCATGTGCCTTTTACCTGGGAACAATATCGTCTGAAGTGGGATAGAAACCCCTATAGATATTTAAAGACAACAGGAGGTGCGGCAACCCCCCA
This sequence comes from Rattus rattus, assembly GCF_011064425.1. Classification (NCBI taxonomy): domain Eukaryota; kingdom Metazoa; phylum Chordata; class Mammalia; order Rodentia; family Muridae; genus Rattus; species Rattus rattus. The sequence continues at coordinate 36,373,717 of NC_046161.1, forward strand.
GAAAAATAATTATTACAATACTTGACGATCTAAGTACCATCCTTTCCCTCAGACTCTGCCTGTGAGCATCGCCACGGCTTCAGCCATTTTACTCAACTCTTTGAAAAACGGTAGTATTCCTGTTTTCCCTGACTTCGTGCTTCTCCTCCATATTACTTTTCTATCCCTGCCTCAAGTGTCAGTCCCACGGTGCAGCCTTGTCTTTCCTTTCTCAGATGTGTCATAACATGTCCTGAAAGGCGAATACAGCTCAATATCATTGGGACAAAGGCTTACAAATATCCACACCTATCTTAACTCCAAAATAGTGTCCAGTGAGAGATGCCCAGGTAGAGTTAAACTATGGTCTTTAAATATACTATGCCTTAACTTCCTATTTATAGCCTTCCTGCCTTTCCAGATATCTATGTGAGCACATAAAGTTCATCCCTTTGGCTCACGATTCATAAGTCAATTCATTTATTCATTAACTTGTCCAATACACATTTGCCAGGTGTGTGCTCTGCATCGAGTTCTAGGCAAGGCAGTGACAGTACAAGAGCAAATGACCCACCTTGAGTCTGACACTGAAGGTGTTCCAGCCATCATTATCACCCTCACACAAACTCTTCTCCCATGATTCCCAACATTTCCATCATTCACACTGATGAGTTTTTTTCTTACCTGTGTCTTTGCTCTTTGTTCTTCCTTCCTGGAATAACTGCTTTCCATTTTTCTGCCCTCTCAAAATCCCCATAGTTCCCACAAGTCACATGCATTTCAAAAGTATCATTGTAATTCCATCTCCATTTCCTGCAGCCCTATAGGACATTGTGATCCAGTTGTCTCTTCTTTTGCTGTGATCATAGGAAATAGGAAGACAGGAAAAAAGTGTTTTGGTAATGAGTTCATCTTAAGTCCTTTAGTGGGGTTCTTGTAGCAAGGACAAACTTCCTGAAGAAGGACAGCATGAAAGCACTCTTACTTCCATCCACTGCTGAGCTCTTTCTTGAGGCCATGAGTCCTTTGCTTGGATAGCTACACATGCAGCTGGCTCTGTGAGCCCTGGCTCTGCTGGTCCTGATTCTTTGCAACCTCATAGTACTTGCTGGAAGTTCAAGCCTGAAAATAGGAGAAACTACCTTAGAATATGCAACACCAGTCTACAGGAGCAAACTGCAGCAGGTAAAGATTATTCTGATGCCTGTGGGATCTCCTGATGGACCTCTTCTAGAAGGTCTGGCTCAAATGGGTGTCCAATAAACTCAACACCATATGAGAAATACATTCTGATGTTTTAAGGAGAAAGAACACAGCAACCCAAACCAAAAACACACCCTGTCTTCAACATCTCCTAGGTTATTGATCATGGAGTTGACCTCCACTTTTCAGACTGTGGCATCTACACAAACTTGACCTATGACAAGTGTGACATTACCACTAGTTGCTGTTCTTAAAGTCATGGATGCATACTAGAATCCCAGTGTTATGTGGGAAACTCCTTTCACTAAGAAATCTTCCCATGGCCCTTAAAGACTATCTCAAACAGTGAATGACTAGACCTTACAAAATGACCCAGATCAAACTTTCTAAGACAGATGACAAAGTCACTGAATTATAACGGTGTTATGTGATCCAGTGGGAAGAGAGGACAGTGGCAACTGAAATTCATTCCTGATCTTCTACCCAAGAACAAGAGCAGGAATTGGGAATAAACCCTGTTCCTTCTCAGAACTAGAGAACTGGCCACAGGCATAACTGTCTCAGATTTCACTACCCCAAGTAGTAGCCTAAAAAAAAAATCAGTCCACAGCTTGCTAGAACATATAACAAACAGAAGCATACGATCCACATGGACTTTCAGAGACATTGGTTTTGTGCATAGAATATCTGCCCTTGGAGTTATTATGTCAGCACCAATGACTTTATCCTATGGGATATCAGTCAACAACACAGACTCCCAGGGTTAGACTTTCATATACAGCTTAACTCACATGTCTGTAGAGCAAGAAAAAATAAGGATACAGCAAACAACAATTTCTATTAGTGATCCTATAGCCTGGGGTTCTCATCCTGTTCCAGTGGTCAACTCTCATTATGAACTTGAACAGTCAATGACTCTTTCTTGATCCTCCACAAGCCTATTCATAAAACAGGCTTACTTTTACAGAATCAGATATTCAAGGGTCCAGAGAAAGAACTGAGAAAGCTGACACCTATGTATGTCGGGTTGCTTCTTGTTTTGTTTTCATTTTACACTATTTACTTTCTGTTGCATCCTTAGGGCCTGCCAGACATGTCACACAGTACAGGTCACGCAGACACCAGGCATACATGACGTATAAAAGAATGAATGGAGCTGGGCATTGGCAGTCATTCATTCTTTCAAGAGCAATCAATACATTTTTAAAAGCTTGCAGAGTATCTGGATTCCTTTTCTGTTTCCCTCTTTCTTTCTCAGCATTCATTTTACACATCTCAACTTGAATCACAGTCCCTGCTTCATTCTATAGTCATGGTTGGCTGTGATATAGGAACTCTGTGTGATTGGCTTGAGTACCATTCACTCACATAGGGAGAGCATGAACGCAATCTCTCACAGCCTCAAATTATGTAGTCAAGGCTCCTGTATTTGGAGAGATAAAGGGAGTCAACATATCTAGATGAGCCTCATACTAGGAAACTACCTCTGTGATCATAGAATCTCCCTGAAAGGTAAGCATAGCACACTTTTACCATCATTTCTACCATGGGATTTAAGGTGTGGATCGATGTAGAAGGGAGGAGTAGTCAGAAGTTAGAATCAGAGGTCCAGGTGGAGCTAATATTGTCTAAGAGCCCCAAGTTATGTCCATATTCACAGAGACTGTTTTCCTCTGGAAACTTGAACCAAGAAATGTGGGCATGGTAGAACAGAGGAAAAGTTACAGGGTGGATGAAAGATATATGTGTAGTACCAGAACCAGTCCGCAAGCTTCCTGGTATGAACCCCCCTACGCCTTCATTGGCCATAAGTAGTAGAAAAGGTTTGAGCTCTACCTGTTTGGTTCTACGTGGCAGGGCTCCTCATCTTCCACAGGGCTCAGGCCATGAACTAAACCTCTGAGAGTGTAAGTCAAAGAAAAATCTTTACTCTTATAACCCGGTTTTCTTAGACATTGTCACAAAGTCAAGAAAATAACACAGAAAATTGATGCCTGAGAAGTGAGGACATTGCTATGAGCATTCCTCACTATGTGGTTCAGGAGCCTTTAAGGAGCAATTTGTAAGAGAAATTTGGGGAAGCAAACTAGAAAGGCACTCGAATGATGTGATCAGGGCCTTATCTTCAGTTCCGGTGGGAGTTCAGCATACCAGAACAGTAACAGAAACACAGACAGTAGAGACTCAACTCACAGTTTCTGACAGGAATAGGACTCTACTGGGAATTGAAGTAGAGACCCTGTTCTCAGGCTTGGTGGAAAGATGAGTTTAATTATGACAAACTAGCTAATATGGCAGAAGAAATGTCAAAGTAGTCCATCATTTGGTATGATCATTGCTGCCACTTTTAGCCAAGCTTAAATTAAGAATTAGAAACAAAGCACAAAGGAGAAAGATTTAAAAATAATTTGGCCAGACAACAAACTCATTAGTGCGTTTCTCAATTGTTATCAGAGAAACTTCTTTTTGATAGATGGTAGCAACATGGATGTACATAACTGGCCAAGGTACAGAGAATAATACATTGAAAGAGTCTCAGCCCTTAATTAAGTAACTGTATCGCACCTGCTTCTCCAAAATCCCAAGAGTCATCATGGTAGAGGAAGCTTAAAGATTTCAAGAGCAAGAGATAGTGGATGACTAAGAGGAATATCTTAGTTTTTCAGACACATCAGGGAAACAGCCCATATGAACTCACAGTGGTTATATACGACAGCACATATGAGACCTGTGCTGGTTTAAGCCAGATGAAATGCCAACATGGAAAGAGGAGGCAGGCATGAAGTCCCACCAATAGGTTAGGTTGATAAGTATAGTTGTTGGGAGAGGAAGAGTCAGTTCTCTTGAGGATATGGTCCCTGGTAGGCAGATCATGCGTCCAAGAATATGTGGGCAGCAAAAATTGGACTTGATGTGGGTTTTGTTATTGATGTTTTAAAGAAGACACAAAATTAGGTAGATAGGGTAGGCAGGTAGAACTTAAAGGAGGTGAGAAAAGAGGGCAGATGGGATCAAAGCATTCAAAACTCTCAAAGAATTAATTTTTTTAAGTTGTAAAACTGGAGAGTTGGGTTGTTCAAAAGGTGAAGAATGTTAAAAAGAAGTCAAATACTTTATATTAAGACAAGGCAAATAATTCACATTAAGACACTAGGCGACATGTTATGAGTGTCTTTGGAATCTGCTAGGCCTTGCCCACTTGTGTATGAATCAAATTCATTTAAAAATATTTGCTTTAAGAAGAAGCCCAAAAAGTACTACTTCCATACAGACATATAAGGAAGGTTTTAGAGTATTACAGTATGCAGACACTCAATTGATGCTGGACACTATAGCTGTAGTTCAAGAAACTTTGTTATTTCTCAGCCGAGTGGTAGACCTTAGCATTATTCACATACTGTTCGGTTTGGAGACATTCAGAATGCAAGAATTATGGTGTAGTGGAGGCATCCAATTAACCTTTGAGGAAAAGCCTGTCATAAGATGGCAGGAAAATTCCCCAACTCTAGACAAAGAAATGAGGCTTCAAACACAAGAGGCACTTAGAACCCCAAAATAGACTTGACAAAGAAAATATACAATGCAGCAAATAACAATCAAGATGACAAAGTTGCAAAACAAAAGAAAAGCTATTAAAAACCTGCAGGGTAAATGCTCAACTCACAAAGACCAAAACAGCAGAAAACTTAAAAGCTGAGAAAGCACAGGGTGGTGCATTTCAAACTCTAAAAGTAAGTAACTGCCAGTGGAGATTGCTATGCCCAATGTCTAATCTACCTTTTAAAATCCACAGAGAAAGGAAGATGTTCCAACCCAAGTACAAACAAAGAGACTCATGACCACTGAGCCAGCATAGCAGAAGATATAGAAAAGCCAACCACGAGGTAAAAGATAACCTCAACCGTGAGAATACAGGAAAGAATGACTTCCTAAGAGTATTAGATGAGCAGAGGAGAAATGAAGATGAATCTGTCATGTCCAGCTTGGCAACCTACCAAACCCTCATAAAGGACTTGGGTAGAAACAAAAGAATAAATAATGAACCACCAGAAAAATAACCATCAAAGTTGAGAAACTAGTGAATCTCTCTTCATACTAACCCTAAATGTACATGGTCTTAATTATCCAATTTAAAGATGAAGAATAGCTGTTTGGATTTAAAAAAAAAAAACAACAACAACAAAAAGACAAAAAAACAAGGTCTAACTTTTTTTTGTTGTCTACGAGAAACACATCTCACTGGCAAAGATCCACCTGGACTGAGAGTAACAGGATGCAAGTAATTTACAAAGCAAATGGAGACCAAAAGTTACCTACACCTGACATGGTAGACTTCCAACAAAAGCTAGTCAGATGCAGTAAATGCAACTATATATGTTGTTAACAGAGCTGTTTTCTCTCAGTTGAAATATTCCCTCTAGGAAATAAACAAAAATTCACAGGTCCGGGAAAGACAAAACTTGAAGGGTAATGAGAAATCCCCTCCCAGCTTTATAGAAGAAGTATATCACTGGGGGAAGAGAGTCTGACCAGCTGAGATGCAGAAGGGAGACCTCCTAGACCTGTCCAGTTTGCAGGAAGCCCCAGAGTAGCAATGTTCATGAGTCATTTCCCATGTTGGGGTGAGATATTTGGTGGTACGGCCAATTTAAGTCATACCTACTCCTGTAGATAACCTCTTACTCATGTTCCTACTAGTAACCCTAGTACAAACTCCAGTTCACCAAGCTGAACTTCGTACAATTACTTTGGTCTGCCAAGGATTTCTGGCCTGAATATGTATGTGTGTTGCATTTCCCCAAGAAAAATTTCTCGTACAAGAGTTTAGGAAAGAAACTGATACAACAGTATGCTATAATAATTGCAAACACATATGCACCAAAAGTTAGTACCTCCAATTTCATAAATAAAAATTACTTTAAAATGAATAAGAACCAACAGCAAAGCTTTTCAAACTCAACAAGAAACCAGGTGACATCAGATATTGGTGAGAGTGCTTTGTTCTTGCTCTAGTTAGCTCTTTCCTTGCTATTTCTCTATTCTTCCCTATGGACCTATAATTTTTATTCTATGCCTCTGTATATTGAATGTACATGATTTATTCTTGATTTGACAAGGGCTCACAACTAAAAGTTTGCCACAAATCTCAGAGGAGACCTTGGTCTTGAACTTTAGAATTGCATTGGAACTAAGTTTGGGGAGGTGGGGGTCAATTCTGGGAGATGGACTGTGTGCATTTTGTAACATGAAATAGCCATGTGCCTCTTTAGAGACTGTGCTTTGGGAAGGTCACAGATAGAATATGCAGTCTCCCCACAGCCAGATTACTGAAGTCTTAGTACCTAGCTGGTTGTTTTGTGAGATGGTGGGCACTCTAAGAGGTAGAACCTATGGGGGAAGTAGGTCACAAAGATGTATCCTTTGTGTGTCTATATCTTGCCCCTTTTATGTCCTTCCTAGTTTTGGCTGATAAGGGGTCAAAAATGCTCTTCCACACATTCCTATTACTATTAGGTTTTGCTTGCCACAGGTGCAGTGACAGCCAATCATGGACTAAAGCCCCTGAAACAATAAGCCAAATAAATTCCCCCTTAAATCGGTTCTCTCGGGTGTTTACCACAGGGGCAAGAGACAGCCTAACACACTGCCCAAATTCTGAGTGAGACTGCTAGAACTGCAACCAAGTCATAGGTAGAGCGCCTGTCCTTCCTTTAATCTGCCTAGGTTACCAGCTGGCAATGGCAGTGTCTGTTGCTATGGGCAACTGTGGGTACACAGCAGCACAGCTTTCCTCTAAGTAAAGCAAACTTAAGAGATGAGTGACTAGAAAACCTCAGTACATCTAGGCTAGCCACAAGCTCTGGTCTTCCGTCTCTGCCCTACATCTCACCTTGGGACTCCTACAATTGCAGACATAGACCACCATGTACAGCAATGTGTGGATTCTGGGGATTATAATTCAAGCCCTATCACTATGAAGGGAAATAGTATCCACTGAGCCATTCCCCCAATCCTGGAGATATCTATTAAATGACAGTGTAGGCAAACTTCCCATGAGTATCTTTTCTGTGCATTCCAGTTCACTGTGCTCTAATGGCTGCAGTTACAGTAGTCAGTGCCCCTCCATGCACTTTCACAAAATGCTTTGTGAATGAGGAAAGCCCTGTGACCCAGCTCCAGGGTGAACACCAGCCAGCATCCCAACATGTAGCTGGAACACTCCCGCTCAACAGGATCTTATTTTATCAGCTTTGCCCTACCCACCTTGAAAGAGGGAGGCAAGCATTTGCCTCCACTTGTAGGAATTCACAGTGCAATGTTCGTCTTGATAAGGAACAGTGGAGGGGGCTCGCCAATATTCCTCTGCCACCAAAATTAGCCTATTATTTATGTTTGCTTTGGGCAATTACCAATGAACCAAGATAAATAAAAATAATTGGCTTTCAGCTGGCTAAATGGATTTGTTAATTATTCACCAGGAAATTAATCAGCCCCATTTATTTAAGGGGAGGTCATGGAGGAATCTCTCTATAGCCATCATTTAAAAATATTGTCGTAAACAAGAGGCAAAGTCAAACAAAAGCCAGGAATATAGGATGAGTTGCTCTGTAAACAAAGATAAGGATCTGGCGCTAAGCCAAGGAAATAGACAGGTTACGCCCTCAAGGAGCTTTGGATCAAGAACACAAATCCAGGCACTCGTGGCAGTCAGGGAATAGCATAGTCGCTACAGGTGCACACCAAAGGATGAGGAAAGAAACAGCCTTGTAGGGTAGGAGAACACATTTTTAAAAGGTCTTTAAATTGGTATGTACTGACTTGTCTAGAGGTACAAAGGTATCTGTTAAATCAGAGGCCTGTGTGATCGAAAATTGTAAGTGGTAAATGACCCGGTCTCTCAGAGACGAACATGATCTTGGTATGCATTCCATCGGAGTCAGATTTGAGCGAAGAGAAGGGTTTCAAGTGGCATGAGGTCACTTTATATAATAGTCTTCAACTTATTGGTAGTATTCGTGAGCTAGGGCAGGAATTCTTTGCACACAAAGAGCTCTTGTGCACAAGACAGGTTTGATGCATATGTTTAACCACACGTTACAAAAATTGCTGGTAATTCAGAGCTGATCCTAACAGAACCCGGATATATACACATCCAAGATGTCTGATGATAGGTGATTTTGTCTGCTGGGAGGTACGCCCTTTCTTTAAAAAGTTTCAGGTAGGAAAGAGAATATTTTAGAGGGATCCTGACACCAGAATTGAATAATCCAATGATCTCTTCTGACCTTAACCACTAGGCTATGGTGAGAAAAAAAAAGTTACCTATTAAAATACATTTTATTTTTGATTTGTGTGTTTTTGCGTATGTATATGCATGAAGAGCATGGCTCTTCAAAATTGCCTGTATTTAAAAATATTTATATCTTTGACCTAGTCCCTTAAAATGCATCTTGAGCTTTAATCTAGAAACAGTTGCTTGCTGGCTTCCCTGTGATGCAGAGGCGAAAGATGGTTTGTGAAATCCTACTGCATTTCATAATAGAAGCCTGACCTTCAGAAATGAGGTTAAACTCATTGTGTCTTGTTATCTTTATTTCAGAAGGGAAGAAATGGCAGACAGACAAAGGAGCATCGCGAAGATAAAATGGTTCATTGCTGTCATGCTGCTTGGCGCATATTAGGTCTTAATACAGAAAGTATTATCATCATTATTAGTAATATTGTCTTGGTCTTCCCCTTCCTTGCTTCAGCACCTCCCCATCTTTTTTACCCCAGTATTTCCTTCCTCCCTTTATGGTACCTGCAGGAGTGTCCGTTTTCATCTTTTTTACTCCTTCTCTGATGCTTTCCATGGTGATTGAGAGAGAGAAGACTGGCCAGGGTGTGCAGGGGACAAAATGTAAACAGAGTGGTAAGAGGAGAAAGTAAAGTAAGACTGTGATGGAGAAAAGAACAAGCCAGCTTTTCCCCTCCTCCAGAACTTCACCCCACATCCCCCAAAGGGGGATAAACGCAGGGGGGAAATACCCACAAGGGGAAGTTACTCTCCAAAGATCAGATGTGGAGACCATGGATCAAAGCAGCATCTAACATGGAAAAAGCCAGAAAGAAGTGAGAGACAAGAGAGAAACTGCCAGGCTCAGAGAAAGTACAACGAAGAAGATAGATGATCTTTTAAAAAAAAAGAGAGAGATAACAAACGAGTCTCTGATAAGTTTAATTTTCTAGGCCTGGGTGAGCTTTCCCTGGCGCTAACTAAATGGAAATATAAAGAACTGAGAAAGGCGCTGGTGGACAGGAACTGACATAATGGACTATATTGACTCTCAGAGAGATAGGAGGGATCTTCTTAAAAGCATAATATTTTACATGATCATTTATCAGGCTTCCTCTGGGTGAGTAGTATCCTTGGGGGCGGGGGTAAGTGGATTGGCTAATCTTAGTGTCTTGTTTGCATTGGGTGAGAAATCAGTTTACTGTACTAGGCAGATGGCTGAAAGAAAGAGCTCCTGTCTCCTGAAGCTCCTGGTGACATTCAATGGATGACCACCCAACTGAAGATACCACAGCCAGTTTTCTCCACCTACTGTGTGCCTCCTTAACTCAATACGGGTCCTTCAGGTCCCTCATTTGAAGGAAAAGGCCTTTTCATCTTCCAGATCTCATAGAGTATAACTAATTTGTGTGTTCTACAGGTGTTTACGCAATGGAAACGCACTTGTTAAAATCATTCACCCTTGCCCAGTTGCAGATCCATTCACACACCGTCCAGTTCATGAACTTGCACCTTCTGCCTGCCCTTAGGGATGGGGGTGTTTGCTTCCTGTTACTATGATAACAGAAACAACTTGGGGAGGAAGAGTCCTTACACCTTAGAGTCCTTCCATCATGAGGGAAAGTCAGTCAGGAGCCCAAGGCAAGGGCTGATACAGGAACCACTGAGGAATGTGGCTTACTGGCCTTCTCTGGTTGGCTCAGCTTCCTTGCACAGTGCAGGCCCATTTGCATAGGGATGGTACTGCCCAGTGGGCTGGGCCCTTTCAAATCCATCGGCAACCAAGAAAATGCCCCACAGGAAAATGTGTCCGGGAGCCAGTGTAATGGAGAAAAATTGTCAGTTGAATTCTTCTCTTCCCAAGTGACTTTAGCTTGTGTCAAGTTGACAATACAACCCAACCATTATAGTGAGGTTCCCTGAATGTCCCAGCGCTTCCTACCCAGCACAGTGTTTGAATCAGTTCTTTAGTACAGTTGGAGTCAATCAAAAGCCCCAGATGTATTCTTTTTAAACAGTCATTATTTCTTCTTTTGAGAACTATCTGTTCAGTTCAATAGCTCCTTTACTGACTAACAGGTGAGTGTGTGTGTGTGTGTGTGTGTGTGTGTGTGTGTTTAAGATGTCATCTTAACCCAATCAGAATAGTGAAAATCAAGAAAATACATAAAAACAAATGCTTGTAAGGGTGTGAGAAAAGAGGAGCCCTGGTTCATTAGTAACGGGAGCGTGAGGAAGGGCAGCCATTCCAGAAAGCAGTATGGAGTTTTCTCTAAAAATAAATAGTCTGCCAACTAACCCAGCTGTTCTACTCCTGAGCGTATACCTGAGACTCCGTGTCCTACTCAGAGACACTTATGCATCCACTGATTACTGCTTAAAATGGCAAGAAAATTGGACCAGCCTGAATGTCCATCCTCAGACAAACTGATAAAGAAAATATGGCATATATCCACAATTGAATTTTATTTAGCTGTTAAAAATGAAATTCTTGGGGAGTGTCGTAGTTAGAGTTTCTATTCCTGCACAAACATCATGACCAAGAAGCAAATTGGAGGAAAGTTTATTCAGCTTACACTTCCACATTGCTGTTCATCACTAAAGGAAGTCAGGACTGGAACTCAAGCAGGTCAGGAAGGAGGAGCTGATGCAGAGACCATGGAGGGGTGTTTCTTACTGGCTTGCTTCCCCTGGCTTGCTCAGCTTGCTTTCTTATAGAACCCAGGACTCCAGCCCAGGGATGGCACCACCCACAATGAGCTAGGCCCTCCCCCATTGATCACTAATTGAAAAAATCCCTTACAGCTGTATCTCATGGAGGCATTTCCTCAAGGGAGGCTCCATTATCTGTGTTAACTCCAGCTTGTGCCAAGTTGATACACAAAACCAGCCAGATAGATGAACCTAGAAAGTATTAGATTAATATTGACCCAGACTCAGAAAGACAAAAACCTCTCACTCAGGTAATCCATCCATGCAGTTGGATGTCTTAGGAGTCCCAGGCTGGTACAAAGGTATTGAGGAATCCTGGAGAGCCATTAGTTGTCTTAGGATTTTACTGCTGTGAAAAGAGACACTATAAGCAAGGCAACTCTTTTATAAGAACAACATTTAACTAGGACCGGCTTGTGAGTTTAGAGGTTCAATCTATTATCATCAAGATGCAGGGCAGCATCCAGACAGGTATGGTGTAGGAGGAGCCAAGAGTTCTACATCTTCAGCTAAATGTTGCTAGAAGATTGGAAGAGCTAGGAGGAGGGTCTTAAAGCCCATGCCACAATGACACACTTCCTCTATCTCCCTCATAGTGCCACTCCCTGGGCCAAGCATATTCAAATCACCACACTAGTCTTCTGTCCATGTGGGAAGACTGAAGAGTCTTGGCTCTAGTATCAGCAAAGAGATTTGCAGCAACAGTAGCATTAGGATAGATGATCTCACCTGTCAACGTAAGAGCCAAATATGGGGATTTAAAAAAAAAAAGCGAAAGGTTTCTTTCTTCCATGTCTTTCTATTGGATCAATACAAGTTCCCACAGATGAACCTGACAAAACCCAAAGTGTCACTGATGCTCTCCTCCCAAATGAATCCAGGTTGTAACAAGTTGGCAATTAGAACTAACCATCAAAGTTGACTTTACCGGAGTCCATCTCAGCAGAGTTCTAAAAGGCCTCTAAGCACTCGGTCCTTAAAGAATTGCCTTAAAGATTGTGGTAGAATTCGGGGACTTTCTCAGCATTCCCACTCCCGACCTTTTTCATTCCTCACACCCAATGTAATATGAGCAGCCTCTCAGTGTCAACCTTTCCATACCACAAAGGTTCTCTCTTGTGTTTGCCATTCTTTTGTATCACTTCGTTTCTTCAATCCACTCAGAATTCAGATAGAACAGAGAGACGAGGAGAAAAGAGAATTCTCCCCCATTCTTCCTGAGTTAGGTCATCCATCTTCCTTCTTCTGCCTTCTGGTTAGCAGTTCTTATTTCTTAGACCTTCAGACCCCAGAATGTATGTCACCATTTTCCCTATTTCTTAGCTTATAGCCAACATATTGTGGGAATTCTCAGTCTCCACAGTTATGTGAGCCAATTTTTAAATATGTCTATCTATCCAGCTATCTCTATCTTCTATTGTCTTTTTCTCTATCCACCTACATATTTCTATGTCTGTTTTCCATCACATCTATCTGTCTGTCTATCTACATATCTTCTATTGTTTGTCTACGCCTATTGTTGGTTTTGTTTCTCTGGAGAATTTGACTAATTCAGAAACATAAATGTGTTTCCAGGGATGTAACCAAAGATGTTGATCATGTAAAATGCATGAAAGAAGAGAATACATTAGGGTGGTAACTAATTAATTCTGAAGCCAAACACATATACACAGCTTAATTTTGTGGATAAGAGCCGGATAACATCAAGTTAGCCTGGATGTACAACAGCAGACTCCAAGACTGAGATAAATGCAGTTTTTAGTGAGAACTTAAGGTGACTGATTGGGCAGAAAGTGTCTCCTTTTGTGGTACATTTCCACCCAAGGCAGTGCTATCCCTGTGAATAACAATTCCGTGCATTCTGTCTGTACCCGAGAGTGGCGTAACATACATATAAGACTTGAGTTCCCTTTTACTTTCCTGTCATGCATTATAATTTTCAATAAACAGAAGTGCGACTGTTCATTATGAATACAGTTTCAATATACAAAGTCCCACCAGCTGATTTAAGGGCTCACTTCTAAACCAGATGAACTGCCCCCTACAAAAAATGTCCCAGCTACAAATCCCACCACTGTCTACATCCCAGCTCAAGATTTGCTTCCTCCTAACCCAGGAGTCTAGTGCCAACTTTGAGAGCAGAAGCAGCCTCCCACTTCCTTTGTTCACTGTACTTCAACAGTCCATTAGGAAGATGTCAATTTCCCTGCTGTTTCCTGTACTCAGTTTACATCTCTGCCTCCAGCGCTAAAGGCACTCTTGGCCACCTCTCAAGCTCGCTTTAAAATGTACCTGGACTTTAAAGCTCAATATATTTCTTTGCATGGACTTCTCCAGCAACTTATTCTCAAATTGGTCACCTGGCGACTGAGTTCATTACAGAAGTTGACCACCCAATTTTCACTGTCAGGTGTTTGGCTTTGTCTTCTCTAACAGACTGCCAATGTTTCGGGGTTTTAATAGCAGGCAGACACATGGGCCTCAGATGGTGGTTTTGTGGTTTTGAGAAAGTTGCTTGTCTGTGCGTTATTTTCCTCTGTATCAAATTGTGGTAAGGCAGAACCTCATGGAACTGCAGCAAGGCCTGCCTAAAATAATTGTTCTTTTAAAAGTTAATTTTATCTACTGTAGGTAGGAAAGCTTATGTTCCACTGTATATGTGTGGAGCTCAGAGGGAAACTTCACAGAGTCAGTTCTCTCCTGCCTCAGTAGGTTCCATGGACCAACTCAGCCATTAGACTTGACAGAAACTACTTCTATCTGCTCAACCATCTTTCCAGCCAAAGTAATTGTTCCTTAAGTATTAGATCCCACTCATGCTAACCTGTGCCTGATGTAGGAGTAGCTGGCTCACGGTCCTGACAGGATGCTCTCACAGTGTACAGCTAAACCTCCAGCCTTGCTAACACATTTCCTCCAGTATCTAATGTGACCTGTGAAGTTTCTATTAATTTCTCAAACCTAGTAGTCGAAGAATATTCTCATATACCTGTTATATGCATGGGCATACATACATGTACACACTGTGTGTGCATATCCTCCTGCTTTCTAAAATTCAATAAGCATCCTAGGAGATATGAGTTAATGAATAGATACCCTTTGTAAAAATAAACCTTCCTCACTGTCTGTGAAGGTGCTGTTACTTGTTGATAGCAGGGTATCACTTTGCTCATACAAAGCTGCATACCACTTTAGTAGCAAGCAGCTATCTGTGGCACAGTTACTGAGTTTTACTCATCTGAAATTCACACATGGAAGTCCTAATCCTACTGTGCCATTTGGGAGATATGACCTCTCAGGAGATGGTTAAAGATAACTGCGGTCATAGTGTGGAACCCATCATGGCCCAAAGCTTTACATAAGGTAGACGCCAGGGATCTGTACTCATAGATAAAAGGCCATGTGAGCACACAGCAAGAAACCTGAAATCTAGAAGCCAAGGAGGGAGAAACTCACCAGGTCAGTACCTTGACTTTGGACTTCCTACTTCCAGGATTATGAGAAAATTAATTTCTGTTGTTAAAGTCACCCAGTCTGGAATTCCTTATGATCACAAATCTATTAACAAAGGTGCCCTCCATTAGACTAACAGGTTAAGAGAATCCAACAAGCACAAAGAAAGCCAGGTCACTGTAGAAGGAAGGAAGGAAATGGACATCAGACAGATTATAGACAACCCTGGGCAGCTCCTGCTTGGATGGGGTGAGGGGATGGCGCACAGCAGGGTCTGTGAACCCACACTCTTTAGCTAACTGGTGGTGTGGTATCAAGAGGAGAAAAGAGCACTGGCCTGCTTCCCATCCTCCCCGGCTCTTTGTCAGTTTCCAGGAATTGCTTCTGATCTGATGCATGGGCTGCACTTAAGCTGTGTAGCCAAAGTAATTAACTCCTGTGGCCAGAAGTGCTGTGTCAGGACATCCATTCACGGGGCTGTCTCGGCTCACTTGGAGCCAGCCATGTCTCTGCATCTCCTGACGTTTTCTAAAGACCGTGTAGCCAGCAACCTTCCAGGCGATGGTGGAGGTCAGGGCTCGAAGAAGCCAAGACTCACAGAAGACAGCGCTTGGAGAGCATCCTTGGTATTCTTCCTATTGCACCTTTACTTTGCTAAGTGCTGGTCTTCGTAGGAAATGTCCTCCACTGCGGAGTATCTTCTTGTGCAGTCTGGAGATCTGAATGCAAATCCCATCTACACAAATGACTTCAATTGATCTCTTTCTAACTGAAACATGCAAGCTACCAGCCTTGAGGGGTCCGTTTTTCTCTTTCAGACACCGTGAAGGTTTTAGGTGGTGAGACACACAGAGAACATCAGACCTGTTTTGATCTATGTTTGAATATCTACATGTCTGGAGAGACTTGCTGCTGTGGGTGCCCAACCCCATTTCAGTGTCTTTGTCTGAACATAATGGGGATAAACTTAATAATCCATAAAGTGTTATTTTTTTTTAAATTCCTGAAGGCAACTCCCCTTCTCTTTTTCTGTGTGTGTGTGTGTCTGTCTGTCTGTCTGCCTGCCTGCCTGCTTGTCTCCTCTCTCTCTCTCTCTCTCTCTCTCTCTCTCTCTCTCTCTCTCTCTCTCTCTGTGCACGTGCATGCATGCATGCATGCGTGTGTGTGTGTGCGCGTGCATGTGTTCCCTAAAATACCTTTATCACCCCTGCTTTAATTTGTTCGATTATAGGCATTACCCATGGCCACAGTGCCTCTACCCACACACTAAATAATGCTAACCAGAAAAATGTGTAATATTAGGTAAACAGGAAAAAGATAGATATGGACTAGAGAATCCAGCTGAGGGAGGCCGTGTGGAAGGGTGGAAGAGGGAGGCTCTAAACTGCTTATGCCAAGAGGAGGAGAGAAAAGTGGCCCATGTGACCCTCTGGCTACTCTGAAATGCCAAGGCTCAGCCCAGTCATCCAGAGCCACACAAGGGTTGCATTCACTGCTTGGCCATCCACTGGCCCACATGCTTTGGCGCTAAGATACCATGTGTGTGCCAATCCTCCAAATGCCGTCAACTTGAACCAGAATCTGCGGAAGATTAAATAAAAATTCACCAGGTAAAACCCAGATATGAGAAACTTCCCAACCATAGGAGGATTTGAAAACTACATTGAAAAAGGAGAGAAGGAAAAGGGGGAGGAAAGAGAGGACCTCGCTAAAACAAGGCAGCCATTGAATTTACCGAATAGCTCCTTTAATTAAGGACAGTCTCCTTCAATTACATTAATTTCTCCTCCCCTTTTCAGGGCAGTCCGAGTGAATAATAGGTTTGTTTCTGGCTGAGGAGATGCCAAGTTGAAGGCAGGTCTTGGTTAATAAAACTGCCCTGGACCATCAGAAAGAAATCCTGTCTGCTTCAAGAGACAGAGAAAAACTAGTGTGGCCTTGATCTTCAAGAAAGAGACCCTCTGTTAACCTGTAGCATCCATCTTTAGCACATTTGGGACAAGTGAGAAGCAGGATTCAGTGGTATTTGGACCAACTCTTCTGTTTCTGAGGAGTCCTCTTGACGGATTACAGACAAGATCACACGTGGGCTCTGACCACTATACAGTGTAGTCTGCACAGTGCTGCCAACTATTATACAAACTATATTCATTAATCTCCCGGGCCCACGTTCCCGTAATGGCTTCATATTACATATCTACAATAACATGAAAAAAAATCCTCACTATTGATTGTGATATGATTTGAGGCGGCTGCTTTTCTCCCCTGTCTCCACCTGTCACTCACCCCAGCAACTAAACTCTTCAGACACACCTCTTCAATAACTCTCCAACATACAGACCCTCATAACCTGCCTCTGCTTACACCGGTTTTCTACTTCCCTTGTCCAAATCCCTGCGCATTTCTCAACTTCTGGCAGGAAGCCAGGCATCTAGATGGCACAAACTAAGTGTATGTTGAACAAAAAAAGAACAAAAAGAGAATGGACCAAAGTTTGAAGATCCTCATGGCTCCCACTGGCCTACCTGTATTTATTCCCATGACACTTCGAAACAGCCTGTGAGATGAATCAGTAGCCCCTTCTCCCACCCCTCTTCTGCCCATCTAGACAATGAGGACCAGTGACTGGGACTGCCATGCACCTTCTCACCACGCCTAGAGCTAACCCCTCAAGCCAGCCTGCCAGTGTCGCATATGATGGAAGGAATCGCTCAATCAACCGTCTGGATTCTGTAACAAATGCTCAGTGTCACTGGCATTGGTGGAATGAAGTGGCTTTCCCTTTTCTCCTCCTGAGTTCCTGTGTTCTCCGCCAGCTGTCCCTTTGTCGTCTCTCTAGTTTGGTGCTATGTTCAAGGGACAGGATAGCATCTGATTGTCTTGGCTCACCCCTCGGATACAGCCTTCCAAACCGAGACCTGAGGCAAGCCACTTACCTTCCCCATGTGCCCGGGATTCCTCATCACAGACTCAGAGCGGATAGTAAACAAATTAAACTGTTATTTGTGCCGTGTGCACATAAAGCCAGATTACATCACCTGTTCCCGTGCTTCGGCCACACTGGTCTTCTAAAATCCGACACACGGTCTACTCAACCTGCGTTCTTTTCCTCGCTCGTTCTTCTCCTTAAGTGTCTGTCAAGGAGAACATTCCTCACCTACGTGCAGCCTAGGCTCCCCTAACTCCCTATCTGTCAATTGACCGGTGTTTAAGGATCATTTCGTGTTCAGTGATTATTTTCCAAGTAACGCCATATAACTGAAAGGAAGTAGGACACGTACCGGGCTCAGGTATCCTTGGGCACTCTCCTAGTTTGCATTCTAACCTCATGATAAACACCATGATGGAAAGAAACCCTAGGAGAAAAAGGGTTTATTTCACTTATGGCCCCACGCGTGGGAAGCCAAGGCAGGAACTCACACAGGGAAGGAATCTGAAGGCAGGAAGTGATGCAGAAGGCTTGGAAGAAAGCTGGTTACTGGCTCATTCCCTACACTCGCCTAGGCAGCTGAATTCTACCACCCAGAACCAAGTGCCCACGGTGGGCTGGGACCTCCCACAATAATCATCAATTAGGAAAATGTCCCACAGAGTTGCCCACTGGCCAGTCTGATGATGACATTTTTCTCAATGGAGGTTCCTCTTTACCAGATGACTTTATCCTGTGTCACTCTAACAAAATAAACAAAACAACTAACCAGCCCAGATACCCAACACCTCTCACGGGGATTACAAATAAATCTTTATTGGGCAACTAAATTAATGAAGTGTCAAGAGGTAATTGAAGAGGTTTTGTGCGAACGACAGTCCTAGATTTCAAGATAAAGTCCCATCTGACAAAAAAAAATTTTTTTTAAGGTGCAAGTTAAGATTAGGTTAACTACCTAGAGGCCAAGCAGTCATGGGATAATCGAGGTGGGAGAACATGCATGTCTAGGTGAGATGTGTGGATTCAGTGGTCTCTCTCATTGGCTTCGCTAAACAGAGATGGTGGAAGCTGGGTGTGGGGTGGGGTTGGATGACAAGTATTTTGCTACCTGCCATAAATCACCATGGCTTTCCTCTCTAAAGGCACTGGGGGATGCACCATGGCTCAGTAATTTTAATAAAGCTCTTTTCAGCTCTCCACCTGAAAGACAATGATTTTGAAGTTTTTTTTTTTTTTTTAAGGAGCCAGGTGGGAAGTAGCAGAGAGTACATAAAGTCCAGGTGCCAAAACCAAACATACAGAAAAAAAAAAAAACAAAAACCGAGTGGAGGTGAAAAATACAGTCTCAGCCCACGAACGGCCCCTTCCTTAGAAAACAGCTAAGCATTAAACATTTCAAAAGTGAACTTGCACGGCACTCCAATCACCCACAGAACAGTTTCTAAAACGACTCGCAGGTTCCCAAGCCCCTAATTAATCGGAGCAAGTTGGAGCCTCACGGTGTGGCAGACAGCTCTAACAAGCTTGCTTTAAAGTAGTTAAGGAAATGTGTTGATTGGAGCAAGTCAGGAGCAGGTATGGTAGCGACAACACGTTCTCAAGTGGCAGAGTCGATTCTGGAAGAGGGAAATGTTGGGAGTGTAAACTGGGGACCATCAGGAAATAGGCGCCTTTCTCTAGAATCACAGCCTCAAAAGTCATCGTCCGGGCTTTTCTTCGGACGGAACAGATGGGACGAATGCCTGCATTCGAATGCCTCAGTGTTGACTCCCGAGACTCTGCCAAGTGGTCCAAGAGTGTAGGAGCAGAAAGCAGCGGAGAGGAGGAGTGTGCACTGTAGGAGACCGAGGTCACACAGCAGCCTTTAGAGATACACGAGGAGGTGAAGGGATCCATTCACTCCACACAGTGGGGAAGGAGGGACAAAAGATGCTCAAGTTCACTCGCCGTGACACCTTTGTGAAGAACCAACACCTTTCATCTTGAAAGGAGTTCATAATTCTTTTGATAGCTTTCAGAGGAGAATGGGTAAAAAGTTAATCTCCCTTTGGCTCTCTTATCAGGAGTAAACAGGGTTCAACTTTGCAAGCTCTCTGTTAGCCAGCCCCGCCTTGCTGGACCCAGAGAGAGGGCAGCTCCTTAACGGAGATATTCAGTGAACACAAGGAGGGTCTGGATGGGGGTGGGGGAACACCTGCTCCCTGTTCCTCCCGATGGGAAGCTGACTCCTGCTAGCACCCCCATCAGCCTCAGCTCCAGAAACCTTCACGTGCAGATGCTATGCCCCTTGGTTAAATCTGTCCTAGTCCCCAGGGCAGCATTGCGCATCTTCTTCCAGGGAACGAAGTTGGCTGGGAAGAGATGAATGGGAAGAAATGAATGGGAAGATGATGAATGGGAAAGAGATGAATGGGAAGACAATGAATGGGCCTGGTCAGGTCAATGGTTTTTCTACTATGCTCTCCCAGCTTCTCTTTAAGACCTTTATAGACCTCAGGAGTCCATTCTGTGCAGTGTGATGATAACTCCACCTTTGCCGCATACACTGGTTCCACATCAAGGTGCTAGCACTTCTGCCATCATGCATCAGCATCTGCATGGGTGGGGGAGAATCTAAACCTCCCGAAGGACAGAAAACATCTCAAACAGTCTACATTGTCCATTGGCAGGCTACCTATGGAGGTATTCCACTCAATGTCTGTTTTTTAAAAAATTTCAAATGCTCTAGTCGTTCTAGTCAAGTAAGTAGCATCAATGAAAAAATTTTCAATAAAAGGGTTTTTTTTAATGTTGATAATTGAATACTGTAGTTGTTACTTAGTTCAGTATCCCCCACCCATTTTTTTCAAGGCAGGCTTTCTTTGTGTAGCCCTGGTTTTCCTGGAACTCATTCTATAGACCAGGTTGGCCCAGAACTCAGAGATCTGCCTTCCTCTGCCTTCCAAGTACTGGAATTAAGGTGTGAGCCACCACCATCACCCAGCTACTTCAATGTAACTTTTATGTTTTTAAAAAAAAATCTTAGCAGTAATTGGGAAAGATTTTCCCACAAATCATCAAGGGAGGATCTTTACTAGGAGTTGAACCCAGGACTTCACATGTGATAAGCCAGCACTCTGCCACTGACCCACATCCTCATCCCTCTATTAGCTCTTTGTGAACTATTTTATATGTGTGTCTTTCTTTGGCTAGACTATTGCCTTGTAATTTGTCAGAACTCCCCCACATTTTGATCAATATTCTTTCCCAAGACAGCACAACCAGGGCTTCCTACTGCCCCAGCTGGTGAAATGCCCTTGCACTTCAGCCAGGTGTGTTGGTCAAGAGTGACCTCAGAACATGTGAAGCATCCTTTAGAGACTTGTTTAAGGACCTTTTGTGAACATCAATTCAGAACAACAGTAGCCTGCTCCATAAGAGTCAGGAAACTGCTTACAGACGAGATGATCAAGGTGCAGAGGGGTTAAAAAAATGTCTGAAAGCGTATAACTAATGGGAGTCAGAATTTAGTTTTAAGATTTCACTTCTCAGAACCAGCTAGGATCAATTTTCCAACATCATATATTTCTATTCAAATTAGGTCGATGAATATTTAGGAATGCCTAGAAAGGCAAAACACAACCTACTGGAAAAAATGAAGGGAAGAAATGAGGAAGATTCACTTCCCATCATCCTTCAGGGGTCCAGACCCTCAGAGAAATGCATCATTTAAGAGAAAACAGAAGACTTCAGAGTTCCTGATTAACCAGCAAACAGTTGAAAGAGACCAAACGAGAAAGTAATCATGACAGAAGATTTAGCATCTTAATAATCAGGGAAGGTCTCTGAGCTGAGCCTTAAAAGGACAAATAGAATTTGGACAGGAGATCTTTGAGACAGAGGACATTGTTGAAGGCCAGGGTATGATTGGAAAGGCAGACAGATTTCTGTTTCACCTGATAATTTTCATAGATTTTCTAGAAAGTTTTTCTGCATGTCTAGTGACTGGGTACAGTTCTTCACCCTGCACTGGACTTGGACACCCATCCTATGATCGAAGATGCCTTGATCACGGATTTACTGGTTGATCCAAAACCTAGGTTGTATGTGTTCATATTTCACCCTCTCTATCTGTTGTAGAACATAAGTAACATCTCTGACTCAGTCTCCACAGATGAAAACTGTATCTATGACACCAGTTTATTCAGAGAGTTGTTAGTCAATGCAGATAAAACTCTGTTAATACAGAACAATGTCAGGGACATGGTAAGTGTTAACTCGGTGTTTGTTAAAGCCATGCCAACTATAAAGCTGTGCATTTCTTTTGATCAAAGATTCTCTGAAGAGCCAAAGAGTTGGGGAGGAAAGTTCCTCTTCTCTCACCTTATTACTCAATTCTGAAGTGAACTCACGGAATGAGAAATGCCTGAGGTGGAACCCCCTGGGTCATTTCCTCTGTGTCCTTATTCATCTCTGCTCTCCAGATCCACACTCACATAGAGTGACCCTGGGCGCTCTTCCTCATCCTGAGGTGATGGGTTTGGCTCTGCCCAAACTGCAGTCTATTCTGATGATGCTCTGGAGCCTCCAAAAGCTTAGCAGTCCACAGCTCAGAATAGAACTTGCCCTCACTGTGGACTCCCCTTTGCCAATGGTTTCATGTAGTCCAGATTGCATTACTACCAGGAATCGATCGCTCAGCTCTATAAACACTGTCTATTTTGGTCATCTTTCCCCAACTCTTAGATATATTTATTTCCCAGAATATGTCAACTCTTAGACAAAATAAAGTCTGATTACAAAAGTGGAATCAGTATGCTGTCCCATTGTCGGGAAAGCTGAAAGATTTCCTAGAGAAATGTTTTCGTCGGTCAGAGCAAAGAGAGTTCGTTTCTCTCCCATGTTGGGTTCGGAGTGTAAAAGACAGCTAACACTTGAGAAGAGCACTAAAACCATTCTTGTGTCTTCTAGAGTCCCACCCCCTGCCTTTTGGATCTGGTTTGCATGACCAGGAGCCACTGATGGCCACAAAGCACTTGAAAGGTACCTGGAGTTAGACAGAAACTGAACGTCTCACTTTAATTCCTTTTAATTTGGGATTTGAGATGTTTGTGAGGCAAGTGATATACCCCGGGTTTGATCCTCAGCTCCAAAAGTTTGTACTCCAGAAGCAGAATTGCATATAAAAATTTTAATGTAGGTTATTTTATATTGGCTACCATATGACAAGCTTGAAACTTTTAAAGTTTGGGAACATTTGGAAATATAAACCCACTTAGCCAACTGTAGCTATTCTGTCATTTAAATATGTATTAAGTATTTCTGATGTGAATTTAGCATCTACATTGAAATGTATAGTAATAAAATGTATAGATTTCATAAACAGTATGAGAAGATATATAATCTACTCTTAATATTTGATATTATAGTTTTATTATATCTAGTTAAAAAAGCACTAAAATTACATGCACTGACTTTTTTTAAAATTTAATTAGCCTCAAAAAATATACTTAGATGTTTTATTTGTGTTTCTATTGGACAACAATAAGAGCAATCTCAGGTATAATCTTCTTTACCACAACTCAATTAGTTGGTTATAATCTTAGATATAATCTTCTTCTTTACCACAATTCTATTAGTTGGTTATAATCTCAGACATAATCTCCTTCTTTTTTACCACAACCCTATTAGTTGGTTATAATGTTATGGTTATCCCCATTTTAAAGATATGGGAATGTAAATTCAAGCATTTGTGAGGCCTCAAACCTTGGAATGAGAGCCAAGCATGACTCTAAGATTTCTGGAAAGGAGATGCCTTTTATAAATGGCAAAATGTAGCAATGAAACAATTTCTTCTGCATACATGAGCCAGTTTATCTTTAATTATCTATTTTATACCCAGCCCTTCTTTCTCCAGTGATCTCCATGATGTTTTCTGAATTTCTAATTTCACATATCAAACTTGTTTTTTAAAAAAAAAAAACTAAAATTCCTTACAGAATTTTAATAAATTTTAATTTCACTGAATATAGATAAAATTTTAAGAGAATCAATAATTACAATGAGAATTACTGTAAATAATGAGAGAGGGCTGGAAACCTGAATCAGCAGTTAAGAGCACTAACTACTATTGCAGAGAACAAGGGTTCAGTTTTCAGCATTCACAATTCTAGGAAATCTGATGCCTTCTTCTGGTCTCTGTGGACACTGAACCCCTCAGTGCACATATACATTGCCAAGCACACAAAGCCCCCAAATTCCACTAATCCTTAAATACTTTCTAGTTTTTGTGCTCCTTTGAGTAGTGTTTTAAGATATGGTTTAATATTATTTATTATGTATATGGAACATTATTATCACTTTATAGAAATTTCTTATTAGTTCTATGCCTGAGTTGATATTTTTCTGAATAGAAAAGCTTATTATATCTTAATAAGAAGACTTTTATCTCTTTTCTTCCTGACTTGAAGCATCTAATATATTCTTTGTTTCTTATTGTATTGTCCAAGGCTTTCATTACTTCCTTAACTTATAGCAAAAATAACAGTGCCCTTGTTTTTTTCTTGACATTAAAAAAAAAAAACAGTATCACAAATAAAGATGATGCCTCACATATTTTAATAATTTCATGTCAAGTACTTTACTGTAATTTCTTCTTATTTGATACTATTTAGCTATAAATCAGTTTTTATCTTCTTTATATATCTTATGTGAATCTACTGAGATAATCATGATTTTTCCCTTATTTCAGATAAAATCCTTAAACATTATTGGTAAACTTTAACGCATTACTTATTTTACCTACCTTGCAGTTTCATTAGATTCCTGCTTTTAGATTTATAAGTAAATCTTCTTTCCTATTACCATTTTAGTAGGATTTTGGAATCAAATTTATTATTTTCTTTAAAATATGGTCTGGAAAATGAAGAAATCGAGTCTATTTCTACAAAATTGCCTAGAAATAAACTTAAGCAAAATTGTAAACATTTTCTACCATAAAATTGTAAAACATTGAAGAAGGAAATTGAAACACAAAACTATGCAAAGACGCCACGTGTCCTTGGATTGTGAGAATCCATTTTGTTAATATGTCCACAGCACCCACACGTACGCTAACACGTTGGTGGGCTTTCTAACCAGATGTTGTAGTTTGGAGAAAAAGGGTTCTCAGATGCTCAGAGGGAGTGGCACTATGAAGTACGGCCTTGTTAAAGTCAGTGTGACATTGTTAGAGGAAGTATGGCACTCGGTCTTTGAGGTTCCAGAAGCTCAAGCTAGGCCAAGTATATCACTTTTCCTTCCTACTGTCTACCATTATGGTGTAGAACTCTCAGCTTCTTCTCCAACACCATGTTTGCCTATATGCTGCCATGCTTTCCACCATGACAATAAAGGACTAAACTTCTGAAATGATAAGCCAGTTCTAATGAATTTTTTTAAACAAGAGTTGCAGTGGTCATGGTGTCTCTTTATAGCAATAGAAACCCTAAGACACCAGATATCAGGGGCATTCTTCACACAACTAAAGTTGAATACTAACATTTGCACAACACAACAACCTGAATAGCCAAAGCCATAATTAGCAAAGAATCTACTTGCTAGCAGGAGGCATTACTCCATTTGACTTTAAATTATATAACAAAGCTATAGTCCTCAAAAGAGCATGGTATGGAACGAAGACAGAAACATACATAACTGGAACAAGAAACTAGAAGTAAAACTACTCACATACATCCACCTGGCTTTCTGCGAAGACAGCAAGAGGACGTGTTGAAGAAAGAATAGGCATTTGTTTACATGGTACTCATACAAAGGGTGTAAACCGGACACCTACCTCTCAGGAGTGAAACTTAAGATTTGGAACTACTCGAAGGAAATAGAGGAACCACAATGGGGCATTGGAATGGGTGAAGGTTTTCTGGGCAAGATCCCTGAAGCACTAGAACCAGAAACAAAAATGAGAGAATGAAATTACATACAACTTAAAGTTTACACACTGCCAGCAGTCGTCAGCAGTCTTCAGCATGCAGAGGCAACTTGCAGAATGAAGAACAGAGTTGAAAAATATTTACCTGACAAACAATCAGGATCCAGAATATCTAAGGACTCCAATAATTTAGAAAATGCAAAATAACCCCCCTTAAAAGTATACATTTCTTAACATATGCCAATGGCCAACAAGTATTACTCGATATTACTACTCTTTATGAAAATACAAATCCGGGGTTGGGGGTTTAGCTCAGTGGTAGAGCGCTTGCCTAGCAAGCACAAGGCCCTCGGTTCAGTCCCCAGCTCCGAAAAAAAGAAAAGAAAAGAAAAAAAGAAAGAAAAGAAAATACAAATCAAGACCACAGTTTAAAAAATAGCTATTATATAAGTAACTTTGTAAAAGCATGCATTGGTGTTTTGCCTGCATGCATGCCTATGTGAGGGGTCCCTTGGAACTGGAATTACAGACAGTTGTGAGCTGCCATATGGGTGCTGGGAATTGAGCCTGGGTCCTCTGGAGTAGCAGCCAATGCTCTTAAACCACTGAGCCATCTCTCCAACCCTACTGTTATTTAAAAACTAAAACTAATACATGTTAGTAAAGATGTGGAAAAGAGTATTTGCATAATTGGGGAGAATGCAAATTACAATAATAATGGTTAATAGCACGGACTCCCCCAACCCCCAAAAAGAATGAGTATATGATCTGTTCTACTCCTGAATAATGGCCCAAGGGAATGGAATCGGGATGAGAACAAGACAGTCTCATACCTTTGTTGTTTAAAACATTATTAACAATAAACAAGAGATGGAAATAATACCCAGTACAAATCTATATGAACTGATAAGCATGATGTGGTACACCAATGGTCATAGAAAGAGTGAAATACTGCTATTTGTAATACGGGTAGGGCTGAAGTGTGAAGTAAAACCAGGCATAGAAAGCCAATGATTATCTGATTTTACTGTAGAGAGAACATACAAAAGTTAATCATATTTGTGTTGAGAGCAGGATGGTTACCTGAGGCTGGGACAGTAGGAGATGATAAAAAAACGGAGAATGGTTGATTAATTGGTACTAAGTCACATTTAGATGAGTGTACATTCTGATGTGCTGTTGCACAGTAGGGCGACTAGGAGAAATAATTTTGAATTATCATGATGAAACAACAAATGTACGTATGCTTCAAACACACATGGCATCTCACTAGCATTGTTATCATATATATATATATATATGTATGTATATATATATCACTTTTTAAAGTAAGCAGTTAAAAATATGATTTTCAAAGCTATCTGCCCTTGCGCATTGTTATATACAAAGATTATCTCTTCCTTGACCTCACTTGGAAATTACTCGAGCCTCTGGCTTGTGGGTTGGGGAGGTAGGGAGTTCCTCCATCCACAGCAAACCATGTAACACTGGCACATCGAAGTCGTGGAGGTAGAAGAAGAAAGAAGAGCTCAGACGTGAGGAAACATGGCTGAAAAAACGTCTCATGTTTAGCAAATTACACAAACCTGTGACTCAACAGGTTGAGAGACCACCAAGCAAAATAAACACGAAGAGCTCCTGTCGAGACGTATCATAATCGATCATCCGAAAAACTAAACACAAAAGAAAAATCTTGGGACTAGAGAGAAACTGCGCATGACCAGCAAGAGGGAAACAATTTAAACAACAGCAGATTTCTAAAACAAGATCCTGGGAGCCACAAGGAAACACAACGCGCTTTCAATGCTCAGAGAGAAGATCTGGAACCCCAGGAGAATATCCTGCAGGGATGAAGAGGGGAGACCCCCCCCTTAGGTGACTGAAAGCAAGGAGAATTTGTGCTCAGTAGCATCAGTGAGAGCCCATCTCATGAAGTCCTTCAGGCTGGGAGGAGAAATGACAGACTCTGGAATGAAGAAAGGGGCACTCTGGGTGGTAACACAAGGGTGTCAGACTGTCCCCACCACTAGACTGTACACTGCCATTTTATATATAAAAACAGGATAATAACCTTTTCAATGCACTAGTTAAGCTGGCTGTATTGTAAGAGGGAGATGGGAATAGGAGCTGAGGGTTTGGGCCATCACAAGTTGAGGCAGACTCCATCTGAAGTAGAAGAATGCTGATAGCGATTCGTTGGGGGCAAACCAAGAGTGGGTGCCTATTGTAATCCCTAGAGTGGACGTCACACACTGAAAATGTGTATAAGAGTAAATCAAAGCTGATTTCTAAAAACAGTCTGAATAGTTCCCATGAAAATGGGGATGCAGAAGAAAGGACAGGAAAGCACAGGCCATAGACGGAAATGACTTGTCAGAAACCCAGCAGCTCCAATCCTAATAGATGTGTCAGTTTAGAAGCAAATCTCATGGGTCCGGGGATGTTGCTCCATGGTAGATCACTTGCCTGGCAGGTCTAAGGATTTGACATCCATCCCTAGCACCAGACACATGTAAATTGTATACAAATGCCAACAAAAGATAAAATTGAAAAAATAGGTTAGAGTAAGGAAAAAAGAAAAACATCCACAATCCCAGGACATGCTTGTCACCAATGAAAATCAAAAAACCAAAAACAACAAACACCTTTAAACATAATTATATTTGTGGATTTAAAAAAAAATCACTTAATGGCCTGGGAGGTGACACTTTAGCAAGCATGAGGACCAGAGTCTGGATCCCCAAGTCCCAGTACCTGGGTAAGCGTCAAGCCCTATCATCATAATTCCAGCCTCCTCCAAACAGGATCCAGAGCAAGGTGACTAACAAGGCTAGCAAGGCAAGCTCTGGGCTGCAGTGAGAGACATCTTATTGATTAAGGTAGAAGAGCAACTGAAGACTATCTCCACATCAATCCCAGACCTCCTCACACATCCACACGCATGTACACCCACCACCCCAAACATATGCACACACACACATGCAAACATGCACACACGCACACTCACCACATACACACGCGCACACACAAACACAGGGAAAAAGATAAGAAAATTATGTAAAAGGACAGAAGAAATATCAGGCAAATGATAATCAAAAGATAGCTAAATTGGCTATATTAACATCAGTCAAGATAGAATTCAAACCAAAGAAAATTGCCAGAGACAATGAAGGACATTATACATTCATAAAATGGCCAATTCCTAAAGGATATAGCACGCTTGAAAGTGGCTGCATTGTCAAACAGACCTGCCTGCAGAGACAGTGGCTATGCTTTTAATCTGTCAGGAAGCAACAGCTGAGCTCAGTTAACTCAGGCTCGGGATGTGGCTCAGTGGTAGCACACTTGCCTCACATGTATAAAGTCCTCACATGTATTAAGTCCTCGGTGTCCACAATACTACAAAAAAACAAAAACTAACTCAAAATGAATCATACATAAATATGAAAACTGAGCAGTACCATTTTCAAACACTGGCAGTTGGGCATGGTACCTCCCTTCTGTAATCGCAGCTCCTGAGAGGCTGAGGAGGATTGCCATACATCTCAGGCCAGCCTGAGCTAATCAGTGAGCTCCGAGAAAAGCCTGCGCTACAGCAGGAGACTTTGTCCCAGAAAACAAACAAATGCAAACAACAACAGCAACAACAACGACAGGACGACGACGACGACGACAACGACGACCACAACGACGACGCACTGCGGCTCACTCTTCAGTGAGGAGATGGGGGAAAGGTCAAAACCAATTAGAAAGCAGACGGGACTAAATCAGGACAACAGGATATCAGACAGCAGCAATTAATAAACTTTTGGGTTCTCTGGGCCAAGCGGGTTTAATAATTGTCTTGGCCACAGATAAAGTGTGTATGTACCAGCATCGGTACTCCATAATGCAGGTGTTAAGAGGTACAATGATATAGACAAAAGAACGGGACAGATGAGACACACAGGATAGACTCATAGACACGAGAAGAGGTGCAAACGTATACAGGAAGCAACTGCATACACGCTGTGTTCTGAGATGTAGATTTTTTTTCAACTACATAAAACATATCTATTTCATCGGCATGTTTCAGCTACTAGAGATGACATCTATGCACTTTTCCTGGTGTTCCCTGATGGGTCTTACACTGTCATCTTTGTCCCTCAACTATACCTTGTGAAGACAGCAATTGTTGCTAATTTAGTAATTAGTGTTAGATGCTATAAATTTATGCTATTACAGTAATTATGCAGGACAAATATAATTTTATTTTAAGATAAGAAAAACTGAGGTTCAAATAGCTGGTTTGCCTGAGTCCTAGAGCTGCCTAATGTTACAAATGAGATTCTGCTGAGGACTTCCAGAGGCCGACACAAGGGCTTCTTCTTTCTTAGGAATATGACTCCTTCTATAGACTTCATTTCCCAGCTTCCTTTGTAACTGCCCCTGGCCACGTGACAGACTTTATCCAATGAAGTGTTAGCATTCTACCGCAGACTTGTTCTTACTGGGTTGCATTGTGTCTCCTTCATGCTTGCTGTTGGCTAATTCACAGTCTTAAGCGACTAGAACAAAAGCCTGTGTCTCGGATGATTAAGCCGAAGCCAGGAGTTCCGGAAAGACACTAAAGTAACGCTTACTTGTATTGACTTATGAAGCTATCACTCCAGCTTTCAACTATCTTTGGAGGAAACCCCTGAAATTTATATTTTGTTTAAGCCACTTTTGTTTGTTTTGAATGAGTCATTTTGGGTCACTCAGCTGACTCGCTCTCCTAACGCATTTGGATTTCAAAGCTTCTATTTTTTTAAACTATTATTTGTGTGATCTCTGAAGCGCCATAATGCTGCACTGTGGTACAGGCCGCAGCATACAGCATACCTTTTCACTGCATTCAAACAATTCAGATTTATAACTCTCCCCAAGCCATGAACAGTGTCTGCTACACAGTAGAAATCCACCAGAATTAGAAATGCATTAACTCACAAATGTGAGAATCAATATTTCAAATAATCTAGGAGACCAATGCGTACCCCACACTGGCCTCCAGGTGCTACCCATCACTCGCGTCAGCGTACTGGTGTCAGCTCTGAAGAATTGCATATTGACTTAATATTGACCCCGGAAAAAACAGAACAGAGAGCTAAAGTTGCCTCCAACCAAAAGAAAAAAGCTACCAGGTTTGCTTTTATTAGTCCAGCCGTGAGAGGATCTAAAAGAGGGTCTTCAAGTTCTCCTGCCTTGCCCAAGTCCTGAATGAACCTTCAAGACGTGACCCAAAGCACACAAAAGCTGTCCTTCCAGAGTTTACACACAAAACAGAAGAGGCTTCTGCAACCTTATCACTCACAGAGAAGCAAATTCCCCCCACTGGCTATACATCTATATAAGAGGGGGTGGGGTGGGGGCTAAATAAGCCTGTCCCAGGTGGTCCAGCAAAAAGGCCACGGAGAAAAGTAAACCTTGGCTTTTGGAGCCCCCAGTGAGGCTTCCCCAGTGAGTTAGGGAAATGGCTCTATAGGAAGAAGGGGAGACTTAGGTCTGGGATACAGGGTTGAAGGTCATGGCAGTCCTTCTGAAGTTCCTATACCATGTGAGCTCTTAAAAACATCAGCTAATAGAATTTTTTCTTAAAAAAAAAAAAAAAAAGGCAGATGTGGATAGGCACCCACATCTGGAAAGAAAAGGCACAAGGCTCTGCCAGGCACAGAATTAAGCTGCTGTTTGTGTTTGTATCATGGCAATTGGCTTTGCCTTCTCGTTTTGCATAATCTCCTCTATGGAGAGGAGAGTAATTTCCCTTCAGTTCATAGACTGGTGCCTGGAGAGGACAGAGAGGAAGTCTCTGCATTTTGTGAAAGAGAAAATCGCCAGCCTCCCTTTTGTTCCCTTCGGCGGGATTTGGGTGGATTACTTATACTTAAAAGGGAAGGCGGCTTTTAACCTTAAGGAAAAAAAAAAGTGAGAGAGAGAGAGAAAGAGAAAAAGAAAAGAAAAGGGTGATGGGGGCAGAAAGAAAACTCCATGCATTAACATAGTGCATTGGCATGTTACTAAATCTAAGGAATTTTGAAGGATAAATTCTCAGACTGTATCCAAATCATGAAACAAATTCTTCAAGCACAGGCTTCCAAGCTCACCGACTTGTTCAGATCCCCATAATGTGGGTCTCACCGAACTGGGCGCTTAGCTCTGTGATTGGCTGCTTAACACTTCCGGGCTGGTGGAGGTGGTGGGCAGGGATGTGCAGAGGGGACTGTTCAACAAGCCTGGTGTGCTGGCCTCCCTCAGACCAGACTTCTGGAAGCGATTTGGGTCCAGAATTGCATTACGGAAGGAATGCGGAGTATGTGCAAGCTTTGACAACAGCTTGTGAACCACACTTCCTGAAGCTGGCCGCGAGCCAGCTCCGGGACCATCAGCATCTTAAAAATGAATTCTTTCTGAGACAAAGAACAAGCCACCCAATTTCTGAAATCACTGAAGTGGAAAGCTTGTCTGTAAGTAACCTAAAACTGGTCAACACTTAGACTCCTTTGTATTTTGAGTATATGGGAGAGATCAAATGTCACTCCCAAAATGCCTTTTTCCTTTCCACAGGCAGGCATTCTGAGACCCTGGGTAGCCTGGGATTATTATCTGGCTGAAACTAAATAGCTCTGGTTAGACATCTGTTATTCTGTCAAGAATATTGCCAAATGGCTGCACCAAACTCAGGCAAATAGGACCCAGTGTGTTAAGAAAGGGTAATGGCACTGTCTTTCCAGGAACTTAAAAGTCTGGACAAATGAGGATCCCCAAAACTCCACAAAACCTGGGTGCTGGAAGGGATGTCTTACAGGCTTCTATAAGGACAGTAAGCTGTGCAGCCATGATTAGAAACAAAAAAGAACTTTCCAGCTGCTCAGAAGCCAAAGCCAGTGATGTTAGCTGTGGGTGTACCTGGCACCACTACAGAAATGCTGGCTCAAGAGGATGATGAGATGAACATGAGGTCAGGGTAGGACAGAAGGAAAGTCATGCAGGGTTTAAGGCTGTATTCATCTTGTGGTTATAGTTTGCGGCTCTGTGAGGCAGCGAATCGTCTTCACCTGCTATCCTTCAGGCTACATTGTTTCTTTTGTCACAAGTTTGGATCCTTTCCTTCAAAGTTACAGCAACCTAGAAGAAAAACGTGCTCTTGGCTCACAAAGGACACTTCTGACTCTGAAATTCTACAACTTCATAGAGTCCACCAGCCTAAATAGCTTTCCTTTCCTTGTAAAGAGAGAACTAAGTCTTCGGAAGTAAGGATGCATGGAGACTTGTGGGTCATATTCTGCCCTAAATAACTCAAACACGGATTGTCCAGCACTCTGAAGATACGCCTAAGACCTTCATCCTTCCTCCCTCATACCACCAGGCCTTATATCAGAGTTTCTTGAACACGTCCCACTCGATAGCCTCCTCCACTGGATGAAACATTCACATGACCCTGGTTATGTAAATATGTAAGATACGTCTACAGATCAAATATATTTATTGATAACAAATCATAAAGAAATTTGTTTTAAAACAATTCTTTGTTATCCACATAATTGTGGCATTATTAAAGATGGAAGAAAACTGATGATATACATCGGCCCCTTTATTTTTATATAAACTGTTAAATCATGCTCAAATAGTTGATACTGTGGAATGTTCCGAATCTTCAATGTCTTTCAGGGTTGATCTATATTTCGACTTTATGATTATCAATGCTGAAAATCTGCTTCTCATAAACATATAGGATAAAGCAGCAATAAATTTTGGAGCCTTTCAGAAACTGCTGGCAAATATCCTAATCCCAAGTCAAAATTCAGTTGGCTTTTTTATGAGACTCAAGGCAGCAACACGAAACTCAGAAACCAAACATTCAAAGAGCACAATCCAAAGATACATGAATTTGATACATATATGGTGAGAAACAATGCTCAGGACATATTTAAAACCTTTATTTGAAACAATTAATTCATCATGTTTCAATAAGATGAGAAAATATTGCTTGAGAAGCAATATTTATAGCAGGCAATAGTCTCAAATATGGGTGAGGTATTTTAGGCAGCCTTTGCTGGTGTTCTGTGGTACGACATCCTCTGCAAGTATGACATTGTGTGCAAAGCGAATATGTTGTGTGTTTAGGGCCAAGTCTGCAGTAAAGTCATATGATATAGTGCAGGCAAACTCTGCAAGGAACACCTCAGATTCAGCATGAAATTGGTTTTAAATTAACTTTGGTGGTTGCATGCTCGGGAGCCTTTCATCATTGCTAAAATTTTCACAACCCTACATTCAGCCACACCCATGTTTTAAGACAGCTAAAGCCCTGATCTGGTGGTTTGAAGAGACAGATTTGAAGGTCACATATTTGAATGAGTAGACATCAAAGAGTGGCACTATTTTGAAAGGATGGAAAGGTGTGGCCTTATTGGAGGAAGTGAGTCACTGGAGGTGGGCCAGTCGCGCTCTCTTTTTCCTGTTGCCTATGGATCTACATGTAAAGCTCTCAGCTCCATTTCCAGTACCATGTCTACCTGTGTGCTGTCATGCTTCTGCCATGATGATGTTGAGTGAAACCTCTGTACTCTAATTTCAATTAAGTGTGTGTGTGTGTGTGTGTGTGTGTGTGTGTGTGTGTGTGTGTGTGTGTGTGAATGGCTGTGGTCCTGGTGCCTTTTCACGGCAATAGAGCACTAAGACAGAAGACATAATAATGAGGTTTTACCTTCAATGTAAATCTTCATGTCTATTGCCCAATGAATCATTATGAAGAAGCCAATGTAAAATCTACCCCTGAACAGTGCATGCCTTATTTTCCTTACTGTGAGAACCACGCACCTATTTAGCCCATCTGTCATTATAGCAATACTAAAAAGTGACATTCTTAAGGTGTAACAGTGAAGATTTAAGTGAGGCCCATGTTTCCAAGTGAAGCCCTAATGTTTGATTCAGATTCAGCGATCTGAATCAAAATATTTCCATGGGAACCTGGAGCCAGCCTGATATACTTACTTCCAAATTGAATAAATCTTTTTCTTTTTATTAATAAGTTCTGGGTTCTGTTTGTTTATTTTTATTTGCTTTCTAAAACAATACGATGAACTAAAAGACAGTTTCAAAAACAATACTGACAAATCCAGATAAAAGCTGTCCTCTCTAAACTGTATTTAAACAATAAAATTAAATTTCTTTGAGCATAAATTCCCTGAGCTGTAGACAGCGTCTAGTACAATGGAGAACAAATGAATGAATGAATAAATAAAGAACTTTAAGTGAAAGATTTATACGATCTGAAGAGAAATCAGACTGTGAAAGACTGTTTCAAAGCTCTTGTTCGGTGGCTAGAGATGAGGTAACCAATAAGAAAGGCCAGAAATGGAAACACATGAAGCGGATAAACTCATACAGTCTATCTTAAGATGGCATTAACAAGAATGCTGAAGAAAGAAATCAGCCTATTGGGTCAGGAGATCAGGGTCACCAGAATTGTTATCATAGACTACCACAAACTGATTCAACTAATTTTCCGCTGAGCAATGCATTCCAGGGCTTTTGAAAGTCCCCCACACTTCACAGCATGCTTCCCCAGCAGGAAGGGCCCCTTAAACATAATTTGATTCAGTCCATGTGTTTAGAAGGAAAAAGCAAAGACCCGAAGCAGTGGTGCAGCATGCCCGAGGTCACACAGTTATGTAGCCACCCACTCAAGGTTCCTTCCAGGGCACCATGGTATCATGCTAAGAGTTGGTGGAAGAGATGGAGAGCCAGGCTAGTGGAAATCAGGGTGCCAGAGACAGAAGGGCTACTTAAGAAAGGATGGGCCGGCTCTAAGTATTCAGAGTGAATCAGGAAAACGCTAGAGAACGTAAAATGTTGGTGTAAAGGAGCCACAGGATCCCCACAGAGCCAGGGGAACGCAAGACTTGATTGATGGATGTATGGAGAAGGAACGTGGCTATAAATCCAGTTGGGACACTTCCTTCCAAAAGGATCTGTCCCAAATATAGCAATGTCACAGGAACGCAGGCTGCTTTTGCTGTTGGCTGGGAGAAAGAGAAAGTGGCTTGAGCCATGCTGCGTAGCAAGCATTTCCGAGTGAGATTCCATCATCTTTAGTGATGCCAGAACCCCCAAACCACCAAGGACCACAGGGAAATGACTGGCTGCTCCGATCCAAGCAGAACCAAAGGGCTGAGATGTTCTAGGAGTTACTTTTAAAGAAAGTATTTCACCGCCCCGCTGAGGAGAGAAAGCCCACGAAAAGGGGAGAAATGGGATTGTGTTACAATTCATCAGTACGTGTCGCTGTGACCGGAAGCAGGAGAGCACGAGAGGCAGGAACAAGGGGTTATATACTTTCCATAGCATGAAACAGACCTGGAGTAGAATGCAAGGGGAGCTTTCAACATGGCAGGCCAGGATTCAGATGATGAACTGTTGGAATAGCTGCAGACACAGAGAGGAGCAAAACATGCAGCCTCCCGAGGTCTGGCATAAGAATGTAGACAGGACATAAGACACAAGAACAAGACACACAGCCAAAAGCTTACTTGCCTTAACGTTCAGGTCACACCTGGAGACACAGTGCTAGAACTTTGACCAAATGAGGGAAACGGGGCTTCCACCTAATGAACTCAATCAGGCAGATGGACCCTCCTACTTCCTACACCGGGTTCAGGCTAGTGAGGATCAAAGTAAACCACAGTCACCCCGAACCATTCCTCCGGTTCTTTCCCCTTTGTTCTGCCTGTCGACAGCCTCATGATGCTTCAGCTCTTTTTGAGTGTTCTGTAGAAACAAGCCAATGACGATTGGACAACCAGTTCTTTTCTTAAAAAAGTGTGTGATGACTTCTTGAGGATTCTAATTCTGAGATGATAAACAGGTGGGACCTTAGAGCAATCTGTAAAGCCTCAAGCCATCCTCAATCACCACACTGCATGCACACAAGACAACAGCTAAGGTCTTAAAAGAGACAATGCGCGTCACACTGGCATGGCATTTGGGTACCTGAGCTGACTATACCCTCAGCTTCCCCATTATACAGAAGGGGAAACTTAGAGATTAGAAAATTTAAAATCTTCCTTGGGGTTGTATAGTCAAGAGTCATGCCAGTTTATCAGCGTCAACATTGAACCACTTCCACTGTTTGCCCCATCTCTCTCTTTCTTTCTCTCTCTCTCCCTGGAAACCAGGTTCTCACCAGAACTGGGGCACTTAATGCTGGGGACAGACTGATGGCATTTAAAATCTCTCACTCCACTTGTCTGCTTTCATATAAAGCCATAATGCTTCACCTCAAAGAGGCATTCCATTCCCCACAGATTGATTCAGACCAAGCCAGTGTCATTAATTAGGAGAATGCATTTCCTCGAGCATCACACTCTGTAGAAAGGCCAACTCTTCAGTCTTCTTGTGGAGGGACCAGTAAGACAACACTTCTGCATCTAAATCTCAGGGTCCCACTCCTGCTATCTTTGCCTCTGTGAAATCACTCTCCACCATTCAGGACCTCAATGTCTCCTCTCCCGACTCTTCCATAACATTGCCCCAAACCACTTTATAACCAGGGCACAATTAAAGAAACAGACTACATGGCAAAGTTGATCAGTTCTGTATACCCGCACCTAAAAATTCTCTTTAAGACGCAGAACATTGTTGAGTGCTTTAGAGTGCTACTCTGTGATCTCCCTGATAAATCATACAGTTCTATTAATGTTGGCTGAGCCTTGGAGATTATTAGGAAGAAAAAGAGGTACCTTTTACAGTTGGTCATGAGATAGAAGACGTCTCCTTGATGAGTAACATTTCTGCTCTATGTTTATAAACCTGCTCCTTTCTATTCTACCCGTCTTCAGAAAGTATAAGCGTCTAACCTTTGGGGATGGAACAGGACAGACAGAGAGATGTTAGCCTGCCAGCATTATTTTCGTTCTCTCTGGTACAATCAGGTAGGTTTTTTTTTTTTTAGATTAAAAAAAGTAATCAATTTCAAATTCCTTCATTATAAAGTATCTGCGTGGTAGTTTTCATTAACCGGCAACTTGACAGAACCTAGATTTTCCTGAGCCTTTGGATATGGGAGGACCTTGATTGCATTCATGGAGGTGGGGAGATTTGCCCACTGAGGGTAGCACCATTCCCTGGGCTGGAATACTGAACGGAACAGGAGAAAGTGAACTGAGCTCTGCATGCATGACTCTCTACTTTGCCATTATGGATGGGATGTGACCAGCTGCTTCAAGGTGTTTCGGCCTTAATGTCTCTACCATAATGGACTCT
This sequence comes from Rattus rattus, assembly GCF_011064425.1. NCBI lineage: Eukaryota > Metazoa > Chordata > Mammalia > Rodentia > Muridae > Rattus > Rattus rattus. Next base: position 36,411,457 of record NC_046161.1, read on the forward strand.
ATCTATGAGACAAAATAAATCCCTCCTTCCATAAGTCACATTGGTCAGGATGCAACAAGAAACTATGTGGCTTTTTAATGTGCATCAGGATTGGCAGGTTAGGTGACCTGACCTTGTTGTTAGCTTAACACTGATAAAAGCATCCTGCTTGATGTAAACAGTAGCACCGTCTTCATGCAGAAATCAAAAGCTTTCTAAACTGAGCTAAATAAATACACAGAAGGCCAAAAATGTCAAAACTTGCTCCAAACCTTGAAGATACCAGTATGTCCCCAAGAGGTAGGAAAAAAACAAAAAGGAAATTAGAGATGTTGGAAATAACACCTAAAATTACATCTGAGCCTTAATACTCAACTTCGGATATCTAAGAGCGGTTTATTCACTTTAATAAATGGCTTCTGTTAATACTTCCTTTATATTTTTAGAATGTTATCTACTTTGTGATATAAGGCTGAAAACGTTATGTTCTCAAGGTCGCATGTGCTGTAAATGGTGGAAAACCATACAATTCTATCTTAAAGCTGCTGCGTTCTTCCTCACAACAGACACCCTGATCCCCCCCCCCCCAGCAGAGCTGGACAGATTCCAGCCAGAAACCAGCTAACACCAAATGGTTACACAGTTGGGATCCATAGCTAGAAACAGTTAAGAAGTATAAGGAAATTCTTCCAGACATGTGTGTCACAGATACCCTGGCCATCAGAGGAAGGCGGGAACTCCATTGGTCATGGCGTATCCATGATGGCCATCAATCAGCATGCAGACACTCCTGAACCCCCATGCAGCACCTTGTCAGCCTCAGCAGCCTCTGAGGCCCAGCTCACTTCTCGAATCTTTGTACTCATAGTCAGCCAGGTTCAGGTTCTGAAATGAATGTTGCTGAAGTCTCCTTTCCCTTTTATACCAGCTGATCTATTGGCTCCTATGACAACATCAGTAAGGGATTTGAACAAAGAGAAGGGAAGCACCCCTACATGTCACTCACCCACAAGAGACTAGTCATTTGTGGCAAAGTATTAGTGTTGTACGCACCCTTACCACCTTCTTCCTTTTGCACACACTTCTAGCAATGCTAGCACATGGGTTTAATCTCTTGCCCTAAAGTAGAGACCTAGAGAGGCTGGCTTTGCCCCTCTTCACAAAGACACTTCAGCCTACATTTGAAAGGATAAAGAATTTATTTGGTTCAATAGGACATGATCAGAGAGAAAGGTTTCTAATTTTCATCTCAGTGAAAAATATTGGCACTCAAACCTTAGTGATGACGTTTCCCAATCCTTTGGCCTTGCAAGTCTGGGGCCTGAGACAGGGAGTTGATGCAACTTGCTAAAGAGGAGGTCTCACAAAGTTTGGAAAGGTCCAAGAAAAGGTGCATGCTCCTGCTGACCTATAAATGACTGTTTGGTCCCCAAGCAGTCTATCACATATTTGTGAGCAGTGACTTCTGCTTCCCTAGACTATCTCAGATTCTGAGATAGTGATTCTGGTCACTGTGCCACGCTCGGATATACTAGGAAGCACACATGTGTAAATGAGTCTTTGAAAACACAGGAGAAAATAGCCTATGCGTAGACACCTATGCTTGTTTATTCTCTGATGGGGTTAGTGGTATTCATTTAAAATATGCATAGGCCAGATTCTCCAGACTCTCTAGATAATCTGGCACCCCCAAATTATGCGTAACTAAAAACCAAAAATGTTTTACTCACCAATGCCAATGGTGGAGGGAGCAAAATCAAGCCAAAATCACAGTCAACAAAAATCAAAACTGGCTTTGTTTGCTAGCTAAGACTTGCGACTAAATACAAACAAAAGAACCAACCAATCAATACACCAGAGAATTATTAGGGAATTGTTTAGTACCCCCCCAGGGTTATGTCTCCAAGGACTGGCTAAACTCCCCATTCAGTCTTATCAATATGGGGAAAGGGAGTAAGTAAAAGAATTCTTCTGAGGGAGTTGTTGCTGGTGTTTCTAGAGAGAGCTATTTCTGGCCTCCTCTTAACGAACATCCTTGCTCAGTACCTGAGAATTATTCTGTCTGGTTTGAGGATGTCAGCACAGTGGGGAAGCTGATCTCATTCCACAACAAACATGTGTTGAGTCTAAGAGCTACCATCTTCCTGATACTGACACAGCAGGACCAGATAGACATACAGAGAAAGCAAATATAATGCTTCCTCCTAAGAACCAGAGAAAGATACAGTCAAATCCCATAAGAGAGCATTCAGGAGCTGAAGAAGCTGCTCTGGGGAGAGGTCTTTATTGGCCAGACATGCTCGAGAGACTATCTATGAACTTGTAGTTTGTTCACAAGAAGCAAGAAGAATCATGGCTGTCTAAAGACAAGACTGCAGTACTGCTGACGATGGGAGAAAACCTCTCATTCTTTCCCCCTTCCTAAAGCCAGAATATCTGAAACAATCCAGACGTTATCTGAGAGCCAAACCACACTCCACCCATCTTCACTCCGAATGGGAAAGCGCAACACTGGTGGAAAGAAAGGAGGCATTTGCAGGATAACATAGGGTAGATGTTTTCATATGAAAGCCTTGGATCTCAGGTCATATTGGGCCAAGTAAGCAACTAAGTGAGCTAAGCACACCTTCTAGAACCAAGCCAGGATATCAGAGGGTGCCATCATCAGGGATGAAAGTGAAAGGTAAGTTCAACATGGCACAGGTGATAGGGGAAAAGCTGGTCCGTTCAACTTGTGTCTCCCAAAAACGTAGTTCACTATTGACTGAGCTTCATAAGTCACACACACACACACACACACACACACACACACACACACACACACACAGACAGAGAGAGAGACAGAGACAGAGACAGAGACAGAGACAGAGACAGAGAGACAGAGAGAGAGAGAGAGAGAGAGAGAGAGAAGGAAAAAGAGAGAGTTTAAACTTCCTATGGTTTCTCTCTAACCTATCTAATTTATGAACCAAAACTGCCCAAAGAAATAACTGGGTCTATAAAACTCCTACCTTGATCTGATCATAACCTTAGCCCCGACAAACCTCCTGAAACTTCTCCTGCCTCCAATCATGTGGGTCCCTTTAACTCGTTTTTCCATTTCCAACCCTATTCAGTCATTAGAACCAACACTTGGTACAAACGTCCCTGGATATGACCTTTTGATTCCCTCTTCAAATATGATTCATAGAGTCCCTCCAGTACCAGGGCCTTCAATCATCCTGGGTCAACATCTCACTGATTGGTCTTGACACCTGGGCTCACAGGAACCCGCACCTCCCAGGCTGACAAAGGTCCTATTAATTTTGATCGAGAGCTTGTCTGAGGTCAGCGTCAGAACATAAAGAGGGATGTTTTACCAGGGAGAGAGTTGTTGCTTTTGTCCTTAGATCTTAAGTTACTGAGCTTCACGTTCTGTTCAGCCAGTGCCCAAATATTCCTGGACTTAAGCAGTCCTGGGCCAGGAGTTAATCAGACAATGCTAACCTCATTAGCAACCATTATTATGGAAGACTGATAGCTAACCAGAAATATGTTGTCATAGAAACTCTCCATTTTATTGTTCATGACTAGTCATTAAAGGTGAAGAAGGTCTGTCAATGAAGACTTCCAAAAATAATATTAATTTAATTTTAACTGATCACAAATAGAGAAGAACTTTATTTACCAGTCTTATAATAAGTTCAGATTTTCTTCTTTTAGTTTGAGTCTTCCAACCCAAGTTTTGCCTAGTCTTTACTTCCTAAAAAATATAGTTCTAAGCATTGTGCACAATCTCCAGTTTTTATTCCTCAAAGTGAATCCAAACCTTCAGGTCATTTATCAGGAAAGAGAAGTTCAGCTTTCCAGAGCTTTAGAATTTTTTAATAAAAACTTTTAGACTCTATTATGAAATCAATAACAGCTTCTAAAGACAAACTTGGAAAATGATGCTTTCTTTAGTAGTTCCTTCCAAAAGGCTTCAGCTTGTTTCCAAACGAACAGAAAAATACCTTTTTTTATATGCACAGTCCTCTGCTTTATGTGAAATCAAATTAGAATTTACATTTTTGGATCCAGTTACAGTGGGAACCAAACAGTTTGGGAATCAACTCAAATGAGTTTTTGATAAGCTAACATTTCCTTTTTTTAGCAGCAGCCTGGTATAGGCTGACCAGAAAGGGATCTAATAGTTTGAGTCCTAGCTGTGCTGAGGACATTAGTCCTCATGTGTCACTAGGAAATTAAGAGTTTCCATTCATCTATCACATCAGCTAAGTATGCCTAGGTCACAAGTCTCCTGCTCCACACAATGACACCCCCTACTAGAGTCTGAATGTCAAATGTCCTGGATAGACTCGTGTGTTTGGGACTTTTGGCACTATTTGGGGAGGTTGTGGAACCTTGAAGAGGTAAATCCTTGTTGAAGGAGATGAGTCCCTAAGGGCTAGGCCCACTTTCTGCTCACTGTCTGCTCCCCAGCCACAAATGCAACACCACTGACCCTATTGGCAGGTCCATTTCTTGTCACTACGCTTTCCCTGTTGCCACGCTGGACTGTAGCCCCTCAGACTGTGAACCAAGACAAAACATTCTTCCCATAAGTTGCTTCTTGTCAGATATTCCATCACAGGAGTGAGGAGAGTGAGGAATGCAACATCCAGTGATAATTTCTTAACATGTTATACAATTTGCAGCTTGCTCTCACATGCTACAAGGCATGCACACACACACCATTCTCTGTCAATGCTTTCTTTTAAATGGTTTTGTTCATTTCCTTCTTCGTTGTTACTCCTGGTCTTTTTTAAAAAGTTATTATTGGGGTGTCATTGACATGGACTGCATATGTGTAAAGCTTATGATTTCATGACTTTTAATATATGTGTAGAACCCTGAAATCATGAACATAACCAAAACAATGAACGGATTGATCACCACAAAGTGAGCTTTCTAAGCTCCTCAGGTTTTTCCTTCCTTGACAGGAAACCACTGATATGCTAGTCATGTATCAGAGTTGTATAGACTTTTATTACATAGTGTCATCTCTAGAAAATAGTGTCTATTTTTCTTTTTCCTTTGTTTCTTCACTTTGTTCACTAATCTATATATACTGTGCATATATACCGCAAAGGGTCTCCTTTGCATAGGCCTCTACTTTCCTGTTTTTGAGCAATTGTTTCTGTAAGTGAAGTTTCTGGGAATATCTCTACAGGTGTTTGTATAGAGAAAAATGTACTTTCTAAAGTGTGTATGTCCTAATTAGCTTTAACTGTCAACTTGACACAGCCCAGTCACCTGAGAAGAGAGTCTCAATTAAGTAATTGCTTAAACCAGAGCAGGGACAGGGCTGTGGGGGATAATCGTGATTGTTAATTAATGTTTGAGGACCCAGCCCTTGGGAAACCATACCATTCCCTGGGCGAGTGGTCTTGGGCTATATAAGAAAATTATCTAAGTATGAGCCTCCGAGGATCCCGAAAGCAGCATTCATCCATGATTTCTGCTTCATGGTCTTGTTTGATTTCCCTAAGTGCCCGCAAGTTGAATCGCAAGCTGGATGCTGAAACAAACCCAGTCTACCCCTGAGCTTCACTGGATGGTGTTTGTCCCAGGAACAGAAAGGAAACTAGGACTCAGAATTAAACATCATGCCAGTAGAGGCATGTTGTCTTTCTTCATAGTTATAGCTCATTTTTTTATTTCATTTTGTGTGTCTTTATTACTTTAACCTTTCTCCAAACAATTTCCTTGAAATCCTCAATCTAGTGCCTCTAATAAATTATAAGAAAATAAGAATATCTAAAATAGGAAGCTTAATTATTAATTAACTATTGGTGATGGCAATTAAAGATATTGTAATGGGATCATGTATTCCTGAAATCAGGGAAGGCTTTGTGAAAGATGGGCTTTTTACACTGAGCTTTGAAATAGCGTTCATTTGAGTCAGATTTATAAGCTGGATGTTGTTCAGATAACTAGGGGAGCATGAGAGCCTTTCCCACACAGTGAGTGGTATGAAGGGCATAAACAGACGAGGAAGGTATGGAGTATTTTTTTTTATTATTAACTTGAGTATTTCTTATATACATTTCAATGTTATTCCCTTTCCCGGTTTCGGGCAAACATCCCCCCCCTCCCCTTCCTTATGGGTGTTCCCCTCCCAACCCCCCCCTTGCTGCCCTCTCCCCAACAGTCTAGTTCACTAGGGGTTCAGTCTTAGCAGGACCCAGGGCTTCCCCTTCCACTGGTGCTCTTACTAGGATATTCATTGCAACCCCACGAGGTCAGAGTCCAGGGTCAGTCCATGTATAGTCTTTGGGTAGTGGCTTAGTCCCTGGAAGCTCTGGTTGGTTGGCATTGCTGTACATATGGGGTCACGAGCTCCTTCAAGCTCTTCCAGTTCTTTCTCTGATTCCTTCAACAGGGGTCCCGTTCTCAGTTCAGTGGTTTCCTGCTGGCATACGCCTCTGTATTTGCTGTATTCTGGCTGTGTCTCTCATGAGCGATCTGCACTCACATTTTGATCATCCGTCTTGAGTTTCATTTGTTCTAGGCATCTAGGGTAACTCAAGCATTTGGGCTAATAGCCACTTATCAATGAGTACATACCATGTATGTCTTTCTGTGATTGGGTTAGCTCACTCAGGATGATATTTTCCAGTTCCAACCATTTGCCTACGAAAGGTATGGAGTATTTTGAAATAGAGGGTATTGCAAGAGCAGAGAGGAGAGGAAGCACGGAGTGATGGTTTAGAATCACAAAACACAGTGAAATGCATCGCTCTGAGAGGGAGAGAGAGCCTGGAGACCTGTTCCTGAGAGACAGATGAATAGTACTCTCCAGAAACCACCAACGTGGATTTTATTGGGTTTAGATTTTCTGAAGCAAACTGAGAGAGATTTATCTTTTCTGGGTCTGGTGGTTTTAAGTTTTTGAAACCATAGCCTCAAAGACAGGAAAAGAAATTCGTCAGTTGGACGAGGCCACCCATGCAAAAGCTTGAAGCCCATCCTCCAGCCAGGATATTTATTCTTGGTCATGTCTTTGGGCACAAGGCAACTGTTTAGGATAAGAACTTGGGATTGTAATCGAATACAGACAAGACAGAGAGGGGGAGTTTGCTTTTACAGGCATCAAGAATGCTTGTCGAAAGGTTACCATGACCAAGAGGTATTATTTTAGATTGCTTTTGGCACAGTCTGTCAGTGGACTATTGATGTGAAAGTCTTTCTCTTCACAGAATATTTCAGAATTTAGCTTACTATAAAATATGAAGTCTACAGTTAATACACAGGGTGGCATTTGGTGCCAAAGATTAAATATTTACTGGTAAAATATACAGTGACGAAAAGGACTTTCAAACAGGCAATAAATCATAGGATCTGAACTCTGGATTAATATTATTTTTACTGGAGAAAAAAACTTAGCCCAAAGGAAAAAAAATTAACCCATTGCTGTAGTCCCCCAGTCAGAGTTCATAGAAAATAATAATCAAATATCCCTTGACTGAAGCAGGCAAGTAGGAGAGAAGCTTTTCCTACCCAGCCTTTCCTTCACTCCCATCTCCAGTAGGCAGCATCTGACTACATGATGTGTAAGAGCAGCTACCCTATACCCATTGGCCCTGGTTCACACTTTGACTGTTAGCAGCTCTATTTCCACTTAGCCTTGCTCTTCTTCAAGGTATTTATTTATAGAATAATGTATTAGTAGGAGTTTGTCATAGATTTCTATAAGGATTAGATAAGTTAACATACCTACAGAGACCTCAGGGACCATAGAGAAAATAGCTAACCCTCCATAGTATCCTTCATCTTCCTCTCTAATGTTTCAAACATGGCCTGTTTGTAAAGCCCAGATTATTTCTTTAAGGAACTTTCTTTGCTCTGTACAGCCATTGCCTAACCATGCACAGTCTTTTAAGTAAGCATCTTTTCTGACATCTACTTGTGTATGACGAACACTTCCAAATGGGTTCTTGATTTTCCTGAAAAGGAATAGAAAACATCTTTTAAATATGTCCTCAACATGGGCATGCCACTAGAAATGGTTGAAAGCCATAGTAGTACTCTCAATTCTCTCCCTCTCCTCCTCTTCCTCCGCCTCCCCTCCCCTCTCCCTCCCTCTCCTTTCCCCTCCCTCTGTGTGTATGCTAGTCTACCTCTGTCTCTTTGTCTCTACCTCTGTCTCTTTGTCTCTACCTCTGTCTCTTTGTCTCTACTTGTTTGTGTATGTGTTGGGGGTGGGTGTTGCACAATGGAGTTCAAAACAGGTCAAAAGAACAGCTTGTAGACATCAGTTTTTTCTTCCCACCATGTGAATTCGGGCTTCAGGGAATTGAACTCACGTCATCAGGCTTAGTGGTATAGTCCTTACCCACTGATCCATCTCCTCAGCACATTTTTTAAAGAGTGGACAATTTATATCCTGCTTAAAATTATGCACGTCTTTCCAGATTCCAATATGAATGTAAGGGGAAAGTTGCACGCTCTATGCACTGGTCAACATTTTCTGTGTATGTCTGCTCTTGATAAGCCATTATTATGAGTGGGTAGATGGATAGATCAATGGATGGATAGATGGGTGGACAGGCAGATGAGTTGGTAGATGGGTTAATGGGTAGGTATCTGGATGGACGGGTGGATGGATAGATGAGAGAATATGTGTATGCATAGATTGATAGTTAGAGCAGGCAGACAGGTAGGTAGTTGATGGATGGGGCAACATAAGTCTGCAGGGGAGGGGAGGTTCTTCCAGAACAAAAGAAAGGAGTTAACTTCTGGAAATAATTTACTATACAAACTAGAAATAAATTTCAGAAAATATCTGTTTCACATTATCGGTAAGACAGGAAAAAAAACATGTAAGAAGAATGAGTTGAGAGGAAAACCTGACAGGCGAGATGTCAGTTAGGGATACTGAGTCAGAAGAATTAGTGTGGTCAGAAAGTGTAGAACGAGACGGGAGGGGGGGGACTGAGAAAGGAAAGGGAAGAGAGAGAGAGAGAGAGAGAGAGAGAGAGAGAGAGAGAGAGAATGACCCTGCTCTCTGTGTTCCTCCATTTCTTTTAAATTTAGTGTTCATGGAGAGTAGTAAATGGTTTTCTTCAATCGGCAATGTATGGTCCTAATTAGACTCATTTATTCTGCAATATTAAGAACACGCAACTCGTGGAGACGGCAGAGAGGAGCAGGGACCAGCGGGAGGGCGATGCTTTGCCTGGGTTAACGGAGGTGGTAAGGATGCTGAGTTTCATTCTCCTCTGCTTTCTGTGTCATTGTGAAGACAAAAAGAAATGCTTAATAGGATGTTGGGAGCATGGATTGTAGGGATTGGCTAAAACATGTAAGCTTTCTCAGGAGCATCCCGAAAAGTAGTTTGTAATGTCACAAGCTGCTTCTGAAAATGGAATTATTCTGCCCATTAAATTTCCATTTGAAATCTTGTGTTCTGCAAAGGGGTTTCCATAATGAGGAAGAGCATCGTGCAGGCTACTTGGGTCTCTAGTGTGACTTAACAAGTTCAACATCACAATAGCCAGAGTTTTAGTCCCATTCATTCCAGTTAATTACTTCAGTGAGTCTGTTCAGAGGGAGAGAGACATGAAGCTGGTGGATATGGTAGAGACAGAGATGGAGCTGAAGGGAGCGAGACAGGGAAGGACAGAAGGGAGGGGGAGGGGAGGGGGAGGGGGAAGGGGGAGGAAGAGAGAGAGAGAGAGAGAGAGAGAGAGAGAGAGAGAGAGAGAGAAAGAGAGAGGGAGAGAGAGAGTCTTATCTTCTAAGACAAAAGTCAGAGCATGAGCATTTGCCAGGACTTTCTATGGTGTGCCCAAGCACTTCTGATATACATTCTTACTTCTAAGAATGATACACTTGAGTGATACATGCTCAAAGCAAAGTTTCACAATTAATTGTAGAAATTGAACTGAGCATACAAATTATGCAAATAGGCTAGTCTGCTTCCCCATTCAGCACTATGTCCCACGGCCCCATCTGATGCTTCCTTCAAATTAACCTCTCCTAAATGTTCAACCTCCAGGGCTGATTTCAGTGCTTCCTGGTTTCTCTTATACAGACTGGATAAAAATGAACCTACTTCTGTTTGACTATCTCAGTACACATCCCAACTGGATTTTCCCTCAGCGAGCACAGTGTCATGGCCCCATCATGCCAGCTGACGTCCACAGAACCCAAGGTTGAAGGTGAAGACTAAGGTGAGGAGGGAGGCTTAACACTACGTTGAAAATGCTCACACAAAGCAACTGACTCCTGTGGCGAATCTGATGGGATGCAACTCCCAAGCTGCCCTTGTGACCTGAGTCTCCAAATCCTCCATGAGGTTCCACTTTAAACATACAACAGATGCACACAAAGCCTCAGCGATTGGGGAAGTATATTATTGTAACCAGCAAACCAAATCTGAAAGCCTTAGGCAAGAGTTTTCACAAAGCACACTGAGGGAAATGCCAGCTTAGATGTTGATAGAGGTTTTGATTAGGGCTTTGCCCACATCTTAAGTAAATAAATCCTGAACCCTTGTTACCACCCAGAATGGTTTTTCTTGAATGGAATTATTACTCAGTAAAAAGATAAACATGAAAATTTGAAACAGAAGTCTTCTATGCATTTATATTAAACTACAAGAAATTAACTCAGAAAGGGGAGAGGGAGAGGCAACCCTACAGTGGTCCCTACTTCTTCTGAACACTCACACCCATCACTGCCTCCCAGCGTTTCCCTTGTACATCCCTCAGCCTGGGATGAGCTTTGTAGTCTCCTAGTGCCTGCTGATAAATTTCTCATCAGCATTCAAATGTCTACTTTTCTAGATTCAGCATCTAGCCCATCTATCTGTCTCTACTAAAACTCATCTCAACAGCATGGCCATTTTGCCTTAAAGTCATGACCGTGAACTCTCTAGGCTAATCAGTAATTGGGCAAAAAAATTCAACCCCTGGGCTTCCTCAGTAAAGTGACCATAATGATAACTGTGTCCCCATAATATAAGGAAAACTAAAGAGACAGCCAAATACAGGAATCAGTGACTACTTATTATTCTTTCTTCATACTTATAGATAGGTTACATGATTCATCTTTGTACTTTTGGCATCCAACATAGTACCTAATGCATTATGAGCACCTTGAAAAGGGTTTTGTTCATGTAATAAGTGAGTTATATGAAGTACTTCATATGCAATACTTCAGCCAATTCTTGAAGAAGGACTTTCCCAATGTGGTACCACAGGCTCCTTACCCTAACCAACTCACAAGAAGAAGGCAAGCCCAGGCTTACTTCCTTCAGATAAATGCCTTACTCAGTCTTCATGTACATCTGAGAGCCTGCCAATCACAGGACACCATTGTTCTGGGTGTAAGGAGGAACATGTAGCTAGATGGGGCCAATCAGATTGTTTCTGGTAAGGTTGCATCTTGAAGAATTGATAAAGGGGCAGAATATACCTGGAGCTATTAGTTGATGGTAGCATTACTGAAAACCTCGCCAACTCTGGTATTGAAATCCCAGCAGCTGTCCTAAACCAGTCTGTCCTGAAGCTTTTTGATGGCCTCCTGAGTCTGAGATTGGCACTAGATCTTTCTAGCCAGTGTCTTTGTAAACTTGAGAGAAGTTCCTGAATCAGAAGCAAATGACAAATTCATGTCTCCGACTTATACATGAGGAAAATCAAGCTCTGTGCTGAACTAAGATGATTCCCAAAAAGTCTAAAACATACAAAATTTGGTAATAGATTGTTAATGAATGCACACAGATTAATAATAAAACAATGAGTTGAAAAATAAAAAATAATAATATGGGTGTTTTGTGCACGGTACAAGAAAATGGACAAAGATCAAAGAAGTTGATAAAAAGTCAACATACACACAGTCATTAAAGACATTATTATGTGAGAGAATGAATATGTGTGTGTGTGTGTGTGTGTGTATGTGTGTGTGTGTGTGTGTGTGTGTGTGTGTGTACATGCATGTGCACATTGACTGATGGGATATTTCAGGATGAAATTATTTGAGGAAAGGGGTTTTGAGGCAAAATAGCCCAGGCTGGCCTAGGACTAGTGTCTTAATTACTTTTCTATTACTGTGATAAAACACCATGATTGAGACAACTTTTAAAAGAAATTGTCTAATTTGGGACTCAACTATAGAGGGTTAGATTCCATGACCTGATTTCATGGCCGGAAGCATGGGAGCAGACAGGAAGAAGCTGAAACTATAGCTAAGAGCTTACATCTGCTCCACAAACAGGAGAGGATAAGTAGGAATAGTGTGGACTTCTGAAACCTCAAAGCCTATGCCCAGTGACGCACCTCCTCCAACAAAACCCCACCTCCAACGTATTCCCAAACTGTTTCTCCAGTTGGAGGCTAAGTATTCAAATATATAAGTTGATGGGGGCCATTCTTATTCAAACCACTACAATGACCCAGGCCTGGGCATGAGACCCTAAGCTACCAGAGTAAGCTATTGTTTATTTGTTTGTTTTCATTGAAATGAAAAGTGTCCAAGGCCAAAAGAAACGAAATGACTTTTAAAGACAGTCTGCTTGGCAGATAACAACTGGAATCTAACCCAGAATTCTTTCCACTGGCATCAGGATTTATTGTAATCGTGAACTGCAGCTTGCACAAACTCTACATCTAGCAAACGAACCTTGAACAAAAGTTGGTGCCAATTAACAGCTCATCCATTGCATGATAGTGGCATAAAGGGGGTTTCTATTTTTTAAAACAGTTAGAGGCTTGGTGGTGGCTGGGGTGTGAGATCCAGAAATCACCTGGCTCAGTAACAGACAAAGTTTCCATCCCCCCATCAAAGCTGGGTGTTGGGCACCTTGATGTCCACCATGCCTGAAGCTGGTCTAATGATCTCTGTGGACTCAACTTGCCCATTCCTACAGTCAAGGGCATTTAGGCTGCCTGTGTCCCAGCAGCTCTCTCCTTTCACCCACACCCAAGGGCCTAACCATGAATAGGAATTCAAACAGTAAGATCAGCCATTCCCTTTGTGGTGCAGTCCCTGCCTGGCATTGTCTAGGGAAGACAGAAATCCAGGCTCAGAACCACCACAATCAGAGTTCTCCTAAGCCCCTGGCTCACTCTTCCCAACTCCTTTCTGACCTTGACTCTTCTAAGGGAACTCCTGGAACCCTCTCAGATTTCCATTTCCGAAGTTAGAATTCCCACCTGGCTGAAAAGCCACAGTCCAGGATCCTTGGACAGACACTGCTCAGTCCATCGGATGTCTAGATGAGCTCGTTGTGCACTATGCATGAATACTGTCTCGCTCCTCCAGGATTGTGACATCGGGACTGGATGGTTGCCTACTGCTTGAAGACACCTTCTGTCTTCCCTTCCCTTTCCCCTCCTCTCTTCCCTTCTCTCCTCCATCACATTTCTCAGTGTTCATCCTCTTGGCATCCATTGAGAAGTGCCGGGTCTCAGTTAAACGTTGACTGCTGTCTCAGAAGGCTATCAGTGCTCTTACAAAGTCCAGATTTACACATTCAACCAACTTCCCAATCTCCCATTCATGCAACGTTCTTAAAATAACCTTCACAAATGTATCCCTTGCTCCTAGGGAAACAAGGTTTACTCCCAATACCACAGGCCTCTCTTCAGATTGGTTGAGAATTGTGTTTTTAATGATATGCAAACGTCCTGAGTTAACATGTCCCCTTAACATGTGTTGCCAACACATGAACCTGTGGAGGACACATTCAAACTAAGGCATTCCCCAGCCCATGGCTCTCCTTCCCAACCTTCAGGGTAACAATGAAGCACTCCTGTAGAAAACGAAAGGTAGTCTTAAAATCCATTAAAGATACAGATCTGTCAGACGCCATGGCACCTGTCACTAGGGTGCCTTCCTACAGTGCATAGGTGCTTTTTCAAGTTGTCCATCTTTCCTTTATATAAACACCTGAAAGATGGTAACTGTTGTACAACTTAGGAGACCCAAATGCACCCCTCAGAACTAATTTGCTTGTGTAGGAGTGTTGTTTCTTACTCAGTGTGTCGAGTACATAGACATTGTCACTCATTATGGACTTTGACCACATTTAACCCGTACCCTCTATTTCTCCCCTTCTCCCCACTCTCCTCCCCTAGTCCTTTATCCAGAGTCCCCATTGTACTTTTAAGGTTTGTGTGTGTGTGTGTGTGTGTGTGTGTGTGTGTGTGTGTGTTGGCATCTGTGTCTGTGTGTATGTGTAGCCAGATGTAACTGTGTCTGTGTGAATGTCTACTTGTGTTTGTGTTTGTATATCTGTCTCTTTCTCTGTGGGTCTGTATGTGTGTCTGTGTTTGTGTACTAACATGTGAGTGTGTGTGTGTGTGTGTGTGTGTGTGTGTGTGTGTATGTATGTGTCTCTGTATGCATTTGTGTTTGTGTGCCAACATGTGTGTGTCTTTGGTCTTTATGTGTGTGTGTGTGTGTGTGTGCGCGCTCGCGTGCGCACGCGCAAGCACACATGTGTGCATGTGTGCATGTTTTCTAGAATCCACACATGATAGAAAATGTGACTTTTGTCTTTCTTAATCAGGCTTATTTAACTTAACATAACGATTTCCAATTCTATTTTCCTAAAAACAAGATACTATTTGTTCTTCTTTATGGCTGAATAAAATGACACTGTATACACATATTACATTTCCTTTCTACATTCAGCTGGTGACAGACTCCTAGGTTGATTCTGTAAGTTGGCTGCTATGAATACTGACACAATAAACATATGTGGGCTGACTATCTCTTTATTATGTGGACTTATACTCCTTTGGGCATAGTCTCAGGAATGCGTCTGTTTCCTGAGATGGGGGTCTCTTGTATAGCTTGGAACATGAGCTCCATCTGCTTTAGTTTCCTCCGTGCTGGTATTACAAGTGCATGTCACCCTACCTGACAACTCATGGAACTATTTTGCATAAAATGACAGCATCCTTCTCTTGAACTCCCATCCAAACAAATGCTTGTTTGGCCCCTCGTTACTGGCATTGCCCACATGGCTTTCAATAAATTCCACATGGTTGGAGATGACCATCTTCTATGAGAAAACTCATAATGGGATCCAATTTGCAGTTCAGAAGAACAGAACAAATAAAACCATCAGGATTGGATCATCAAAAACAGAAAAGGCAGGCCAGCAAGAGGGCTCAGCAGATCAGGAAGCTGTTTGCCAAGCCTGAGGACCTAAATTCAATCCCTGGGTTTCATAGATAGGAGAGAGAACTGATTCCTGCAAGTTAGCTCTCTCTCTCTCTCTCTCTCTCTCTCTCTCTCTCTCACACACTCTCTCTCACACACACACACACACACACACACACACACACAAACAAAACAAACAAATATCATAGAAGCATTTTAAATCTCTCTGCTCATGGAAGTTGATCACTACTGGCCAGCCTTTGAACATTATACCTGCCGTTGGTTCCAGCCTGGTTTTGGCTGCTTCCTGATCCACACCATGTGGACAGCATCACGTGTTCTTAGTGCCACAAACTACACATGTTGCCACCATGATGGACTCTTAAACTTTAAGCCTTTATTTTGTACTTTGTCACAGCAATAAGATGAGTGGCGGACACCCTTCCTAAAGTTCAAATGCAGTGATTTATCCAGTGAGGTCTCAACATGCATGCATTACACCAGTGGGCAGCCTTGGCATTTCCTGTCTTCTAGGTGGTAGGCCATTTCCCTTGCCTCAGAAGATAGACCCTCAGAGAAGTTCCACATGGCTGGCTATGAAGAAGAGATGCTCTCAGTCTTTTTCTCCCTCTTACTGTCAGAAGCCTTCCTCAGATCTATTTTACAACCCTTCCTTTTTACACTCTGCTGCTCCTCCAAGCCTACAGCTCCCAAATGCATTTCTGGTCTGTAGCCTGAGTCTCTGGTCCCTAAACCTGACATTGATTATCAACTCCAGCATAGCCACACTTACCTGATGAGTTTAAGTATCATGGCTTCTTCGGACACATCTTAAATAACAAGAGGTGGCTGTATCCCCAAGGCACAGATAGGGTAGATTGGTAAGTGTAAAAAAAATGCTCTCAGTGGCCGTAGAAGTCCAAAGCAAAGGCTCAAACTGAGAATGCTATTTGCGTTATGCTACCCATTAGAACCATGATGGTAAGATTCCCATAAGGGAAAATCGTGTTTGCAAAAGAGACATGTTTTCTCTAGTAAACTTGTGTGTACAACTTAGGGGCGCTTGGGGCAAATATTTTACTAGCAGTTGGAACAAGGCTACCTTTAGCTCTGTCAAATGCTCTCTTGCAAAATGCTTTGACCCTAAAGCATTTTAATCTTTTCCTGCTGGAGTTCCTAAGGGGCATCTTCTAGGTTGGGAGAGATTCTACTCTGCAAATCAGAGGGAGTTAAGGGTGTGTGTGTGTGTGTGTGTGTGTGTGTGTGTGTGTGTGTGTGTGTAGCCAGATGTAACTGTGTCTGTGTGAATGTCTACTTGTGTTTGTGTTTGTATATCTGTCTCTTTCTCTGTGGGTCTGTATGTGTGTCTGTGTTTGTGTACTAACATGTGAGTGTGTGTGTGTGTGTGTGTGTGTGTGTCTGTAAGCATTTGTGTTTGTGTGCCAACATGTGTGTGTGTCTTTGGTCTTTATGTGTTTGTGTGTGTATCTGTGTGTCCATATGTGTCAGTATTTGTGTACCTGTATATGTGAGCCTGTCTGTGTGGTCTGTTTGTCTGTGTGTGTGTGTGTGTGTGTGTGTGTGTGTTTGCATCTATGTCTGTGTGTATGTGTAGCTGGATGTAACTGTGTCTGTGTGAATGTCTACATGTGTTTGTGTTTGTATATCTGTCTCTTTCTCTGTGTGTCTGTGTGTGTGTGTGTTTGTGTACCAACATGTGTGTGTGTGTGTGTGTGCATGTGTCTCTGTATGTGTTTGTGTTTGTGTGCCAACATGTGTGTGTCTTTGGTCATTATGTATCTGTGTGTATCTGTGTGACCATATGTGTCAGTATTTGTGTACCTTTATATGTGAGCTTGTCTGTGTGGTCTGTTTGTCTACCTCTGTGTGTGTGTGTGTGTGTGTGTGTGTGTGTGTGTGTGTGTCCGTGTGTCAATTATTATAACAGGTCATTCTGTTCTGGTCCTTAAGCACTCTGGGATCTCTTGGTTTGGTTCTATCTGGTAACGGGGAAGAAGGAAGCCTTGACCAAGCAGGAATAGACGCCTTGCCTCTGTGCTGACAAGTCTTCATGCCGACAGCCTCGGGGGCCTGCAAACTCGAGTTCCCTTCTCCCGGGATCCCATTTCAGTACCAGTCCTCCCCGCCCAGCTGTCTGCAGCTGTGTGCCTTCCAGCTCCTCACAGCTGGCTTTTCAACTAGAAATGGTCTCTTTCTAAGACACTTTACCAGAAGGGATTGTCTCAATTGCACAGTATGTTGAAACCCTATTCTAAAGGCAGGGATTAAAGAAGACAAATTGTCAGATTAAATATAAAAGGGTTCCTGGCCCACTTTGTCCCACATGTTAGGTGCTTCCTTCATGACTGGGAGACATTCTCCCACACTCCTTTCTCTGTCTTCTGTCTTCATGCAGTATTGTGGAGAAGTTAGAACACTGTAGAGGCATTTACCCTGGGGAGTTCTGGTCATTTTTATCTGGTGAATTCATTTATGCTTGATGGTGCAACCATCTGTGAGCTCAGAAATTTACAGAGAAATTCACCCAGGGGCACGAATGCACCTGTAGTCCTATGTCTGCATACATAAAGCACGCCTCAGGGTACTTCCCACTACCAGCCTAAATGCATACAGTTCTAGACTGTGTAAGAAAGAATAAAAAGAGTTTAACCGACTTTTCCTCATGAGAACAATGTGGAAGTTAACTCTCAGGTTTGTATTAGCTAGGGTTCAACAAAATAACCACACCAGAAGTCAAGGCGCAAACCATGCTCCAAGCTGTGTCTTCCCATTAAGTCGGAGATTGTTTTTCTCATCAACAGGAGGCCCACAACTTACGCTCAGTTCTGCCACTTCTCTTCCTTCCTCTCCTTGTTATCCCCCCTTTTGAACTCCAACCCTTATTTCCTAGTCTTCCCCTTGTATGGTTTTGTTGGGACAGGGCTTCGTGTAGACCAGGCTAGCTAGTTGAACTTCCTATGTGTTCTAGAATGACACTCAACTCCTGAAGTTCCAATCTTTCTACTTCCATTTCTGGGAATTACAAGGATTTGGAAACACTCATATTTCCTCTCTCTCTCTCTCTCTCTCTCTCTCTCTCTCTCTCTCTCTCTGTCTGTCTCTCTGTGGTGGGGGGAGCTGTGCATGTGTGCATGCATGCCCACATGTATACAGGTATATAAACTACACATGCTTTTTTTCTTTTTTTTTTTTTTTTTTGAGGTAGGGGTCTCAGCAAACCTGCTTAACACTGACTTGGCTATGGTGGGAGAACAGCATCCCAAGAGAGTCCTCCTACCTCTACATCCTCAGACCTAGGATTGGAAGCATGCACCAGTGTACCTGGCTTTTCCACATGGGTGCTAAGAATCTGAACTCACGCCCTCGCCCTAAGCTGGCAGTCATTTTATTAGTTAAGCCATCTCCCCAGCCATGACTGACTACAATCTCGTAATACAACCTTCCTTTAGTTGGATAATGTAAGAATAAGTCCACTTTTCTAATTCTTCCCAAAAACATCTTTGAAACTGTTTCCCCTCAGACTCGCATCTAGAAAAGGGAAACCTAGGTCTGAGGAGAAAGACAAAAGACCTTCTCTGGCAAAGTCATGGGACCCTCCATGACGAATCTCATCAAAGCCATTTTGGAATCTGGAATTATTTGCCTGTTTCCAAGGGAGGTGGAGTCCTGAGTTACTCCTTAGGACTTCCCCTGACGATCCTCTGTGCCCACTCTGTCGAGAAACAGAACGGATCAAACGAAAAGGAGGGGGCAGCTGGGGGAGGAAAGGAAATGAACTCTGAGAGAAAACAACAAAGCAGGTCTGAGTTCCTAGCTTCCAGAACCATGGTGGGTAACGTTCCCTTGACTTGCTGACCCTGTGCCTTCCCAAGCATCTCTCCAGCCCTTTCCTGCACAGCTCTAAGTTCTGTTCCCCCTGGAAGAGCTCCAGTCTTAGCAGATTCCACTTACATTCCTTCCCTGACCTGCTTGGGGAAGGAAGGGTCAGGTGGGACCCGGGGGAATGGGAGGGAGGGCTGCCTGACACACAGCCCTGGTCTGAGCACGACTAGTTTACATTGATTTATTTGAGTTCACCTGGAGCTGCAGATTGAAATGCCTGAATTCAATGCTGCCTCCCCGGCAGACGCCAAGCCAACTGACCTTGGCCTCACGATCTGTCTAACCACTTGGCACTATTAGCTTGTACACTCTGCTTAGACTGTGAACCTTCAACTTCTCCTTCCCTGGTTTGTGTTCCGTGTCACTAAAATGCCTTATTGCCTGGGTTCAGATCCCTTCCTCCTGCCCTTCCGCTTCCCAGCCATCACTGTTGCTTGCCTGCCTGACTTCCTGTCTTCTTTGTTTCTGTTTCTTTTTTGTTTGCTTGCTTTTGTTTTCCTCAGCATCGGGAATTGGACCCAGGGCTTCCCACACATTAGGCAAGTACTCTACCATTGAGGTACAAGGCAATTCTTTGACTTTCTCAGGAGGTTGTGGGAAAGCCAACTGGGAGCCCCTGGATCTTGTTCAGAGACGCACCATCACCAAAGTGGAGCTAACGAGAGATGGCAAGATGTGGAGAGGAGCTGTGGTTCAGCCGATTCTACCTAGAGAACAGAATTCTCTCCCTAGCACCCCTTCACTCTATTTGTTGAAGTGTCTTCAGAGAGTTAAAAGAGAATCCCCATTCCAGTATTGTCCCAGTCTTCCCATCAAACTCAGACTTCAGGTACAACCCTTCAGTATCAAAGGTGCTTGCCTACTGGCCAGTCATCCCCAGGTACCTTTATGAGTGTCCTTCTGGAGACTTTTTCCTGGCTATGTGCACCACGGCCAAGTTGTTTAGTTGACTGCCAGCTAGCATTAGTGCTGGGCTTTTTTTTTTTTTTTCTTTTCTAGTTTGGGTGCTTTGCTTGGCTTTGCCACTTCTTTTTAACTACTCTTGAGTTTACCTCCCAGAGAACCCAGTAGGCTTGTCAGGAGTCCCAGTCATAGGAATGACGGTCGCCATAGAGGACACTTAGGGAGCCCCTTAGCTCTCTGAGTCTCGTGGACTGAGTGTCTCTCAAGACACTGCCTCAGTTATTCCAAGTGCAGTACCTAGTGGAACTTTTACACCTTTGAATATTTTTCACAAGTCCAACCCACTGAGAAATCATTTGTTCACTATCTAGCGCCTTCTGCTGTCTGGACTGATGGACTCCTTATCGAGCTTGTGGATTTTCAAAGGCTTTCAACAAAGAAGGATTTCATGGAGTTTGTCTTCAATGAGCTTGTCACATCCGTCATTCATATGCACTTTCAGTCAGGCTATGATTGCAGTTGCTAAATACTCTCTGTGTATCAGGCACTTAACGAACAGGCCTAGTCCCCCACCGCCTCCCCTCTAATCCTACAAGGTGGGGGCTTCATGAGTTAAGTTTACAGTACAGTGTCTGTGTTTGCTAGAACCTTGAAAGAAAAAGAAACAGTGGTTTTTCCTACCCTTCTGTCTACCGTGTAGCATACATCCCCAGCTCTGCACACAGTGGACACACAATTAACAATGAGGAAGATACTTTCAAGTCTAAAGATCCACAAGACATTTCCAGTTTAGACAGTGACGACGAGTCTGCAGGAAGCTATCGGTGAAGTAAGTCTGAAGCGTTCCATTGCAGATCTTGGTGCTATGGCTGGATCTACACCTATTATTATGAAAAGAGAGTCCCAAATATTCACCTTCCTCTGTCTGGGGCCCAGATCATGTACCTCTGAGTATGAGAAAGAAGGTGTGTGTGTGAGTCTGGTACTAGGCAGAAGCCACAAAGGTGAACACATGCTAGGTGTTTGGTTTTTACTAGGCCACAGCCAATGGTTTCACATTCGTAGTTGTGCATATGTAGCTTTGATTTCTATCGCTGTGATAAAAACACTCACCAAAAGCTACTTGGAGAAAAAAAGGTTTATGTCATCTCACAATGCCCAAGTCACAATCCATCCCTAAGGGACATCAGGGGATAAACTCGAAGCTGGAACTGAAGCAGAGACCATGGAAGAATGTTGCTTACTGGTTTGTTTCCCAAGGCTTGCTCATCTTGATTTCTTATATAATTCAGAACCATCGACCCAGGGCTCACACCAACCACACAACGATCTGTTCTCTTCTACACCAATCATGAATCAAGAAAACGCCCCCCCAAAAGACATGCCTACAGGCCAATCTGATGGAGGTAATTCTTCAATTCAGACTCCCTCTTCCCAGGTGATTCTAGTTGTATCAATAACTAACCAGCACAATAACCAAAACAAACAAACACAAATAAAAAAGCCCCACAGGGTCAGCCGATATTCTGAGGTGAGGTGGTGCTGCTGTTGTAGACTCTATGTGGCATGCATTTGCCGGTAGCTGTTGGGGTATTTCTGAAGGGCGTCTCAGATTTCTGTGTATTTCTATCTGTACCTCAGCAGTAGATCTACCCCCAGCTTTAAGTAGATAAGGGGTCTTCCTGCAATCCACTGTGGTTAATTGCTTTGGTCTTACAGAGCTTTCTAGTCCCAAGCTGACTAAGACTATGTCTGCTTTCATCCACTGACCGACTGCTGACTACAAGAGCTGATGCTGAGAGCAGAATAGAGGCGGGCAAGAGAAGGGCATCTCTGAGAAGACTCAGAGACTATACCAAAGAAGGCTTGTCTGGGGGAAATGGTCTGTGTGCATAGTGTTTGTTTCTGTGTTTTATAGGGTATTTTTTTTACTTTTCTTATTGCTGTGTCAAAATACCTGACACAAAGTGACTTAATGTCAAAAGGGTCTATACTGTCTCAGAGTCAGAGGCATACAGTCCACACATCAGGAAAGGCATGGTAGGAAAAACATGAGACAGTTGGATGCACTATGCCCACGGTCAGGAAGCAAAGAGAAATTCATTCAGGTGCATAGCTTACTTTTTTCTTCTTGCGCAGTTCAGGAACCAAGCTCCTGAAGTGAAGCTATCTACATCTAGGGCGGCCCTTCCCTCTTTCGTTAGACTATTCTGGAAACACTCTCACAAACAAACCCAGAGCTGTGTTTTCTTGGTGTTTCTAAATCCAGTCAAGTTGGCAGTGAGGATAAAACGTGACGTGCTGCAAAAGCCAGAAGAGACAGCACAGCAGGACAAGCCCTAACACCGCTGAAGCTTCCAAACACAGAGGTGGGCACAGCGGAGAGACACGATGCAGCACCCAAGACACACAGCAAACGCGATTTTAAATAGGTAAATTGAAAACGCAGAGTGTGAGCTATCTCCGTCTACCTAAGACGAAGCCAGACTGTGAACCAACACAAAGAGCCAGAGAGGTTGAGTGGACAAAAGAGATGACTTCATCGCTTTGGCAGGACTTCCTGGAACTTTTCTGGATAAAGAATCCATGTTAATTCCCCAAAGGAAAGAAAACAAGATATTGTCGGCAATGACCTAAGAGTACCATTTCACTGTTCACCCTCAAAGTACTCAGGCAATAGGGTTGCCGTGTTAAAATGTTGCTTGTGCTGCCCTCTCTGACCCATTCTCTAGATCTAGGAGGAACACGTCCACGTGGACTCTCTTTGAGCTATTTTTCTTTCTGGGCCTCTGTGCTCCAGAGAAGCAAAGTAATCTAGACCTGCCGGACGGCTTTGCTCCTTTGTATTCCCAATTAGGAATCCTGGGCCTCTCACGGTTCAGCTTCCTGCTTTACCTAATCAATGGACAGAGGAAGATGGCCAAAGTAACTCTCAACGTGGAAAACTCAAGGAAAAGATGTGATGGCTTTGAAGAGAAGACAGTGTGAACAGGGAATGAAACTGAACCAGGAACTCTAATGCAAGTCCATCAAATGCAGGCTAAAAGATGAGGTTAGAGGGCTGGTTGAAGAAAAGCCCAGTGGTCTAAGATAGGGGAGGAGGGCAAAAATTTTTTCCTACATCAATAACTGTGATTGATTTTTGCTCCACCAAAGCACAAAGAATACTTTTTATTGATTTCTTTTTGTTTTTCCAGTCTTTTTTATAATGTGTATGTGTGTCTATCTGTATGTGTATGCGCATATACATGCAGGTACCATCAGACACCAGAAGAGGGCGCCAGAGCCCCCAGAGCTTGCGTAACAGATGGCTGTAGGTCACTCGGCATGGATGCTGGAAATCAAACTCTAATCTTTTGTAAGAGAAACCTATGCTCTTTAACTGCTAAGCTCTCTCTCTCTCTCTCTCTCTCTCTCTCTCTCTCTCTCTCTCTCTCTCTCTCTCTCTCTCTCTCTCCCAAAGAAGGCTTTTTAAAAAGATTAGGGTTGGAACATGCAAACTGTGATTAGGAGTTCAGCCTTTGTAGGAGGAAGAATGGATATAGAGGCCTGGCTCTACTTCTCACTAGCAAGGTGGCCTCAAACCCATTGCTATGCTCTGAGTCCCTGTCTGTGAAATGACCATGACCATTTCTACAACACAGAGTATGTCCACGTGTCAGCGGCCGTTAATACTACTCCCACTGTGTGCTAGTCTACTCCCACTGCGTGCCTGCTTTTGGTTATTCATTACTGTGCCCGATGTCACTCAGTGCTGATCAAAATCCATTATGGCTTGGCACTCTGGGCTCTTAGCATGCTCTTCTCAATGCCAGGACCGTGATCCACTCAGTCCCTGTGTCTGGCAAATGACTACAGATTAATATAAAGGTCAACAATCTTTTGTTTTATTTGATTTTAGATTTTTTCCCCCTCACATAGGGTAAAGGAGAGAAAAAAATCTTAACACTGATTAGGAGGTTAAAAAAAAAAAAGTTCTGGATGCCAGAAAATGAAAATCTTTTCTCTGGAGATGCGCATGCCTGTCACAAATTTTCTTGGCTTGGCAGATCGCCAGTCATGATCACCATTTTTTGTTTGTTTGTTTGTTCTCTGAAACTGACCTGAACTCTAATCTAAATCTTGGAGTCAAGTCGTAGCTTACCTTCACCCTTCTCGTACTGTGAACGAGTCCACTGAAGACCCAGGTTAGAGTATTTTCTCTCTTAAGCTTTATGAATTACAAACAAGAACAACACATGAAGTGAGGTCTCTTGGTATCTGGGTAATGTGCTGTCTCTCAAACCTACAACAAAAATACTGGATTCTATCCTTGTCAAGATGTTCCCTCTACCGTCTGCTTAAGTGCAGCCCCACTGGCCAAACAAGTGATTTATTTATCGATTTGGAAAATATGGTTAGCAAGATGATTCATCACCTGGATGACAGCTACTGGCTTCTCCCTGTGTGCTTCTAATGGCCTTAGGGTGGGGGAATAGCTTAAATCAAAACCTTCCTAATTACCTACCACAATCCTCTTGGTTGTAGTGGTCCTGAGGTTTGAGGATCTGTTTGCTAATGCTGTGATACCAGAGCTCACACTGAACTTGGGTTGTTACAATGCTCCAGAGGGGACCTGAACCATGGCAATCGGAGACCTCCCTCCATCATGCCAAAATAGCCTACGCCTTTAAGGGCTCTTTTTAAAGCCAGAGAGTTCTCTCTGATCCTCCTTAATAAAGTGCCCAGGCAGCGGTAGTAACAACGCTCCCCTTCCTTATTTGAGATCTGTGCAGTCTCATTAAATTTGATGTGTCACAGAGGGCTTGGGTATGCGAAAGGCAGGCTGCAGGAGCTGGACGGGAGGCTGCCAGCTTTACTAAGGAAACGTAATTCATTACGCCTTTTCAACATGGACGCCCCTCCCGCTTCCTGCTCCATTGATTCCCCCTCCCCTTTGCAAGTAACGAGTGAAGGGCCTGCTCAGCCTGCAGATTTAACCCTTATTAACAGCTGTTTAAATTAGAGATGCAGTTTGATGGAGAGATGGGAGCCCCTCAAAGGAAACCAAGATTAAAGCATGCATGAGACTGGAGCTGGGCTGTTGGGACAGCATCCCCACTACCCCCCACTAAGGAGGGGCTAGTGTTGCTATTAAGTAGTTTATCTAAATAATATGCTCCTGTTTTGGCATGATTAAATATTCATGGCCAACTCTTCTATCTCCATCACCCCCACTCTTTCGCAATAGTCATAGAAGAAGGAAATTTTGCTGGACTGTGCAAAGCAAAGAATCCTAGGACAATAACTAATGGGTTTGCCTGCTTCCCCCTTCTTGGGATTGATCTGAAACTACTCTGAAACCTGGCTGATTCCAAGCACCTTTGAGACTTGGGGGTGAACTATTGGGTTCTCTTGAAGCAAGCCGCCTGTTCTGGAAGCAGAGTCCACAAGACAGAAGACAAGGTTCACCTTCCAAATGCTACTACGGATTCTGTGAGATCATTTCATTCACCGGGCCCATAAACTAACCTGGAAGCAAAAGGACAAAGGTAGGGGCAAGACGAGGGTTAAGGAGCACCTGCATGTCAGACAGGCACATCAAACCCACAGTCACGGCTATGAATTCTGCCCAACAGAAACTAATAAACCCAAAAAATGTCTTTAAAAAATCCTAGTGATATGTATTATTTACTCGATTGCTCAGATCTATACTATGAGCCTTGTACGTGGCAAGGTTGTGGTGTTGGCAATTTCGAAGGTCAGCAAACCGCCTGACAAAAACAATTTAAGGGCTACTTGGGCTCATGCCCTTGAACCTATGGTTCATCATGGCAGGGGGAAGCATAAAAGAGCTGCTCACATTACATCCAGGTTCTAGAAGCCGAGAGCCATGGGTGCTGGCTGGTACTTGGCTCTCTCTCTCTTGTGCACTCAGCCAAGCAGTTATACATCCCTCAAAAGAAGGACATGGGATGTCGCAGTGGGTATATCACTAGAGAAAACACTTAGCTTCTCTTGATGGAAAAGCATGTCAGGCTAAAGAGGGTGTGGGTAGAAATGAGGAATCTACTTCAAACTCTAAATAAGTCTACGTTGATAAACTCTAGACTCTTCCATGTTCCCCTAGAGAGCCCTGTCTTCTATCTAAACAGACAGCGACCACCAGATTCAAGGCAACAGAAAGACATTGAAAACCGTCCACTGGAACACAGGTTGAAGGTCATTCCTTCGTGCCCATAACTCTATTCTCCTGGCCTGCAGTGGCTAACTCAAATAAATCTAAAATAGAAACAAAATAAGATGGTCCTGGGTTTAAAGCAGGTTGTGTGTTAACTGTTTCTCTATTTACATGTTAAAGGAAAGGATGTTAGCTAACTGGCTCCTTGTTTTATCTTCAACTTAAACATGTAAGAAAGCTTTTTTCCTTCTTGTGTCTACAATCTATTGTAGTCCCCAAACCTCAATATGCATTTTACCTGGTTTGGTGGAGAATTTTTATGGTTATTTTAATTATTTTTAATGATGTGTAGGCATGTGCGTCTGTACGTAATCTTGTGCATGTGAGTGCAGATGCCCTTGGAAGCCTGAAGAAGCTATCATGTCCCCTGGAGCTAGCGATAAAGGCAGATGTAAGCCACCTCACATGGGTGCTGAGAACTGAACCCTGATCCTGTGGAGGAGGAGTAGGTACCCTTAGCCTCTTAGCCGTCTTTCCAGGCCCCTCGCAAACACTAGAATAGTAGCTCAACTCTCTGTGTTCCTAAAGTAGGAAGTGAAAACAGAAGAAAGCATGACTCCATCCGTCTCTACCACCTCAGTTCATTTTAATGGGTACCACCTGAGTTCGTCTGAGAGGCTCAAAGCATAGGCAGTGTATTGTCTGCTTTCCTCACCTTGTGATGAAATACCTGACAAAGGGGATTTAAAGAAGGGAGGGCTGTTTTAGCTTAAAGTTGAACGGATTCAGTTCATCATCGGAAGAAAGAGGCAAGATCCTGAAGTAGCTGTCATTTCGCATCTACAGAAATGAACCTGAGTGAGAGGTATTCTGGTGTTCACCTGGTTTCCTCCTCCCATCCCCTTTATATGCAGCCCACGAGACAGTGTTGTCTATATTAGGTTGAGTCTTACTTCCTCAAGTAAAGCCCTCTGGAGAAGCCCTTGCAGACATGCCCAGAGGTGTCTTCCAAGTGAGCTTAAGCCCAGTCAAGATGATGTCAAAGTTTAGCAATCATATACAAGGCATGCCACAAATGGTGTTTTCTTCACAGTTTTGAAGAATTTACAATGTCACAAGAGTTACTCCTGACTAGCCTCCGCCAAGAAGTGTTAGATGCTATAAATATAGGCCTTTTACTTTCTCATAAGGGGCTTCCCAAAAGAGAGGAAGCAGGAAAATAAACTGTAAGTTTTCGATATACCTCACCTCTGGGGCCGATAGGGAGAAGTGTGTACAGCAGGAGCTGCCAGGACTCTCTGGTTCAAAACAACTGTCCAGGCAGAAGGGAGACTTGGCAAGAAACTCCTTATCATGATCTCACACTTGAACATGTGTTCATATGGAGAAACACAACCTTGATTTTTCTGAGCAGCCTACCCTTTCTAGCACATTCAAGTCTTACTTTGCAAACATGTACAGCATAAACTAGGATAAGCTGCATGAAAAAGGATACAGTGCATGAAAAAGGACACAGTGCATGAAAAAGGTCATGCAGCATGAAAAGGGAGCTGGTTAAGTACAGGCAACTTTCCTGCCGAACAAGGAACCCACTCCTCCAATGGCTGGGAAGTGTGCTACATGGATGCTACATGCCTACACCCATGGGCCTCACACTGGAACAGTCCCGTGACCTCCCAGAACAATTTGTAGAGTGACACAAATCAAAGCAGAGCACAGGGAAGAACAAACTTGTTCCTGAGGCTCTGTATCGTCCCAGGGAGGTGCTGAGGACTTCCTGTATATTGCTCATCCAATCGTAGGCACAGTCCTACAGGGTTAATTATCTTTTATTCCTCTTCCTCCTTTTTTTTTTTCATTTACAGAGGAGTTGAAGATCCTCTTCCAATCCAACTGGACTGAATAGGACTGAGATTACAACAACGTATATAACTTTGAAGCCACTTTCTTTCCACTCCATAAGACAGTCTCCAATTGCATGCTGGAAGCTTAGAAGCCATAAAGTTATACGTTACCAAATTGCAAATATGGTTAAGAAAAGAATCTTGATTCTTAGTTCTGTGACCTTTCCACCAGAGGGACAAATGTGTCCACTTCAAAGAGGTTTCTTTGTCCTAATGACTTTGACTTTTTAAAACAATGTATATTTTCTCTCTTTTTAAAGATTTGTCTTATTTCTATTCATGTGTGTGTGTATGTGTGAGTGCGCGTGCGTGTGTGTGTGTGCGTGTGTGTGTGAGCGAGCGCGTGAGCATGCGCCCACAGATGTCAGAATAGGAGGGTCAGAGCCCCTGAAACTAGAATTAAAGATGGTTGTGAATGCTAGGAACTGACTTTAGTCCTTGGCAAGAGCAGCAAGGGCTCTTAACTGAGCCATCTTTCCAGTCCCCCTGTTGATGTTTAAGTCTAACGTTCTCTTTTCATAGCTCTTAATGCACTGCCATATGTCAGACACAAACCATAGTATGCAACAATGCTAAAATAAAGAGTATCAATTGTGCAAGCCATTCATTTCAACTTATTACATATACATGTACACACACACAGAGAGAGAGATAAAGGTAGAGATATAGATAGATAGATAGATAGATAGATAGATAGATAGATAGATAGATAGATAGAGATAGAGAGAGGGAGAGACAGAGGGGGGTGGGGCCACATGCACTGTCTACTGCACTGTCTGTACATCAAAGCCCTCTGGCTAAAAACAAACCCTTCTAGATAGAGTCAGGCCATTCTCTTGTCCTTCCTCACAACTTCCCCTGTCTACCTTATATCACCCTTTAGTATAACCCCATATACCAATCACCATTATGATAGTAAAACACTAAGAAGCCATCACCAAAGCAAAAACAGGCATCGACAGACATAACACAGCAGATGGGACCTTCAGATTCCTTCCATGGAAGTAGAATGTCTAGGTGACTAACACAGCCTGGATCCCACAAACCTTGCCCTCAATCCTCATACTTACAGCTCCTGCTTATGTACCTGCCCTACATACCTGGCTTCTTTCCCCTTGTCCCCATTCAGTCAATCCCACTCGCACCCCCCCCCTCTCTCTCTCTCCTAACCTCTTCTTCAGTGTGCTGTGGAATTCTGCCCTGTTTAATGAATACACTCTCATGGAGCCACAGGCCCTTACCCAAGCATTCTTTCCACCCACCACCTAAACAGAAACACAACTTTCCCTTAATTATACAATGAATCTCAAACTGCTTCCCCCATATCCACCTCAAAGAAGCTGATTTTTCTTCTCCAGTCCCCATTCATGAACAATTACACTTGCTTTCAACCACCCTTGCAGGGCATTTGTTCTGTAGCTGTGGCAGATAGACCTCCCTCTCCACAGCTCTCATTCAACCCTTGATGAGTTGTTGGCCCTTGAAACACTGAGTACCTGTTGCTATTCCATCAGCACCTTAAGCTTGTGTTGATTGACAGTTGAGGATCTTAGCCTCTCAGGGTCTTAGTCAACTCAACATCAATGACATTCATTTCCCCTCTGCTTCTAATCACAAAGCCAATGGATTTCAAAACATGGTCCTTGGGACCAATGGCATCAAGAAGCATCTGGAAACATGTTAGAAATCCTGTCTTCAAGTTCTTGCCTAGACCCATTCAGAGTCCCAATGGGGAGGAGATATCAATCTTTGGTTTAACAGGCTCTGGGTGATCCTGAGGATTTGGATGATGTGAGGGTTGATAGTTCCAAGGATGAATACAACATAGTCCGTGACATCAGTTCAAATGTTTCCACTCTATGATCCTTGTGTTTTATCCATATTTCGATTCCCTAATATCTGTTCCTTTGAGATTTATCATGCATGGCCTGGCAGTGTAGAACTTTCTCAGGCCTCCTTTAGTTTCTTTCCCCATTGCTGTGATAAAATACCCTGACAAAAGCAACTTAAGATAGAAAAGGTTCATTCTGTGTCACGGTCCTACATCATCATCAGTTATGATGGTGGAGTCACAGTAGCAGCAGGAGCCTGAGACACCTGGTCACATGGCATCAGTCAAAGAGTGGAGAGGGGTGGATACATGCTGCTGCTCCACTCCCTTTCTCTAACTTTGAAGCCATAATCCTAAATAGGGGATGGTGCCACCCACAATGGGCAGCTCTTCTAACTTCACCTAGTGTAATCAAGATATAAACCCATGGCATGCCCAGAGGTCTATAAGTCAGACAAGTCTAGATTCTGTCAAGTTGGTTGTTAATAGTAACCATGACAAAGCCTCAACTTTATCACATATGGACCCAGATCAACCATATCCACAATATCTGTAAGCCTGAAACTGCTTTGTCAAATATTCTGATAGAATCAAAGAATATGTGATAGGATCTAAGCTATTTACTCTTTTGTGCTCATATGCTATACTCTTGGCATAAGCATGGGCAACTGTAGTTTCACATCAGCTACTCTATACACTTTTATACATCATCTTCTATACACTTTTACGAGAAAGGGCATATGTTAGATGATTCTATAGGATGTTACTAGGCCTGTATTCTCTAGATTTTTCTATCAGAAAAAAGGGGGGGGCATTTTCCTAGCTTTAGTATAAGCCCTTAGTTTATACCCCTACTCTCTGTTTCATGCATATTTGTTACTATCCCCAATATACATCTGCTTTCTTCAAGACTTTAATTTCCACTTAATCTCCCACATTTGGGAAAAAATGACCTTGATTATAAAAGGAGATTTTCCATCCACCACTCTCCTGCCTTTGTGGATACTCTTCCCGAGACTGAAATAGGAGTGACTTTACTTTTCTTGTATCCTTGGAATTCCCTTATGTTCCCACCATGCTCCATACGTATGCCAGTGAAATGTGCAGGGTCTCTGAGAAGTTCGAGAGTATGCATTGGCAATGGTGACTGATGTCATAGGTCAGAAATAGGTCCCAGATACCAAGGCCTGAAGGAAAATGCTTAGCAGTTACAGATAACAGACTTCAGGAGAGAAATAAGTACAGAAGGAGGGCTGTGGGTGGTTAAGACAAGGGTAGGAAAGAGGGAAGAGTATGTACAGTCAATTACTAAGAGAAATTTAGCCATGCAGTCAAAATCAGAGGAGGAATGTGCCAGAGAGCTGAGGGCTTTGTATATAGATGGTCTACCCTCTTAGACCCGTGCTGGTTCTGTGTGAAAGGAAAGCACCCATCAGGAAATATCTGTAATGGGCAAAAAAGCAGAACAGAGAGGAGACCAAAACAGTAGTAATCTGCCAATAAAGATAGGTAGAAACGGAACTGTAGTAACTCCCATAACCAGCAAGACTGAAATTCACAGGAAGATGGCCACTAGGGTGAAGATTTGGTGCCGTAGGGGTGGTGGGCTCACATCAGCTGCTCTCTACCTATCTTCTGTACTCTTCTACAAGAACGGGCATGTGTTAGACCATTCTATAGAAGGTTGCTGGGCCTATAACTTCCAGATTTTTCTATCAGGAAAAAAGGGGACTTTTCCCTAGCTCCAGTTGAATGAAGTAGAGATCATGATTTGCTCAGTCTATTTTGTGCCCAATCCTGAAGTTATAAATAGGGGAGAAGACATATATTATTGATAGTCCACATTAGAAACAAACAGATGGTCATAGCAGTACATCTTCAGTCCCCTGTCAATAATGGTGGTGCTTTGTCCAAAGGGTTAAGGAGAAATGGTACTTAGGGACAGAATAACCATCAACAAATGTAAGGAGACAGCACTGGGAAGGAACAGAGGCTTCTCTCTGACATTGTAATGGGTGTATGTTCTGTATATGTACATGTGTGTACATGTGTGTTTTAATGTAAATGTACATATGTATAAGCATGTATGTGAATGTGGTCACATGTATGTATGTGTATGTCTTAGTTAGGGTTTCTATTCCTGCACAAAGCATCATGACCAAGAAGCAAGTTGAGGAGGAAAGGTTTATTCAGCTTACACTTCCACATTGCTGTTCATCACCAAAGGAAGTCAGGCAGGAGCTCACACAGCAGGGCAAGAACCTGGCTGGAGGCAGGAGCTGATGCAGAGGCTGTGGAGGAATGTTACTTATTGGATTGCTTCCCCTGGCTTGCTTAGCTTGCTTTCTTACAGAACCACGACTACCAGCCCAGAGATGGCACCACCCACAATGGGACCTCCTACCCTTGATCACTAATTGAGAAAATGCCTTACAGCTGGGTCTCATGGAGGCATTTCCTCAAGGGAGGCTCCTTTCTCTGTTAACTTCAGCTTGTGTCAAGTTGACACACAAAACCAGCCACTACAGTGTATACAAACACACCCACAGCTAGCAATTCTCTGCCAAAACCTGCAAAAGTATATCACAGCCTGGGTTCTCTGCAAGCAAGCGCTGAGACAGTTTGGTGTGTAAGATGATCATGGGGATTAGCCCAGGTGAGAGGAAGAAAGAAGCCCCACTTAGCAGTTGAAGAAAAAAACTGTAGTACAGGCTGCCTCACCACCCACTGGAGAACTGCAGAGTGTTACTGGCCTGTGTCATTTTACATCAGATAGAAATGCTTGGGCCAAAGTGCCCAGGCCTTGAGATGCCTGGTATACTCCATACCTGACTGACTATGGCTGCCCAGGTAAGATCTGGTGTTAGCAGACAAGCCCTAGAGTGGAGACAGACCCAGATGCTTTTGACAGGTTGACTTTGGTCTGTCTTCCCCGTCACTAGGAGGCAAACTTCCTTTAAAGAGAGATCCAGAAAATGTATTTCATATCTACCACAGTAGAGTAGATAAAAGTGCTACATTACATAACATAACAAAGGACATGCCACAACGTGGCTCTTTCAGCATAGCAGTGCTATTAGGGGATGAGCCAAGCACAGCACAACACAACACAACACAGCACACAGCACAGCACAGCACAGCACACAGCAGCCCAGCACAGCACAGCACATCACAACACAGCACAGCACAGCACAGCACAGCACAGCACGGCACAGCACAGCAGCACACAGCACAGCACAGCACAGCACAGCACAGCACAGCACAGCACAGCACAGCACAGCACAGCACAGCACAGCACAGCACAGGATATCAGGAGTCAGTTTAGCTTCCAATGAACACATAAAGAAGAAACTCCCAACTTCGATATGAATAGGTGCATGGAATTAAAGTATGAGCAGATACCCATCCACCCACCCCCACCAAGCCCTGAGCAGCGGAAGTAGAGTGTATTTTTCCTTCCCTGACTCTTCCCTGGCCTCTGCCTGGTTTGATCTCTAGAGGAAGAAGATAGCACTGTACAATTTATAGGCAGCGCTTTTTCAAGCATTTGGTCTCAAAGAGAGAGATAAAGTTCTTGCTTTGCCAGCATGAAGACTTGAGTTTGACCCCCATGTGCAGTAGCGCACACTTAGAATCCCAACAATTCCGAGGGAACAATGGGACTCCAGGTAACGGCAGATCTCAGGGCTCAATGGCCAGCCAGCTTAGCCAAACTGGTACGCATTCAAGTCTGAGACTATGTCAAAGTCGGTCAATGGCGTTTCTGAGGATGACACCCAAGATTGTCCTCCAGCCTCTATAGTCATGTACACCCATATACAAATGTACACACACAGATAAATACAGATGCACAAAAATTAAGATAAAGAGAGAACTTGTTCTTTGTGAACACTACTTTGGGAGGGGTCCAAAGGAAAAAAAAATCTCACCTACCATATAAGAGAGAAAAAGCCCTGAGAATACATAAAGATGAAAAGGAACCCATCTGGGCCCAGTCCTGCAGCCTTCTCCCTCACAGAACACCACACATGTGAACTAAGACTAGGCACCACCTGAATAGCAGTGGATTCCAACCAACTGAACACTGCTGGAACCTCATGTAACCGTGCCAACAGGGGGATGGCAGTGTTCAAAGCCCCCACTTTTGTGGTGCTTGGTACATAGCAATGGCTAACTGAAATTGTGGGTAACAAGGACATGGCAAGTCCTTGAGCCCATCAACAGGAGATTAAACGGTCATATGCAAGGACAACCCAAGGGCTGGTGAGGGATGGTCAGAGACTAACAAGTAGAGAGTCGGTGATCAGAGTGGAAAGTCCATGTGGCAGGTCTGAGGTGACTCCTGCTGGGATGAACACTGCTGGGTTCCAGGTTCCTAGTGAAACAGAAAATGAGGTGACAGCTGACATAAGTAACCAACACAGAATAAGATTCTAGATTCGAGAATGAGAAACACTTTGGATAAATGGTGGAACCTTGGCATTAGGGAAAATGGGACCAGCAGTAAGGACCATCAGGGTCAGGTGGCCAGGATGTATGATTGTCAAGTCATCAGCATTGTTATACCTGCTCAAACAGGGCTGTTTTCATGTATACCTCATTCAGTATCATTATGAAATAACCCTTTTATTGGTTTTTTTATTGGATATTTTATTTACATTTTAAATGTTATCCCCTTTTCTGGTTTGCCCTCTGGAAACCCCCTCCCCCTGCTTCTATGAGGATGTCCCCCCTCCCACCCATCCACTCCTGCCTCCCCACCCTGGCATCCCCTACACTGGGGCATCAAGCCTTCCCAGGACCAAAGGCCTCTCCTCCCATTAATGTCCAAGGCCATCCTCTGCTACATATGCAGCTAGAGTCGTGGGTCTCTTCATGTGTACTCTTTGGGTGATGGTTTAGTTCCTGGAAGCTCTGGGGGTTCTGATTGGTTGGTTGGTATTGTTGTTCTTCCTATGGGGTTGCAAAGCCCTTCAGTTCTTTTAGTCCTTTCTCTAATTCCTCCATTAGGGACACTGTGCTCATTCCAATGGTTGGCTGTGAGCATCCACATCTGTATTTGTCTGGCACTGGCAGAGCCTCTCAGCTATATCAAGCTCCTGTCAGCAAGCACTTCTTGGCATCCGCAATAGTGTCTGGGTTTGGTGTCTGTATATGGGATGGATCCTCAGGTGGGGCAGTCTCTGGATGGCCTTTCCTTCAGTCTCTGCTCCACACTTTGTCTTTGTATTTCTTCCCATGAGTATTTTGTTCTCCCTTCTAAGAAGGACTGAAGCACCCACACTTTGGTCTTTCTTCTTCTTGAGCTTCATGTGGTCTGTGAATTGTACCTTGGGTATTCTGAACTTTTAGGAGTACTACTCAGCTATTAAAAGGAATGACTTTCTGAAATTCTTAGGCAAATGGGTGGACCTAGAAAATATCATATTGAGTGAGGTAACCCAGCCATAAAAGAACACACATTTTATTGTTAATGTCAGTGGAAACAACCCAGTCCCAAAGATGGAGAAGAGTGGATTGGCCATTCCTTTTAACTACTCTTAAATTAATTTGATTTTATTGTCCCTTTCTATTTTTGTCCACTCTTCAGTATAGAAATTGAGTTGCTTTGAATTATGCCTAGTACATGCTAGATGACAAAGACTTGGTGAATGAGTGAATGAATAAATGAATGAATGCATCCTTTGGAACCACTCCCTGCGATCCTGACATCTCTCATCGAGACCTCTGCATCTCCTCTTCTCCGTGTTTTACTCCCCATGCTCCTGGCAAGGGTTACCCCATGATTATATCCTCCTTGGCCTCCTATGAGTTGGCATGCTGTCCATTACAAATCAATCCGATTCTGCTTTTTCTGCTCTCCCTGGCTGCATCTCCAATGCCCAATTCCTATCTGCTGAATGAATGAACATGGCTATTATTAAACATTCCAACAAAGCAGAGTCTTTCCTATGCTGTCTCTTCTGCCCAAGAGACCAAATAGTTGTATCTATCATGCATTTGGTGCTGTGTTCCAGAAGTGTAAAGTGTAACCCTTCTACTTAAAGTCAAGCTATGAAATTGCTTTTATACTTCCTTTTATTTTCTGTCTATTCGTATTTTGTGTGATTATTTGTTCTCTCTCTCTCTCTCTCTCTCTCTCTCTCTCTCTCTCACACACACACACACACACACACACACACACACACACACACACACACCCTGAGGATAGGGTAGGATGCGATGTTATCACATCTTCCTGTCTGCAGGAGCTGGAGAGAAAGCTCGGCAGGGTGTATTCTCTCTTCCAAAGCCAGCTTCCCCCTGCTGGGCAGAAGACACTGTGCCTCTTCTTCCTCTCCACCATTTGATCTTGACAGTGCCTTGGAAGAGGGATGAACTATTGCTTCAGTCCTAGTACTGGAAGAGGGGAGAGAAGAAGCACTGAGGCTAGAATTTACCTCTCAGCAGGACAGAGGAGCTGCACCCAGCTCAGCCTTCCCCTGTCTACTGCAGACAATTCACAATCAAATGCTCTCATTTAGAAGGCCATTCGCTATCTCACAGAGGCTCCTGTTTCAGATAATTACCTTGAGAGCATCCCTAGACTGAAGCACAATACTCTGATAGCCTCCCCTGCCATGGAACTTTACCTTTATGAGGGAGCATTCTCTACACTGGCAACCAATCTCATTCCCCAACTCTGTGTCTCTAATTACTTGGAGCAACATCCTAACATTATGATATTTAGACATAGGCCCTATGTGACTGGGCTATTAATAGACTTAATGTAGCACCTTCGGAATGAAAATAAACTATCAGCTACGGGGCTCATCCTCAAAGTCACAATAATAATAATAATAAAGCCTTATATGACTTCCCAGCCCATGCTGTCCCATCACCACGCTATGTGGCTATGTATCCCCCAGAGCTCCCAGGGACTAAACCACCAACCAAAGAGTACACATAGAGGGACCCATGGCTCCAGCCGCATATGTAGCCAAGGATAGCATTGTCTGGCATCAATAGGAGGAGAAGCCCTTGGTCCTAGGAAGGCTCAATGCCCCAGTGTAGGGGAATGCCAGGGTGGTGAGGTGGGAGTGGGTGGGAGGGAGGGGGAGCATTCTCAAAGAAGCAGGGGGAGGGAGGATGGGAGGGAAGGGGGACCAGGAAAGGGGATAACATTTGACATGTAAATACATAAAATAGTCAATAAAAAGATAACAAATCGCTCTTGCTGGCCAGTAGTCCTAGATCGCTTTTCTTTTTTTTTTTTTTTTTTTATTAACTTGAGTATTTCTTATATACATTTGAGTGTTATTCCCTTTCCGGTTTCCGGCAAACATCCCCTTCCCTCCCCCCCCCCTTCCTTATGGGTGTTCCCTCCCCACCCTCCCCCATTGCCGCCCTCCCCCAACAGTCTAGTTCACTGGGGTTCAGTCTTAGCAGGACCCAGGGCTTCCCCTTCCACTGGTGCTCTTACTAGGATATTCATTGCTACCTATGAGGTCAGAGTCCAGGGTCAGTCCATGTATAGTCTTTAGGTAGTGGCTTAGTCCCTGGAAGCTCTGGTTGCTTGGCATTGTTGTACATATGGGGTCTCAAGCCCTTCAAGCTCTTCCAGTTCTTTTTTTCTCTGATTCCTTCAACGGGGGTCCGTTCTCAGTTCAGTGGTTTGCTGCTGGCATTCGCCTCTGTATTTGCTGTATTCTGGCTGTGTCTCTCAGGATCGATCTACATCCGGCTCCTGTCGGTCTGCACTTCTTTGCTTCATCCATCTTGTCTAATTGGATGGCTGTATATGTATGGGCCACATGTGGGGCAGGCTCTGAATGGGTGTTCCTTCAGTCTCTGTTTTAATCTTTGCCTCTCTCTTCCCTGCCAAGGGTATTCTTGTTCCCCTTTTAAAGAAGGAGTGAAGCATTCACATTTTGATCATCCATCTTGAGTTTCATTTGTTCTAGGCACCTAGATCACTTTCTAATCAGCCTCTGTCACCTGCTCTCAAACTTCACCACTTGAACCCTTTGCGGTGGAATCCCAATATTTATTAGTGCTGTAGTCATAGTTATCACCCTAATTATAAGTTTAAAACTTTATTCAAACAAATAATTAGTACTTAAATGAGTACTTAACAGCTTTATGGGATGTTTAATGAAGCAATAATAATTTTTCATGGAGAAGAAATAAAATTGCAGAAAAGTAAAAAAGAAAAAAGAAAAGAAGTCAATCGGATATTTGCTTTCCCCAAACTATAGCTGATGAGATCTCCTAAGACTCCAAGAAGAGCAATAATGTCTTACAGTCACACAGCAAAAGATGCACACATAGAACTAAAGCCTGGGGCTTTGGTCTTCTAAACCTTCTTTTCTTGCCTCCGATAGCCCAGAAAATTAGAGATGATTGCTATGGATTCCAGATCTTCCCTTTGAATTAGGACTTCTGGCCGCCGCGTAAATCAGCAGATACAGATAGCCCACATCAGGGAAAGGCAAAGGTCTGTGGAGGCAGTTCTGATTCGAGCAAACAGGGGACCCTGTGCTGCCAGAAACCCAACACAGGCCTCTGGCCCCACCCTCTACTACATAGAGGGGAACATAAGTGCTAGGCAAGGCTCTGGGGCAGCCTGATCTGGTCAATCTATTGCTCTAAAACCCAGACAGCTATTCTCCATTTTCTTTCTTAAACCGTCTGTTTTGCAGTGGGAAGAATAAACGTTATGATTGACAGTTCCCTGAAATCACCCACGTAGGTGCATCTATTTGCTCATTATTTGCCCTCCTCATCTTTTAAGTTCGCAGCCTTCCTTAGCGTGTTAGGATCCAGTGGCAATAGTAAACATTCTTGAAAAGTTGCATCTAAAATCAGTGTTAACGTGAAGTGGTGAAGGGCTTGTGCCTTGTGTCTTAGTCGGGGTTTCTATTCCTGCACAAAACATCATGACCAAAAAGCAAGTTGGGGAGGAAAGGGTTTATTCAGCTTACACTTCCACATTGCTGTTCCTCACCAAAAGAAGTCAGAACTGGAACTCAAGCAGGTCAGGAAGCAGGAGCTGATGCAGAGACCATGGAGGGATGCTACTTACTGGCTTGCTTCCCCTGGCTTGCTCAGCTTGCTTTTTTACAGAACCCAAGACCACCAGCTCAGGAACCGCACCACCCACAATGGACTGGGCCCTCCCCCGGGGATCACTAGTTGAGAAAATGCCTTACAGCTGTGTCTCATGGAGGCATGTCCGCAACTGAGGCTCCTTTCTCTGTGATAACTCCAGGTTATGTCAAGTTGACACACAAAACTAGCCAGCATACCTTGCAAACACAGGGACTTGAGTTTGATCACCAGGACCTTCACAAATAAAACCAGGCATAGCAACATGCACTTGTAATACCAGCACTTGGGAGGCAGCAACAGGCAGGATCCCTAGGGACTAATTGGCTAACTAAGGTAGCCTGATTGACAGTAACAGACCCTAAGAAGGGAGGAAGGTAGGAAGGAGGGAGGAAGGGAAGGAGGAAGGAATGAAAAGGTGGATGATTCCTGAGGAAAGATAACTGATCTTTTTCTTACACACAAGTGCACCTGCACACACACACACACACACACACACACACACACACACACACACACACACACACCTATGCACACGACAATAGTAATTTATCGTCATACAGTATCTGGAACTAGAAGGCAGCTGTTGGTCTTGGACTCCTCTCACTCTCAGTACCCAGAGGCTGCCCACAGTTCCTTGCCTTGGGCCCCATGTGTGTGCAAATCTTCTAGACAGCTGGATCGTGTTCTTCTGACTCCTACAAACAGCTGGAAAACATTCCTTCAGAGAGTTCTTAGCTAAGTTGTTCCCATCAGGAGAGTCTCCTGTCTCAAGACCAACCGTGCCACATCTTTTATGTAACCAAATCACTGGAACAAAATCACTCAGGTTCCCAGATCCCTGGATTCTGCAGGATGGGCATACAACAGGCATGGGAATTCTTTGAATTCTGTCTACCACGCTCAGCAACAGGACATGCCATTCACATGGGACAAAGTATAAACCAAAACGGTCTTTCTTCCTCCCACGATGTGACTCTACCTTCCCTCTTGAAATGCGTCTCCCCAGAATTCTAGAATTCCAGTAGAGATATTCTTCCTCAATATCTCCACTAGGATATAATTAGAATGGCAAACCTAATGCTTCTACGTGGTGATTATGACACTTTCCCAACCCAGTCATCTCTAAGTCTTTCCCATCAACAAGGGTGACTCCTCCAGCCTACTTACATGTCAGATGAAGTACCTTGGAGTCATCTGTAATTCTTCTCTCCCACACACACCCCAGAACTTACTCACCTAAACATGGCTTTTTCCTCAAAATACGTGCAAAGGACTGTGCATGCAAGTCATTGATCGGATGCTTGTCTAGCATGAGCAAGAGCCCTGAGTTTGATCCTCATCAGCCTCAGAGAGCAAGAAATGTGTCCCATCTGACGGCTGTTTGCTTCTGCTGCTAGCAAGTCACCACTGGTCTTGGTCAACTACCTTACTTTATTTCCACCTTGCGATGGCTATTCCCAGTTACAAATTTGACTATATCTGGAACGAACTACAATCCAGAAACAGAGGGCACACCTGTAATCCAGATCTTGAGGCTGGAAGACAAAGGCTTTTGATCCACATCTGAATGTGGGATGACACACACTTTTGATCTGGACCTTGAGGAATAGTGGCCATGAAAAGCTTGGGCCCAGGAAAAGTGGTTCACGTCTTTAATCCTAGGAGACAGAGGCAAGATCTCTGAGTTCAAGGCCAGCCTAGGACAGATAAAGTTCCAAATAAAGAACAGCTTAGGTCCAGGTAGTGATGGCACACACCTTTAATCTGGGCTGCACCTTCTGCTGGATGCCTACATAAGAACACTGGAAGAAGGAAGACTGTAGCTGCCTCCTCCTCCTTCTCCTCCTCCTCCTCCTCCTCCTCCTGTTGTTGTTGTTGTTGTTGTTGTTGTTGTTCTTCTTCTTCTTCCTCTTCTTCTTCTTCTTCTTCTTCTTCCTCTTCTTCCTCTTCTTCCTCTTCTTCTTCTTCCTCTTCTTCTTCTTCTTCTCTTCTTCCTCTTCTTCCTCTTCTTCTTCTTCTTCTTCCTCTTCTTCCTCTTCTTCTTCTTCTTCTTCGCCTTCTTGTACTTACTTGCCAGCACATGTGTTCTTCAGCATTCAGTCTCATGGGATTGAGCAACACAGCTGCCCATTGTTGGGTAATTGGACTGCCAACTGTAAGTCATTCCAGTAGTTTCCCTTAATACGTAGAGGCATTCCATAAGCTCTGTGACTCTAGAGAGCCTTGACTAATACACACCTGTATCACCACCCCCTCCCATTCCCAGTCTGTCTTCTGCACAGCAGATAGAGCAGTGGTTCTCAACATTCCTAACGCTGTGGCCCTTTAATACAGTTCCTCATATAGTGGTAACACTCGACCATAAAATTATTTTCATTGCTACTTCATAACTGTAATTTTGCTACTGCTATGAATTGTTATACAACATCTGTGTTTTCGGATGATCTTGGGCAACCCCTGTAAAAAGGTCATTCAACTCCCCAAGGGGTCATGATCCACAGGTTAAGAACCCCTGAGTTTTTCAGTGCACTAATATATAAAGATGCTCCTCTGCAAAAAATATACCAATGGTTTCCAATCACACTTCTTAGAGAAAAGTCATCTCCATTTCCCGATCTGCCCTCTGGCTGCCTGTCACCTCCTGATATACTCCTGCCCCAACACCGATCTTCTCCCACCACTTGGTCTGACCCACTTCTCAATGACCTTGTACACAACAAGCGCACATCTTCTACAGGACCTCTCACACCTGCTTTCCTCCTCTGTCCTCCCCTTGATGTAACATGGATTGGATTTGCTCATGTTCTAGTGAGAATTGCAAGGTTACCTTGGCCTTCTCCTCTGCTTTTATAGCACTGGCGGGTTTGATCAGGAAAAGAGTCATTCAGATGACAGAGAAATCTATGGCATTTTCAAGCTCAGGGAGGCAGAAACAGTTGCCAGAGTCTCTGGAAGTCCATACAAAAAAGCCCAACTAGAGTCACCTGTGCTCCTTGCTCATGGGAAGCTGTCCACTAGCCAAGGGTTCTAGGATATCATCAAATATAAGAGGCAGTTAAGAGCGACCAGGAGCCAAAACTTTGCTTATTGTTTTCCGCCTAAGGGACACTAGCTGTGTTTCCAAAAAAGAAAATGCACTTGCAAAATCTTGATGAAAACCAACTTTTTCTCTGTCCAAGTATGTTGCTCATTCCTCTGCTAATTCTTCCACGGGGATCTAGCAAAGGGCTACTTTTCCTTTACAGCCTTGATTTGTTCTGTCTACATCCTGTAATTTCCTTCCACACTGGAGCGCCAAGTGCTGTGTGGGTCTAATTAAACACTGTAATTATCCATGAGCTATGGCCCAGAAGCACAGAGAAAAAAAATCTAACACATGTCTGATTGTAATATCAGGTAAATACTCAAGATGTGTGACTGGCGAAATGCAAAATATTCTATTCATTTAATATTCCTGATGAATAGTGAATTAGTCTAATCACATTAGCTATTCTATTCATTCGTTAGGTGAGAGTGATTAGAAATGAATAGCTACAGAAAAACCCTCTCAAGTTGCAAAAATTAGTCTTCTATAGTTTTATTATGTTTATTTTCAACTGGGGGTAATTGTCTGCGGCTTTCACCAAGACAGGTCTGGGCCCTCCCCTATCTTTGCCTCTTGACAGACGGAGTGCCGGGTGCAGATGTAGAGAAGGCAAATGAGACGATGTTGAGCGTGTTTGTAGATGATCATATAGATTGTATACAGACATAAGACAATTACACACAAACACTGCCCCTCTTCTACGAACACAACCCTACTGTTCTTCTTCTCTATCCAGAGTTGCAATTCACATACAAGAAAATACCTTAGCCTTAAGTGTGTGGCTCAATGGAGTCTGACCAAAGCAGATGCCATATAAACACAACAAGAATTCAAGACGCAGAGTCCCTTCGCTGCTTCATAGACAGCAGATGGTCCTTTCCAGAAGTTACCGCCATCATGTCTTCTACCGTGGTACACTGATTTAGGGTGTTCTGACTCCATATAAATGAAATCCTACAGTCTCAGATCAGTCCTAAAGAACAGTGTGTGACTTATAATAAACGAAACAAAGAAAAGGGCAAAGGCCACAATCCCAGAACCACACCAAAGCTCTTGGGACCAAGATAATAACAAGAGCAGACCTGGAGAGAAGGCTTGGTGGATAAGGCCATCCATTGCTCTGCCAGAGGACTGGAATTTAGGTCCCAGCGTTCATGTTGAGTAACTCACCACTACCTGTAAGTTTAACGACAGAGAAGTTAACACCATCTCTGGTTTCCAAAGGCCCCAACAAGCACATATGCCCAAATATAGACACATATGTATATATCATTAAAAATAAAATAGATCTATCTTTAATCAAATAAAAGTGTTTGTGCC
This sequence comes from Rattus rattus, assembly GCF_011064425.1. Taxonomy (NCBI): domain Eukaryota; kingdom Metazoa; phylum Chordata; class Mammalia; order Rodentia; family Muridae; genus Rattus; species Rattus rattus. Next base: position 36,454,770 of record NC_046161.1, read on the forward strand.
TAACATGGGGGATGTAAACATTACAAACATGTTTTAGGAAAATCCTCATGGTCACCCACATTACCAAACAAACCCAGCTGAATTTCCTCATTTGGCTCCTAAAAAAAATTCTTCCTCTGTTTCTCCCTCCTGTCCTAGGATGCTGGAGGAATACATGTGTGGGATCAGCAGTGATTCTCTCCAAGGCAAGGCAAAGACTGGAAACAGACAGCAAATGGTAAATAAGGAGGGAGTATTTGTTCCACAGGCATGTACATGTGTGGGTGTGTGTGCATGTGTGTGTATACGTGTGCGTGTGTGTAATTACTCTTCCTTAGGCCTGCGTGGTCACAATTCCAAGCTTTGGCTTGTCTACTCTGCTGGATCAACATTTCTAGTTGTTCTCTGGGATGGTGTGAATGATATGGTCCCATGTATTTGAATGGCTGGTCCCTAGTTGACAAAACTGCTTTGGAAGGATGGGGAGGTGTGGCCTTATTGGAGGAGATGTGTTTCAGGGAAAAATCTTTAAGGTTTCAGAAGCCCATGTCATTCCCAGTCACTGTCGTGGGCATTCTCATCCTCTCCCACTCTTCCTCCCTCACTGCTTTCTTCCCTCTCCATCTTTGGACCTCCTGCCTAAAGGTCAGATATAAGCTCTCAATTACTTCTCTAGAGCTATGCCTGCCTGCCTGTTGTCATGCTTCCTGCCATGATGGTCAGGGACCCTAACCCTCTGGAACTGGGAGCTCCAACTAAATGCTTGTTTTAAAAATAAATTGTCTGATCCCGTACTTTGTTGTGGCAATAGAAAGTGTCTTCCCAACACCCCTTTATCAAAAAACCCCTTCATTAAATTTCCTCCAGCATCTGATTTGAATGTGCTGTCTGACTTTGTCCCTGTCTGCCATCCACATTAACATGAACAGGATCTGTAAGAGGAGAAGTGGATAAGAACACTCCGGATTGCTTCTTACGGGCCACCTTTTCCTAATGTGAGCACACTGGAACCCTACCTCTTTGTAAAGAGGGGAGTCTAAACTCATCTGTACATCTAATTCATCCTGGTCTTTAAAAAGGTTGGCAAGCGACCGAAAGTATGTAATACACTGTCTTGAAGCTCGTAAGTTATTTTCACCATTTGAACTTATTTTAGGTCTCCTGCCAAACCTCTCTTATTGCAATTTCAGACATTGTATATACAGGTGCTTGAGGAAAGTAATTTCTGTTCCCTCAGCAAACCCCCTGGGCAGGGGAGAGATAAGAAGGGTTTTGCCAAAAACTTCACATTATACAAGATTAAGCCCAAGAGAGGAGACTCATCACTGCTCAAAACGAAAGGGGCTTGGGGGAGGAAGTTGACTGACACAAGACAGAAGGTCAAGGGAACGTATGTATTCATTTGTTTGGTGTCTGCCAGATGCTGTGTCAAATACTGACTGGACATCCTTTCTCATATTAGTCACACAAGACTAGGGTTTTGGCAAAATTCATCCACAGAGGAGAAAATCAACAAATCCAAGATAGAAATCCATCCCCTGGGGTTGGGGATTTAGCTCAGTGGTAGAGCGCTTGCCTAGCAAGAGCAAGGCCCTGGGTTGGGTCCCCAGCTCCAAAAAAAAAAAAAAAAAAAAAAAAAAAAAAAAAAAAAAAGAAAAAAAAAAAAGAAGAAAGAAATCCATCCCTTGAGTTCAAAGTCCCAGATTTCTGCCTGTCCATCAGTAAGATGGGTGGAGCCATGATAAGTTTATAGAGCTCAAGTCCAGGAAACAGGAGCCAACAGTCGGAGAGCAGTTGAATTGCTTTAAGTACCCAGATAATACCGTGCGTTAGTTTGAATGAGAAAAGCCTCCGTGGGCTCAGAGCACTTGGTCCCCTATCAGTGGTGCTGTAAGGGGGAGGTTGTGGGACCTTGTTGGTGGATGGGATCTTGGTGGAGGATCTTAGTGTCACTGGGCATGGGCTTTGTCTCTGTATAGCCTTGCCCTGCTTCCTGTTTGCACTCTGCTTCATTATTCCGTTTGAAGGTGTGAGTCTCAGCTTCCTGCTCCTGTAGCCATGAGTCTTCCCAGCCATGTTAGACTTATATCCTTCTGAAATTTAAACCAAAATAAACAGTAATTTAACTGACACACTCTTCAATTCAAACAGTTCACATCATGGAGTATAAAGAAACTCAGAAGTGTCGATTGAGTCATTTTTTTTTCTTTTTTGTATAAAGAACTGGTGGGGGAGGACTAGAGAACAAAGGTATACATCAGGAACACCTAAGAAGGCAGGATCAGTCATTCCCAGTGGGAGGGAATGATCTCCAGTACTTCAGTGCTGGAAGCTACAGTAAATGGGGATCCTGAACTGTCAGCTTCGCTTCAGGCATCCATCCATTCATTCACCAAATAACTATTGAGTCAAGGACTATACTTGGTCAAGAGACAAAGTCCTTGAATTGCCACAGAACCGACATTTTGAAAGTAGATGCGGACAATTGGTAAGAAAAGAAAAAAGCATACAGTACGTCAGGTGTTGAGCTGTTCTGCTGTGAGGTTATAAGACGTGGCAAGGGGGTTGGGGATCTAGCTCAGTGGTAGAGCGCTCGCCTAGCAAGCACAAGGCCCTGGGTTCAGTCCTCAGCTCCGGGGGTGGGGTGGGGAGGGGGACATTGCAAGGAGGCTATATGGCACTATGGCGATTCTCACTTGTATGTGGAGTGAGTGGAATCAGAAGTCCAAAGAGAGCAACAGCCTTGTGGATATCCAGTCTTCCTGTGACCTCCAGAGGAGATGCTGCAGTAGAGGGCACCGTATCTACAAAGCCCTGACATGGGTGTATACTTCACTGAGGAACAGCAAGAAGCAGGCTCGGGCTCAGTCTGATGGTAATAGTTCAGCACAGAACAAATGGATGAGTCGTATGGAACCTTTGGATAGTGGAAGTGCTTTTCTCTTCAGGTGAGACGGGGTGTTAGGAGAAGGTTCTGAGCAGAGGGGAGGCAGGGCATGCTGGGCATTTTAAGAGATTATTTCAGAAGGTTGAATGCAAAGCACAGGTGAGTGGAGAATACAGTTGGAAGTCTGTTTGTTTCTTTGTTTTTAAGAGTCCGTGCGAAGACGAAGAGATGACTTAGCAGGTAAAAGCTTTTGGTGCACAAGCATGAGGACCTGAGCCCAGACTCCTGGCACCATGTTGAAAAGGAAAAAGTTAAAAAAAAAAAAAGAAAAGAAAAGAAAAGGAAAGAAAGAAAGAAAATGCTGGGCATGGCCACACATTCTTGTAGCCATAGCACTGGCCTCATGGAAACAGAACCACTTGTGTTTGCTGGCTGGTCAGTCAGCAGCTCAAAGAGCCTGAGTTCAGTGATTTTGTTATAAGCAGAGACTCTTAGGGCAGAATACCTCATAGTTTCCTCTGGGCTCCACACATGTGCACATGGCACATATGCCTACATGTTATATATACATACATTTATGTAATACCTCTCTCTCTCTCTTCTTTCTCTCTCTCTCTCTCTCTCTCTCTCTCTCTCTCTCTCTCTCTCTCTCTCTCTCTCTCTCTCCCCCACAGGAAAGGATAGTGAATCAGACTAGACACTCTGAGGTAGTAGAAGTTGTGAAAGCAGTTGGACTCTGGATATATCTTGAAGAAAAAGCCTATGGCCTGTGCCCTTGGACTGGCTGAAGGGTGTCAGTGAGGATGCTAAAGCTTAGGGCCTTGTAAAAAGCCCACCCAGTAAAACAAGGATGCCTTCAGAAGAAAAGTCTTTAGAAACAAGTCAGGGCTTTCTTCTAAAGATGGTAACCTCAGAGTGATTGTTAGACATCTGAGTGTGATTCAAGACAGAGGATCCGGGTGGCAGTTATTGTAAAGACTGCATTAAAAACAGACTCAGACAAACCCTCCCTGACCCAGTGATTAGAAATTGAGAACTATTTGGAGGTGGGAAGGTGGGGAGGTGGGGATGTGGGGGTGCGTGGAGGTGGAGAAGAAGGCAAGGGTGAAGAGTGAAGGTGGAGTGCACCAAGGTCTCAGATCCAAGGCAGAGGGGAGCCCCAGGAACTAGGAAAGAAGAGGGCAGGAAGGAGGGCCAGCAAAACACGTCATGTCTGAACGTGCTAGAATGAAATCTAACACTTTGCATGCTAATTTTAAAAGTTAAAACCTTCAAGGCTGGGGTGACAGCCCAGTCCGTAAGTGCTTGCCTTGTGAGCACAGGCTCCTGAGTTAGACTCCCAGAGCCCACAGTAAATAAAGCTGGGTGTGGTGATGTGCACTTACAGTCCCAGAGAAGGGAAGGCTCCCACACATATATACGCTTACACATACCTGAACACACTTAAACACACAGACACACATGGGCATGCATGCACACATACAGGCGCACGCACGCCCACGCATAAATTAAAATATTTTCAAACAAAGAGGAAGCAAGGAAGGCTTCCGTTCCTGCCTCCAGATTCCTGCCTTGAGCTCATGCTCTGACATCTCTCAGTTATAAACTATAGCCTGGAAGCTACATCAACCCTTTCCTTCCTGTGCTGATTTTGGTCATATTGTTTATTTACAGCAACACAAAACAAACCAAAATACAAAGATAGAGATAGGGGTTGAGTGATTAATATAACAAGGGGGAATTGGCCCATACAGATGTAGGCCAATGTAAGCTTTGCAGTAGGTCAGAAACTGAGGCAAATTTCTTTCTCCTTTTAAAAAAACCTTAGTTTTTCCTCTTGAGATGGCAATGCTGTTAGTGTTCGTGAGACAAAGGTCTCATTAGGCTGTCCGGGCTGGTCTCAAGTTCATGATGCTTCAATATCAAACCCTGCTCCTAGTAACATACTTCCTCAAGCAAGGCCACACTCCCTCAAACTCCCCAAACCACACCATCCACTAGGGACCAAATATTTAAATGTCTAAGACTATGGTGGACATTTCTCATTCAAACTACCATCACGCCCACCAACCACCATCACAGATTGCAAATCAAAATATATTGCAAATATAGCTGATGACCATATTTATACACTTTGATCATGGACAATACCTGGATTGGTGCTTAACTAACAGGGTACCAAAGGGTAGCCACACTGGCTTATACAGCCAAACAGCACAGTGGCTGTATAAGTGACTATTGCCTTAATTCCACAGAAGCCCAAACCAGGTACTTCATTTTAAAGATATTTGTCTTCTAGAATTATCATCCCTTAATTGGGTTTTTCAGCAGTACACCAGCAAGAGCCCAGAGAAGAAGCTCTCCCCAGACTGCTGTGGTGTTGACCAGCAAGCGGCCAGAGGAGGAGCTCTTCCCAGATTGCTGTAGTGTTGAGAGCGGTTTAAAAGATGTGTTGTCATTGGTTTTTATTACAGAGAAGCAGGAAGCTGGCAAAGTGAAAGGTGGTAATTTCTCAAGGCAAAATAACAAATGAGTAAACACAAATATCCCCCGCCTCTTGAAAGCAGACTGTTGCCTCAGGGATTATGAAAACATCGACTCTAACTGGGCTTCCTCCCCCCAGTTCTGGTTCTTGGTTCCTCTTTCTAGGAAGCTGGTCTGATTTCCAGGGCTCCCAACCTCAGTGACCCTTCTTTAATCGGGAGGTCCCTTGTCAGTCAGGTGGAAGGGGCGTGGGGAACTGGAGCGTCATTCTCTGTACCCGAGGGGTCTATGTAGGACTCTGTGATCATTGCCTGATTGGGCATGAGCACGGTTCTTTGTTGTACGGTGGGGACTTGTGTGCTAAGTGTTAAGTCTTACTCTGAGGCATCACAGCAAAGAACATGGAACTAGCTAGGTGCTGGTTGGGATACTCCTGTGAGTGTACAGAGATGTAGACGTAAGTCCCTGTGTTGAAGGTGGGGACATGTTCTTTTCCAGAAAGTGAGGCGTAAAGAGGGACTTTGACTTTCTAGGCCCTCAGATGGGGCTTCAGCAGAGAATAATGAGCAGTGTAGGTTTCTCGCCGAGGACTCATTTATCTGGGCGCCAGTGGGTAAGCCCAGTTTCCCAAGGTTGAAAATTTAGATTTATTGGGTGCCAGAAATTGCACTGGACCCCATTTAATAGGCCCGTGTACCATGAAGGTGAGGATGGGAAGATAAGAGGGAGGAAGGCAGAGTGGGTGGTAGAGGGACACAGTGTGCAGATGCCCAGCAAAACCTGATTAGCACATTAAATTCTGGCCGCAGCAGGCCAGAAACACACGGGTCTGGAGGGAGTGCTGGTTTATGGAGAGCAGAGATCAGATAAATCTGTGGGAAGAGACAGAGGTAGAGGAGAGGAAGCAGGCTTTCTAAACTTGAAGGGTGGGGAGGAGACACACTCACACACACACACACACACAGAGAGAGAGAGAGAGAGAGAGAGAGAGAGAGAGGGAGGGAGAGGGAGAGAGAGGGAGGGGAGAGAGAGAGAATGAAATTCTGGAATCTCCATGAAGAGAAATAAACCTGCTGTTAAAAAGGTGGATCAATAAAAAAGCCATTTGCTGGTTTTTTTTTTTTTTTTTTTTAAAGAAGAAGAAGAAAAGGAAAAGAAAAGCATCTATCTTGTTCAGCCTCTTACTCTGAAACAGAAGAAAGGATTTGAGATTTGTGGAATGTGAATTTACATAGAGAGGCTCTGGAATACATGAATAATCAGGCCACTTCTGAGGTGAAGAGAGAGGCCAGGCTGAGAAGCATGTTTGTCATGGTGGAAGAGAAGGTGGGGCTGACATCTAAGCTCCAGGCTCCATGTTGATTCCTCTGGTGAACACCCAGAGTTTGGACTGTCTTCCTGTGGTGTGTCAAAGTTTTCATATTTTATTCATTTTCTTCCTGGGGTTGGTAGAAACAGTCTAAAGATGAGTTTGCAGACTTTGAGATATTCAGAACAACAACCATAGAAGGAAGGAAACCCAGTTGATAGGCACCTCTATTTGCGTAGGACATCACTCAATAGTTACTGAGTTTTTCCTATGTACAAGGAGCTATACTAGATTCGTATGCATAAGAAGTACTTCACTCACTCACCTACTTATTCAAAAAGAAAAATCTGGAGGTGAAGAGATGAGTAAGGGCCCATCCCATCACTGCCGGTAAATGTTCCTATCCCTCTGGGGAGCAAGGAGCCAGTAAATTCCCATGACGAGATGTGAAGGTGGAGAGCAGGGAGAGATGACTTTGTTCTTTATGTGACAACTCACTCTCTTGGGAACTCACTCCCTTTGAGGTGCCAGCATTAGTCACCATCCATCAATCCCTACCTTATGAGGTCCCCACCACCTTTCCCTTCTGCCAAGGTAATTTAAGGGACTTGTTCAGGCCAACGGAATACCTATAGCATTTAAAGGTACAAGGGCACGTGTCTACCTTGTAAACCATGCAAACACAAATCATAGAATGGTTATTCTGCAGTCTACTCTTCTACAAGAACATAGACCATCACAATCCCTTGCTACTCATCCCACCTTCGTTAGTACTGCTTGTCAGTGATGTGGCTACATTTATATCTTTTGCACATGGACAAGGTGGTAGCCCCTGTGACCCAAGGCAATTAGATAAGGTCTTTTAAAAAAGAAAACAGGCTGTGAACAAAGTAAATGTTTAATAAAATTTGAAACTCACAGCTGTCAAGTTACACAAAGCATCCTGTGCTTGTAAGAGTAAGACAGACATGGCTATGGAATTGTTGAGAGAAGGGCATGTGATGGATTTAAAGACTAAAGAGGGGTGTGCATGTATGCATGTGCATGTGTGTGCGTGTGCATGTGTGTCTGTGTGTATGTCTGTGTTTCTCTGCGTATGTGTCTGTGTGCCTTTGTGTGTCTGAGTTTGTGTATGTGTGCATGTGTGTGTACCTGTGTGTCCGTGTGTATATGTGTGTGTGAACATACATGCACACATGCATGTGAGTACATGTGTGTGCATACATCTATATTCACGTATATGCTGGCATAAGATATGTACGGTAATGTTTATTTTGATATAGGAGTATATTCAAAGAAGGGAAAAGTTTTCCAAACAAAGCATCATTTTAACATGCGAGGTCACCTGTCCTTTCTTCTTTTCTCTTTCCCCGATCACCTTCTTATCCCTCACAAAGACCGAGAGAACCGGGCGTCTTCACACATTTCATCTATATACATTCATCCCAGCTCCTCGTGGATGTTGACCGACTACCCCTAGCTTCTGCACACACCTCTCCCACACCATATTTTAGCTTAAACAGTCCACGTAGCCTAGAGTTGAAGATAAAGACCTAAGGGCTGCAGAGCTTCAGGAACGAGTCAGCAACGACCATGGAAGTGCTTGAGACTAAGACACAAAGGAAAGACCTTTCTCCCTTTCCTGGTGTGTATGGGGGGATAGGTAAAGAAAGGAGGATGTTTGCATGCTATTTCTTTCTCCATTGGGCAAAGCCCTCTGGAGAGTTATCCCTTCAAGTCAGTCCATCTCTTTGCTGGCTTCAGTGGTCAATGCAACTGCCTCAGAGTATATGTCCAATGTCAAAAGCCCCCTCAGTTACTAGTTTCCAACCATCTCAGCCCCTCCATAAGAGGTGCCTTCAGAGTACGGGAGGGGGCCAGTGTCTTCTTCCCAAAATCAGCTGTGATGGAGAATGTAGTGAAAATACTTACTAGGATATTCAGTGCTTGAACCCGACTTCTCTTTGTTGGGGGAAGGAGGGCACAAGGGGTAGGGGGCAAGCTTGAACTCAGAGCCTTGAACATTCCAGAGGTGACCTTAATTATTCTGAGTCAGCTCCCCTCCACTATGAGATGGAGACTTATCCATCCATCCCTCCGTTTGGTTATGTGCTAAAGCAAACCCACCAATCCACGCCTAGCAACTAAAATAACCTTCCCTACCTTCTTCCTAGGATCATAAAGCCGAAACACAGATCTGATGCTACAAACGAGCTTAGAGTATGCGTGTACAACTGGAGGTAAGAAAGGACTTTTCCATGAGCTTACTACCTGTGCCCTGTGGATACTGTGTGCTCTGCTGGACCTGCAAGGGTTATTTTTGCAGACGGCTCCTTCCCCCCTCCCCGCCCCCGCCCAGTTTCCGTCTGTGTAGCTCCCAGCAGATGTATTAAGTATAGTCTTGGAGCCTTTCCAGGCTCTCTCTTTAAGACACAGAATGTTGAATATTTCCTGCACACAGCAGGCCGCTCTGGCCTGGCACAGGGCCAGGAAATCTGCTGGGTGCCGTCCCGTCCCCACCTCTTCTCCAGTGTCTGGGCCCCAGCCCTAACTTGTCCAGGTTCCCTGGGGCTTCCTTGGGAAACAGGGTAAAGCTAGAGCAGAGACTGCCACCGCAGCGCCACGGCTTATAGCCACAATTACCCGCTCCCCTGCTCCCTGCTTCCCCCAGAGCGCTATGGAAGATGGGAAGGTTTACTGCTAGCCCGTGTGTCTTCGCTTGCCGCAGCAGCCAAACCCCTCGGGAAGCAGAGGGGCATCTGAGCTGTCCTGAGGTGTGGCCCTGCCTTGGTTGAGAAATGGCCACAGGGAAATGAAAAGGTAGAGATGAACTAAACGCTGAGTTTAGCTCAGGGGTTGTCCCCACCTGCCGAGAGTGGGAGACAGGACCTCATCTGTCTGGTTCTGCAGTGCGAACTGCTTTACTGGAAGGTCTGCAGGCTAATGCTTCCTGCCTCTAGCAGCCGCACAAACTGAATCCGTAGTCCCCTGCAAACAGTGCGAGCAAAGAAGGGATGGTAGTAGTCCCTGGGGCAGCTCCCATTTGCGTCCCTGTCCTTTCCTCTCCTTTTCAATCAGTTGGGGGACTCACTTGCATAGGTCTAACTGGAGCGCCTCACTCTGGACATGTTTACATTTAAACAGCCACTAGGACTCTGCCTCTACAGTCCTCTTGTCTTGTGATCTCCCCTCCTTCTGTCTGCCCGTGTGCTGGTCAGCCCCTCCTACTGTTTTTAATCCTCTAACAGGTTACATGGTCACTCGAGACATCCCTCCATCAAATACCCATCCTCATCCCTAGCTGCATTAACTCAATTGATAAAGCACAGTCTGCAGCCGAGGAGAGAGGAAACCAGACTCCCCGAGGTGCCAGGACTGGTCCAACCATCCAGAAAACACATAAACACTGCCTTATACCTACAGAGCTCCCTGGAGCCTGATCCCAGACTGGCACTGCATCCCCTCCCTAGTGAACAAGCCCACTATAGCAGTAAAGTTCTGTTATCGGAGTAGCATGTAAGGCTGGCAGAGACCCTGAAAGAAGGGGAGAATCAAGGCCTCTCCAGTGAGCAAATGCAGAAGGAGTTCTGAGACAGGATTGCCAAGTTCAAGCCCTGCCCTTAAAGGACTTGTGTGGAGCGGCAGCATCTTCTGAACCAGGACATCACTTATAAACCAGGACAACTGAAATAAATAATTACTAGTACTCCCAACTCGCAGACCCTTTGATTCGGTGACTCCTTCGGTGACCTTAGTTTTGGGTCCCACCTGGAGATAAAAGTGTGTCGAAACAGGCTGTGGAGAGAGGGAAAAGTCATGGAGCGTATTCAAAAGACCAGTCCCTGAATTCACGGAGTCCAACATATTTCCCAGGTGCACATGCTGTGGGCAAGGACAAGAACGCTGGGCTCCCCTCAGGGTGTGGTGGCCAGGCTGTCTGGATAGATGGGCTGTTGCTATTCAGCGTGTCGCCATACTTACTGGAATCTGCTCAGACAGCTTCAGCTGCTGGAGCTAATGAGAGAGGGCTTTTATCAAACGCTGGAGGTCAGCGGCTGGGCTTTATGGGAAAGGGGACAAATGGAGGATGCTCCATCATGACTATGAAAAGGCTTTTACAGTAAACCCTGCTTGCTATCCATCAGGAAAGACCAATACGTTGTACTGGAAGACGGCTGATAGGAAGTCTTATAGATGGTGCCTGGGTTATCCATTTTCAAAGATTGAGGGACACATGGAAATATACCAAAAGCAGCTATATTTCTACACATAAATTCTCTTTGAGGATTTCCAGTCTGTTCACACCAGCTTTGCCTAGCAAGTAAGGCTTGGATGATTCTGTTATTTGTTGCAGAAACAAAAGGCTCCTGTTCGTCAATCCTGTTGAAAATCAAACAATGACAATATCTGTGTCACCGGCATGGTTCAGCTCTCCTCACAATCTCTTTCTGTCTGCTCTGCTTCAGCTCCATGCCTACCAGAAATTAAATATGGTCAATTTCTGGAAAGAGCCTGAGAACCTTCCTCTACCTGTGTCTACCCACAGTCCCTCTAGTCTGGAAATTTCCCTGTTTTCATGGCCTTCAATCCCACCTGCCAAGCTCAGTTGGCATCTCCTCATGGTCCAATAATTCTCCCACTACAAAGACCCAATATTCCCATTTCTGCACTCCTCGTGTTCTTTACCTTCTCCCCCTTGGGCACCATCGCTGTTCTGTGGACCACACAGTTATCGTCCTTGCACGTTCCCTTCGAGGAAAGATGACAGACGCCATCCCTGAGGATGTTAATATTCTCACTTAGCCTAACTGTCTCGGTTGGAATAGAAACACTTTCCTACTTACTGATATATTTATGTCTTGAAAGCCTAGATCATGGTCTATCCTCATCCATAAAAGTCTGTAAAAATCTAAGAGAAGGATCCAATCTCAGTGATTCACATTTCTTTCTCCTAGCACAGGACTTGGCCTGTGATGTTGAGCAATCAACATTTACTGAATCAAACTGAATATAATAAAAAGATACCTTGGCACATAACACATTAGCAGAATGCTGGAGTTGAAAATGTTAATCAAATCTAAACCCTGAAACCGCCCCCGCCCCCGTGTGTGTGTGTGTGTGTGTGTGTGTGTGTGTGAACATGCATGTGAATATATGTGTTTATGTACATATGTATGTATATGTATACATGTATGTGTATATATGCATAGGTATGTGTATATGCACATGTGTATGTGTGTATATGTATATGTGCATATATATATGTGTGTGTGTACATGTGCATGTATAGAGGTCAGATGTTTCTTCTATTGTTTTCTATGTTGTTTTGTTTCTTTGTTTGATTACCTTTTGAGACAGAATCTCTTCACTGAACCTGAAACTTGCCATGTCAGCCCTGCTGATGGGCCAGCAAGCCTCAGATATCTTTCTCTGTCCCAGACCTCTGGAATTACAGAAAATATGGCTGTTAGAAACCCAAACATAGGTCAGCAAGCCCACTGAATCATCTTCTCCAGCCCCAGACCCTTCACTTTAATAGAAGTTCGGACCGTTGACTCCAAGCAAGAAGGATCGCTGTTGGATTGTTACACTGGGATTACTGTGCACCACCGATGCAGGGAGCTGAAGATTTGGGGATGTAGAGGGAGCAGGATAAGGTTCCTAAACTCATGGGGATTATGCTATAGAGGAGGAAACAGTAAAAAGAGAAAGCTGGGAAACAGGGCTTTACTATTATAAAGGAATCAAGGGAAGATAGAAAATGTAATGTGGAGATCAAAATTTCAGAGAGATACATAGGGAATTCATGTTGGGAGGAGGTGGGTGCTGGGCTGATGATCCATGGCAATCCCTAAACGAAGCCCTTCCAACAAAAGAGTGCCCTGTTGGAGGGAGAGAATGGCAAGCAAGATCACAGAGCAGGGGAGGAGTGAGAGGACCTGGCCAAACCAGTGAGAAAAGAGGAAGTCACTGCTCAGACAGTGCCCCACATGTAGGACCATCAGACTGCAGTTACTGTAAGGAGGGTTCCTTTGGGAGATGGGAAGCTCTACTGGGTTAGGATCTGCCCTGTATGTGGAGAGCATCACACTGGCCGCCATGTTGGAGACAGTGTAACAAATGGATGATGTAATAAGCAGGCATGCAGCATGGAAGCCCCTTAAGAGCCCCCTGGGCATCCCAGAACGCTTGGGTTAAGTCTGCAGGTGGTAAGGGATAGAGTAGATAAGGAGTAAACGGACCATAGGAAATCCTTGTGCTTTGCTGAAGAATTGGATATAGAGTCTGGGAAAAGAGGCTCCAGGGTGCTCAGTGTTGGCAATAGAGATAAAAGAGCCCATTGGCTGAGATGGAATAGAGTTCTGGAGCAAGTTTGGGGTGATGGAGATCTGGAGCTGTGTTTTGGAAATGTTAGGTTCGGGATCCTTTTAGTCCCACAAATACAATTGTTGAAAAGACCTAGGAGACTGAAGTTCGGGGAAGATGTTCAGACTAGAAAATGGACAAAAGACATATATTAAGGGAAGAGACCAGCTCTTAGGTGAGAAGAGATGGGGAGAACAGTGGAAAGATAAGGTGAGTTTTGGAGGATGGAGCCTTGGATGTGACAGGAGAGACGAGGCAGGGCTAGTTTCGAGAAGAAATGGCCTTCGGACGGAGGAGGGTGAAGCTTGTATCTACAGTGTCCTGAGAGCCAAAGGCGGAAAGCACTTTAAAGAAGACAGATGATCACCTGAGCTAAATGGAGATAGATGGAGATGGACATGCAAATTGACCATGCCTTTAACAACGGGCGGGTCACCGTAACCTTGACAAGACCAATTTTCTGCCAACCGAAGGGGATCAGATTCAGACTATGGCGGATTCAAGGAAAAATGAGACCGGGGGAATTGGAACAACTAATATTAATGACCCTTTCAAGGCGTCTCGCTGTGAAGGAATGCAGTGCTAGCAGCAAGAGCTTGACAAGGTGGCCTTCTGCTTTAGTTGGAGAATCAGATACACGGGAAGAACTCCTGACTACTGGGAGCACAGCTTTACTTACAGGGTGGAAGGAGCTCCAAAGGCCAGCTGTCCACGCAGGACTGATGTGCCCTGGGTCTAGAACCTGTGGAAACTGTTATGTCCACTAGCATCCCAGAAGATCTGGCTTCCTTGGAAGGCCCCAGATCAGTGTCTCATCACCTACCAGCATGACCAAACACCCCCAACACTTTCTCTGTCTTCTTGCCTGGGAAGTAGGCACGATAGACCAACACCATGGCAACTCCCAGAAATTAGAAAACCTACAAGAAGGGCCCCGGAGACAACTTGATGGGTAAAGTGCTTTTAGTATAAGGCTTGTGTTCAATACCAGCACCCACATACAAAGCAGGGAATAGCGTTACATGCTTGTGATCCTATCACTGGGAAGCTGGAGATGGGAGAATCCCTGGAAATTTCTGGCCAATCCGCCTAGCCTAACTGGCAATCAGCAGAGACCCTGACTCAAAAGACCAAGTGGGGGCTGGAGAGATGGCTCAGTGGTTAAGAGCACTGACTGCTCTTCCAAAGGTCCTGAGCTCAATTCCCAGCAACCACATGGTGGCTCACAACCATCTACAATGAGATCTGGGCTCATCTTCTGGCCTGCGGGCACACATGCAGACAGAAAGCTGTATGATGTATACATAATAAATAAATAAATATTTGGAAAAAAAAAAGACCAAGTGGATGAATCCCAAAGAAAAACATCTGCAAGTGTGGCCTTGCATGTACATACACACCTATACACAGGTGCATAGAAATATGTGCACACATCAAATTCATAAACATGTACACACACACCTATGCACAAAAGAAAATCTATAGGAAGCTTGAGTTATGAAAATGTCAGGAACCCAAAGTTAAGGGAGAATTATGTATGATGTGAACAGGTCTTTCAGCTAAGTATATAAAGGAAAGGGACTTAGGAAGGCTCGGAGAGATGCAAACGCATGTGTCTCTCCCTCTTTCTCATAATCTTTGGACTCTGTGGCAATCTGGAAGCACTTGAATTGGCCCTTTAAAATCAGCACTGGCAGCAGATGACACTGTCATAATATATTCTTTGTCAACACTTATTCCCCCCTTGAGGCCAAGCCTGCTTCCCAGCTATGACACACTTTGTCTACTTTGCCACCGGGTCTCTTGAACCGGAGCGGGAGGTGGCTCTCACATGGGAGTGAAACTTTGCTGGTTCAGCTCAGCTTCACCCCAATGCTTTTTCTTGTGCGCCCCTGAGTGCTGGATAGGAAGGTGAGTTGGCGCGGAGTTACAACTCTAAGGAAAACAGTCTGTCCTCCTGGCACTCACACTGGAAAGAAGTGGCTTTCAACCTGGCATCATCTACCCCCTCCCCCACAGGGACATTTAGCAAAATTGTCAAAATGGAGTTCGTTTCTTTGGTCACTACCATTACGAAGGGAAGATGCTATCGATATCTACCGGGGAGAGGTTAGGCGAGGGTGGTGCGAACCTTCTCATAACACAAACAACTCTCCCTTAACAATGAATTCTCCCAGCTAATATGCACATGTCATGGAGGAGCCGTATGCAAGCAACAGCCCAGCACCTGCAGAGAAGATTCGAGGGAGACTATGAGAAGCTACAGTTTGTGTTTCATTTTAGAAAATCCTTCAGTATTTGTAAAGAAAGCATCTTAGTCTCAGTAGCTAGACCTGTGTAGCAGCAAGTTCAAGGCCATTCTGACAACTATGCTCCAAAGAGAACCAAGCTCCGGAGGACCTCCCTCTATTTGCATATTTAGGGGTGGAGCTCAGTCCCTCCAAAGCTTACACCGCCATTGTGTTCTACTGATAGAGAGGGAGGGACCTCAGGTTAGACAACTAGAAAACCTTGAGTGGGCCCTGGCAGTCAGTGGCTGACTCTCAGACAGATGTGCCTGCCTCCTTCACTGCTGACTTGAGCAAGCAGAACCAGGGTACCTCTAGTTCAGATTTGAGATTGGCACTCACCCCTAACTTGTATCGCCTACACTCATCCCAGGCCTTCTTTCTGCTCCTAATGGGAAATCCTTCCCACTGGATATAGTCAAGTTCACAGAAATGAGAGATCCCAGCGCCCTGACAGTCCTTGACAGTTTACCAAGAGACCGTGCTATAAGCATTCTTCTCTTCCACTGGAGAGAGGTGGAAGGTTATGTCTTAGATTTAGACAGAAGAACAGAGTCGTCGCCTGTGCTGCTGGGACTCACAGTCCATCAGAATGTGCATAAGTCACCTGATGAAAGACAAAGAAGAGCCATCCAGCATCAAAACGTCCTCATATCAAAGACTCCACCCCCACCCCCAAGAGCCTCGGGGAAATTCATTCTAGTATCCTATGTCTTCAAGTGACCAAGTTAAAACTGAGTTGCATGCTGTCACTTAAATCTAGATGGCCAGGTTTTGTTTATGCATGCATAGCCTGCTGCTGATACACAGTGGCACTCCATCCATATGTACCAGCAAAGCCATTTAGAACCTAGAGCTCCAGTCTATATAAATGTAAATTACCAACCAAAGGGAGCATAAACTCCATGTGAAAACAAGACCATAATCTTTCCTTCCCCAGCTCCCACGGCCCAGAGTAGACTCATGAGACAACCCTCCATGCGGACAGCCTCCCCCACGCAGGTTTAGCTCAGTTTCAGCTGACTGGGACTGGAGACCAGCATTTCCTCTGTGCATGTTTGTCACCATCATGCAGAGTCTCTGAGACGTCTACCGTTGAGGTCTGTCACCCAATGCTACTGATTCTGTTTGGTGTGCATGTGTACGTGATGTGTTCGAGCTTACACGTCAGCTTTGTCTGGGGCAAAGGATGGGTTCTGGTTAGTGCTTCCGAAGGCTACATTAACTCTTTAACATTAATAATGTGCTTCATCGGGGATCTGCAGTGGCTATGCCCTAAGTGGGTCTCTAAAGCCTAGAACAAGCTAAAGTAAGTAGCTTTCCCAACAAGGCGGTGGGGGGAGGGCGGGGGCAGCTCACCAAGCAGGCAGAGAATAAGCGCAAGAAGAATGTCTGCTAACTGCTGGGAGCTCACACAGGAAGAAGCCAGGGAAGAACAATCTTCTAAATGAAATTGTTTTCTTCCTTCTCAACCCCAGTGTATTAATTGGGTACAAATCGGTCCACTTAATGCCAATTGACATTAAGCAATTTACCATTTGATGGCAATTGAAAAGCCATGCTTGACGCTCCAAACCCTCCTGATTGTTCCAAACAGATTTCCCACCCGAAAGTGGAAATGGATTTAATTTGATCTCCTCAGTCTGTTCGCCATTATGTGTGAACTGCAATGTTGGTTAGCAAGCAGTTCAAACGGCTACCTGAGCAGTGAAGTGTTCAAAATGGAGGTGTTTCAGCTACTAGTAGGGGCACAAAGGAAGAAAGGCACCATATTGTCCATGTGGTGATCACAGGCCTGGGAGAACATGGTGGTCCACTGACACAGCCACAATCTCCTTGCTTTTATTTGGTTTGTTTGGATGATTTCTTAAATCAGAGGAAAGTTCCAGGAAGCAGCCAAGTTCTGTTCTGTCACTTCAACAAGGAAACCAGGGTCTGGGGAAGTTAAGTGACCTGCCCCAATAGTTAAAAGCAGCCACCTGTCCTCTCACCCTCATGTCTGCATCTTCAATAGTCTCGAATTTTCCTGACCCCCTCAACCCCAAGAAGCCCACCCTGGGCTCTGAGAATGGAAAGAGCGTGGACAGATGGTGCCATCTTGTACCAAAAGACTCAAGTTCAATAGCTACACCCAGGTCATTTAGCTTCTCAGGGCTTCGATTCCTTTGTCTATGAAAGGGATCTCAGATCCTTAGGTCCACGCTTCCCAGCTTCTACAAGGACAGAACAAAGCCATCACCACCAAGACACTTCTAAAACTACAAAGAAGCATGAAACAGAAGACGTTATTGTCTGACTGAAGCCCGCCCTACACACATGATGAACTAGATGGGTCACAGGATGAGTGAAAGTCAGTCAAGATGCAAGCTATAAGCAACTGACTGTTGGCATGCTGGCCCTCCCCACTCATACCTGCAATCAAAGAAAGGTTAGGGGTTAGAAGGTTGGAAATATGTACAGATGCTTGGCATGGCTGCAGTCAGCCTTTTGGTTTTTGGAACATCTAATACCTAACAAATTTTACTCTGCTTGGGTGTTTTTTCTTTTTTACTTATAGTTTCAGCATGTGATTTAAAAACTGTTCTGAGTCCTAAAGCTCTATTCTTTGGTGAAATATTTAACCACTTAGCTGAGCAAAGACGCAAACCCAGCCCGATAAGATTGGAGTGTTTTGTCCCTAAACTACACACTGAAATGCAAAGACCATTATTCTATGCTCTGTTAGCAGAATCTGTGGAAATAGTCACAGAGTAAATGCCCATGACACCCACGTGCATGGGCAGCAATGGGACAAGATATACCCAGGTCTAGGCCACATTAGAAACAGAAGGCACTGAGGCTGCTCTCTGGTAGCTAGGTCGCTGGAAGATGACCACTTCGTCTCTTTGAGCTCCTGGAAGATAAACAGGGGCAGAAACTGGCAATGAAAACCTTGATCCCAAGACTAGATGAGATCACTTTATCTATTCTCACATCTCATCTCTTATCCCGATCAGAGAGGCTGTAATAAGTCCCTTGGAGGGTCTCCTGTTTAACACTGAAGTCTTGTTCTTTCATAGCTGGGCCACCGTTATATTGCCTTCAGCCCAAGATTACACACACACACACACACACACACACACACACACACACACACACACACACAGAGAGAGAGAGAGAGAGAGAGAGAGAGACAACCATAGATAAATACGATATTAACAATAAGAGATTCTAACTAGACTAGGCCTCCAGTCCTATCCAAGGATTTTCCACTAACTTCCCTGATCTCTTTAGCTTTGGGGTGATTACATATAAGGACTCAGCATCTCCTTCTGCCTACTGGAATCTTATATACTCACCAAACCCCTTGATCCTAAAAATGGCTCTGCAAAGAGACTCGATCTGCTAATCACCATCTGAGTCAGATGCCCAGTGAACTTGACCTGCTACAGGGGCTCTTCTCAACCTCTAAGAACCATCCGTCCTCCTCCTCCTCCTCCTTCTCTCTCTCTCTCTCTCTCTCTCTCTCTCTCTCTCTCTCTCTCTCGTTGCTCATGTCACTGTCTGAAAGACATGACACATTAATTTGCATATTTATTATCTAGCGCAAAAGCGCATGCTACAAAAAGTAAGAATGACTCTTGCCCACTGTGCTAGGTCCTGCAGCCTAGCACACGGTACCACTCAGCTATATCTGTTGAATAAAAAGAACCAATGTGTTAAGAGCATCCAGTTCAGTAACAATGAAGTGCACTACCATTAGTGTAAATACATTTAAGAATACAAATTGTACTTCAGACAAGAACCACTACAGGCATTGGATATCCGGCCTGCAAGGCTCATCCAGTAAATCCTATCAACAAATTAATTGACGCTGACTCCCCCGACACTTCTGTTTGCATGCAGGTGAGTGGCATGTGGGTTTATCTACCCTCAATACATCCAAAGGTATTTCTAAACAGCAAAAAAAGCAGCTTTAAAATAAATGAACAGACAATCATAGTAACCATTTGGATAAAGGACAGGTTTATAACAAGGGAAACAACCATCTTGGAAATGAACACATTATCAGTTCAATAACAAAGAGTGTCATCATAGGCAAGAGTGATGTAAGCTGGTCCGTGCAAAGCTCCAACTCAGGAAGGCTTCAAGTCAGAACATCTAGTCCAGTCTCTGCCTCTGATGTAACAGGCAACTTGGGTCACATCACTACGCCACTATACCTCTGTGATCCTGAGCATTTCCTTCTGTGAAATTAGAGGAAACTTTCCACCATCCCTTAGCTCGGGAGGATCATTTCTCTGTGTTCACGATGAGTGTACGGTGGGATGTACTGCTGTCAAAGAATACAAGAGAGGCTGGACCACTGGTTTTTATATAGGATGAGGCTAAAATCCTTGACCTACAGGGTACTTGCGAGAAATAGACACTCCCTTTTAGTTCTTCTTGGCTGAGTTCAAAGCCACGCTTGAGTCGATTTTTCACAACAGACTAATAACAGAGAGCACACATAGGCTTGGGGTCAGTAGCTTCATCACAGAAGAGTCTGCCTGAAGGGAGGCTGCACCCTGGAGCACCCAAGACAACGTGCAGGCAGCTTCACTGAGGAGGGACTCAGCAGACACTGTCTTCTGCTTCTGTAACCTTGGGGTCTTTGTGAGTTCTGACATTCTTAAACTTCCTAGTCTTATAAATTTGATTACTTCCAGGGTCTGCTCTCCAAAAGGGATCGTTTCCATTTAAGGAAATAGCTACACAAAAGAGTGAAAGTCTTGAAAAACCTTGGATAAATCCATGGCCGGCAGCTAAACCATGCAGGCAGACACAGGGGCCTTGCAGCGAGCTGTATTAAAATGGAAACCCTGGACAGATACAGCAGTCACCTAACATCTGAGGTCTAAGTTTCTCCTCACCCTTATCAGAATAAGGCATTATTCATCTTTTTCATTACAGTCGTTTCGTGGATATTTATCATTATTGTATTATGGTTTTTAATTTTCTTATTGGCTTATTGATACTAGGCATCTTCTCATGTTCATATTTGTCACCTCATTCTCTGTCTTAGTGAACTATCTTTCAAATCATTTACCTTTTAAAAAATAAACAAATTCATAAAATACATATATTAATTAAATTTTACAATAATTGAAAACAGTTTGGCGTCTTTCTTATAAAGTAAGCATAATATTCTTCTATCTTTTCCTGTGGGGAGGATTTTTATTTTGTGCTGTTTTGTTGCTGTTATTCAAGTTTCTTGTGAATTAGTAGGGTGATCAAATAATAAAATCAGATTTTGTTCATTGGATGTTTGATATCAAATTTCATCTCTTGCAAAGACAGTAATGATCCTTTTTTTTGTACACAATTTAAAAATATCAGTAACCCAGTCTCTGGCCTTCTGATGAATGAGAAACGTTTGAAGCCATCACGAATATCCTAAAGCTGTCAATAGATTGGCTGGACTCAATGCCCTCACTCTTTGAAACCTAAACTGATAAAAGCTGGTGGGAACCCGTTTGTGTCTGTGTGCTACTTGACCTTATCAAAATGCTTATTTGAGCCAAATTTATATAACGACTTTTTTCTGTGAAAAGACTTTAATTTTTAGAAGAACTGTTTACCAAACACAATTCTAACCTCTTCAATTGTGTGGAGTTTATGCAGTGAAAACAGCTGGATACCTCTGAGTGATGTGGGTTTGCTGTTAAGGTCGCCTGTCATACATGTGCCAGGCTGGGCTGTTTCTCGCTTTCCCATGATGGCTTCTGTGTATCGAAGCTTTGTAATGCCTAAGTAAATGGCTGCCCAGCTTATTTAAGTGCCTGCCCATGGCTTCTGCAGTCTAGGCCTTGTGTAATTAATGCCACTTACCGTGAACATATCTAGCTGTTGATAAATACACTTTGCCCACCTCTTTCTTCAACCCTAATGGTAAGCTTGACTGTATTCAAGTTTGAACCCAAAATACAGAAAAGGGCAAAGCGGTGAGCAGTTTCTATAACATTGCAGATGCCAGAAGCATTGTGCACACTTACGAATATCCTCTACCATTATCTCTGCCATTTAATTAAAATATTTTCTTGGTGATGAAACCACATGGTGATACAAACTTGCAGGATTGCTACAATTGGAAGCTAGTCTGGTCTGCAGGCTAAGTTCCCAGTCAACCAGGGCTGTGTATTAGAACCCCGCCTCAAAAGAGGTAAGCATTAGAATTACACAAACTAATCATTCTACTCTGTATATTGGCTCAAAGTGCATCATAAAAAAAAATTGTCCATCTAAAAATATTTGCGAAAATGATCACTGTAAAATTCTTCGTAATAACGAAATCCTCCGGAAACAATACAAATGCTCTTCAACTAGGAAGTGGACACGCAGTAGATGGAGCAGCCAGCTATACAACAGCACAGAGTTCAACAGTCAGAGGACTGGATCACTGGCACGCTGTGCTGAGAGAAGACAGAGTGAAGGATGGCATATTGTACACCAGTCACATGACATCTCAAGAAAAGACAAAATAAACACTAAAAAATCCCAAACAAACAAAAACAAAAATGTTGTTTTATTGACCCAACAGGTGGTAGAAATGGACTGAACTGGGGTAGGTTAGATTGATGAAAACATTCTAATCTGGGGATTCTGACAATGGCTGTTCAACCATGTAAATGTACCGAGAAATAATGACCCGTACCATTCATTCCAAGTAAATTGTCAAACTATTTATCAGGGAAGCTGTTTTTAAAGGTGTCCCTTGGAAAGCGTGCAGCCACGTGACCCGTGGTGAGAAGATATCTGGAATTTCTGTAGCTCTAGGAAGGTTAGAATCTAAAATGGGTTAGTTATTAACACACATGCTCACACTCGACGCACAGCTCAACTGGAAAGGGTGAATTGGCAAACGAGCGAAGTGTTCACGAACAAACCTGGAACTGTCGATAGTAAACTTTTTTCCACTAGAGCGAAAAGTGTAAATTAGAACCTCGATGGAGCACCCAGGAGAAACCTAAAATTTTGGTCACACCAAGTATTGGCAAGCACAAGGAGCAACGGCATTCTCCACATCTCAGGGGAGGAGCGTAAGTGTGTGCAAGCATTCTAGAGAGCATGTAGACATCTCCTACAGCACAGTTCAGGATGTGGCTATCCCATCTCTATCCAGACAAACATACAAGTGTGCGTGTACTGTAGAATCATCACACACACACACACACACACACACGAAAAAAATCATACAGGAGCATTCATAACTGTAGATGGCTTTACAGTCCAATACCTGCTTAAATCTTGTCTGAACCAGTTTGAGTGGCTGCTATTAAAGAGGGCAGAACCAGACCCGTCCACCAGAGGCGCTGCAGCGATGAAAAGAGAATCATGTCGGTGGAGGAATGAACTAAGATGTCTAGCACGTCCTAGGCCTTCAGAAAAGATTATTTCCAATTCGTGTTCTAAGTGGGATCCCACGACCTGCCTAATAGAAGGAATCCCTCCCTTATATGACAAGGGAGTCAACAGGAAAAGCAACTGAGTCTCCATTTCCTTTAATCCTGCGGTTTCTGAAATGCCACCCTCTCCTACTCCACTCCAAAGCGTTTAAAGCCAGGAGCAAAAAGTGTTTCATGGAAAGAGTGAATAATGCACACTGGCCACCACCAGCCTAGGAGGCCGTGGGTCACACAGTCACTCCCCTCTGGGTCCCAGTAGGAGTTACAGAGAGTCAGCCTCAACCTAAGACAGCATCTGGATTATATTCAAATGGGAATATGGTAGCCTGAAAGGCTAAATGTGCTTTTATATGTCCAGCTTGACACACTAATTCCTGGTTCTTAAAAACTTAAAAGATCATCTTAGTCTGTTTAGCTACAAAAGAAGCCCAGTGTATGTTTGTGGGGTCAAAAATAAACATGTTGATCCTTTCGTATTTAATTTCACAGGGATGTTCGTGGCAAAGGAGGTTAAAATGTGGTTGAACTTAAGGGTTTTGTAGAACATGTTCCTATTACAGATGTGTTTAAGGTTGGAAATCAGATTGGTCTGATGAGCTCTAATTAAAAAGAATTGTCTAAATAGGCACTCCAGACCAAGGTCAAATGTGGGGACCACATGGATCCAGTTAAGCTCTGAACAGAGGGGGAATGTTCTAGATTGAAGAAAAAGATTCCCAAGCTGTGATCACAGCTAGGATGCTAGCTTGCTGTGTGGCTTGAAGAAACCCATTCATAGCTGTTCCTGTCACTGTGGAGATGGCAAAATGCCTTCTCTGGGCTGGAGATTCATAAATGTATCTCCTCTTTCTCAAAGCCATGTTACAGATAGGGCCGTGGCTATAGTTCAGTTGGTCCAGTGCTTCTTAGCATGCATGAAACCTTGAGTTCAAGCCTCAGTACTGCAAAGAGTGGGCATGGTGGTACCCATCTGCAATATCCACACTTAGGAGTCAGAGGCAGGAGGATCAAGAGTTTGAGATCATTCCTGATTGTGTGGAGAGTTCAAGAACAACCTGGTTATACGAGAGCCTATTAAAAAATTAGTATAGAAGTGATACTCTAGTAAGTCCATGACCATCCCCTGAGGACAGACAATACCACACGTAGGTACAGGAAAGACGACAGGAGAAAAAGGAACAAGAGTCAGAGAATGAAATGAGAAACCGCGAGAGGGTCACATAAAGAGACCATGTGATCAGGGTGGCTCAGGGTCTATGCAACAGAAGAGAAGACCACCATCACAGGCTCACGGAGGAAGGACATCCAGGGTACGGTGGGAAGTTGACGCAGCCATTAGTCACTTCCCCCGCCTGACTGTGACAAAAATCCCTTCCCAGAAGAACCCTCAGAGAGAGAGGGATTATTGTGACTTACATTTCAGGATGCAGTATGTCATGGTAGGGAAGCCTAGTAGTGGGCTTCTCCATGAAAGCAGGAGTGTAAAGCAGGTGGGGTCATATTTCAGCTACAATCGGAAAGCCGAGAATGAACAAGTGGGGCTAGCTGTAGAACCCCAAGAGTGAGCCATGTTCTCCATCCTGATGCTACCACCCTAAGGTTCTACGACCTTCCAAAACACTGGAGACTAAGTGCTCAAACACATGGGGGATGTTTGCCATTCAGACCACAACGCTACCTGAGGTTAAATTAGTTCTCTCTCCCTCTCCTCCTCTCCCTCTCCACCCCTCTCTCCCTCTCTCATTTCTGTTTTCTTCTCTATAAAACAAGGAGGTGTAGGCATGATGGCTTCCTGGCAAACTGCCTTGATTAATCTGACTTTAGAGGCAAACAGCAAAGAACACGTATATAAACCAGGGAAGGATTGAGACAGGAGCAGATGTGAGCTTTTCTGTTCTCCGGAGGGCGGGCCCCTCCCTGCTGAACTCCTCAGACTTTCCTGGTGTCGCCAAAGTGCTGCTGGGAATTTCTCTGCATAACCCTGCTCCTAAATCAACTCCCAGGAGACTGGTGGTGGGGGAGGGAGGGAGAGGAGGGTGCCAGTTTAAAGTAGGTCTGATATGATCCAGGACCTGATAGGGTTTCAGCTGCTGGCTCTCTGGCAAATTGCAGAGAAATTAAAAAAGATTCTAGCAGAGGTGAAACGGCTCAAGTCCTAGGGAGGGGATGCTGCTGCTGAGGAGAAATACAAAGACCAGATTCATCTGGTTCAAGAATTATAAATAGAACGGTCAGATTAGATTCGGCCTGAGGAATGGGGGCACCGCAGAGGAGCCAAGTCCTCTCTGAAGAAAGAGGCATGGTTCTACAGGCTCCAAAAGTCCGAAACCAACATAATAGGCTTTCGCAAAGGGAGGAGAGAAAGGTGGGGTCGAAGCAAACTTTAAGTGGCTCTTTTCTTTTAACTCATAACTCCATTCAAGCAAACAGGCAACATCGTGGATCCCGGAGAGAGAGGTTAAAAGGAAATTACCACCCCATAAGGAGTCATTCACTGTAGCAGGAACGAAAAGGTTTTCCTGCTCCGTGGAAAACACAAGCCACTTCCAAACTTTAAGTTAAAAACTTGGCCAAGGGAGTTTGGCCTCCCTGTACGTCTGTCTTGGAGATGTTTATCCAGTGCATGGAGATATTGAGATGGGCCGGGTTTTCAGGTTGGTTTTTTTTTTTTTTTTTTTTTTCCGTTGTTCCACATAAGGTTTCCATCAGATGCAGTCTGCACATTGGTACAAGCCAAGAGGCTGTCAGAGGAGAGGCCTTGATTTAACTTCAGCGGACTAAAGCAGGTTTCAGTTTCAGAAGAACAAAGCCACAGTACAGAGTCCAAGCCCTAGGCAGTGCTGCGAGCTAGGGGGAAGGACAGTGGCTCCTGCCTCCCAAGACCTGCCGCCCAGGCCCCCTTCCAGCCTCAAATGCCATATGGCCTCAGGACAGTCTCTGACTGTCTGGACTGCAGATTCCCCGTTGGTTGTAATGAGTCCTGCTTCCACCTACACCTTGGGGTTGTTGGAAGGGAGTAATATAAAATACAAGCTGTGTGGGGCTAACATTAGGAGACTAAGTAAAACGTATTCCCTCCCAGGGCCCCTGAGCGTGTTCTGCAAAGCCAGAGATGGTGGAGGCTGCTAGGTCACAGAGTACATTTCCTGTTCTCCACAGGGCATCCCTAAATACTTCCAGCCTCCCTTCTTCTAAAACGAACTACGTGAAGGCACTTTACACGAAGGTGGAGAAGACTGAATCTGTGTTAGGTTGAATGGGTTTAGAATTTTCCCTATCGAATTCAATAGTGTATAGTTTATAGCCTGGAGATTTTCTGTTTTCTTTTTCTCTCTTCTCTTCTCTCCTCTCTTCTCCTCTCCTCTCCTCTCCTCATCTCATCTCATCTCATCTCTTCTCGTCTTGTCTCTTCTTTTCTCTCCTCCTCTTCTTCTCTCTCTCTGTGTGGGCACATATGTGTGCACACTCATCTGTGTCTGTCTCTCTATATTTCTATGTCTTTTTCTCTATATTTCTATGTCACTGTCTCTCTCTGTCTCTGTGTGTATCTCTGTCTCTGTCACTCTGTCTCTATCTCTATGTCTTTGTCTCTGTCAGCTCTGTATTTCTCTCTGTCTCTCTCTTCTGTCTGTCTGTCTCTGTCTGTCTGTCTCTCTCTGTCTCTGTCTCTGTCTCTGTCTCTCTCTCTCTCTCTCTCTCTCTCTCTCTCTCTCTCTCTCTCTCTCCCCTCTCTGGTACATGTATGTATATATGTATACGGATGTTCTTGCTGAAATTAGATTAAAGCTTGATGTCAGGCGTGTCTCCTTCTATCATTATTTATTTATTTAGACAGGATTTCTCACTATATCCAAAGCTAGCCATTTTTGTCATGCCAGTTTGCCAAGATGTCCCCAGAATCCACCTGTATCCACTTGTCCCCACTCACCCCTCAATGCTAGGTCATAAAATGCACATCACAGGACCCAGCTTGCATGGCTGCCAGGGGTCCAAACTCAAGTCCACATGCCTGCAGAGCAAGCCACTTTACCCACTGAGCCATCTCCCCATCACTCCCCGCGCCCCGTCTTTTTGGCACAGTATCTCTCTGTGGCTCAGACTGACCTCAAAGTCACTAAGTAGCCTAGGTTTGGACTTGAACTTGCAATCCTGCTGCATCGGGGTCTTGAAAGCAGGGGTTGCAAGCCTGTGTAATCATACACACTTGAGACAAATATTTCTCACACCGTTTCTCAGGATTTGTCACTGAAAAGTGGGACTAAAGCTGGCCTTGTCGGGGGCAAGGATAGAAGCACATTGAGGGTATTACAAACCTCACAGCACATGCTCAATGCAGAACAGTTGTTACCTCAAACCATCATGTCTGTCATGGCTACTCACCTTACTGTCCTTGGATTAGATGAAACTCATGCCTCTTTATTGGCTCATATCCCTCTAATGTTGTTAAAGATCAGTTTCGTTTCCTTCAAATGCAATGCATGGATAGACTTCAGCCTCCAAAGATACAGACTAGGCCCTCCCTGTTCTTCCCACTGGGTGCAGCAGAAGGCTCTGGATGCTGAGCAGACACAGCTGGAGCGAACAAGACCAGCCAGCTGGAAAGACTCACAGAACAGCGCCGACGTAAGTTCACCGACTTCCCTCAGGTTCCTTTTGTGCTTCTTATATCCAGGATTGGGAAGCAATTAGCAACCTGGAAATACCAAAGGACCTGGAAAAAATAGATTCAACAAAAGCTGGTCCTCAAATATCCAAAAGATTGGAAAGGGGGTAGGATAGCCTCGTAGAGCTTTCAACTTTTTATGGTAACTACTTTGTGCCACCAAATAAACAGATGGCACTGCACTATGGCACTGTCTATCTATGCTAGTGACGCAGTGAAGGCTAGGGATAAACTAGAATTCCCATGTGGGGGGGGTGGGGGGGAGGTGTGACACACTCACTGCCTCAGGTGTGCTAGGCAAATTCTCTCTCACTGACCTGCATTCCCAGTTCCTGAGATTTCTATTTGTGCTAAGCTACAATGAGACACCCCTGTACCCTCACCAGATGATCCCAGAAAAGCCAAGTCTGAAGCTTGAACGTTTGTCCATGCCTGCCATCCTGCCAACGGATGGTGTGGGAAGCATATAGAGCCACCCTTGAGGGAAACTATAGGATGCCAGGCCCCTACCTCTTGTTTTGTCTCTCCTGGCCATTAGGTAAACAGTTTGTTCCGCTACCACACACTGCCTGGCTATCCAGATGCCTAAAACAATGCCTAGGTCCACACAAT
Organism: Rattus rattus; assembly: GCF_011064425.1. Lineage (NCBI taxonomy): Eukaryota > Metazoa > Chordata > Mammalia > Rodentia > Muridae > Rattus > Rattus rattus. The sequence goes on from NC_046161.1 coordinate 36,482,782, forward strand.
CTAGACTAGAACTTCTGCAGCCATGAACCGAACTAAGCCTCTACTCCTTATCCATTAATTCTATCAGGTGCTTTATTGTGGTGACAGCATGCAGGTGATCACATGCTGCAATGTAAATGAACATCTAATAATTAAGCTAAGTCCTGGGAAATCTTGCACATACGAAATGCCTCCAGGAAGTCACTGGGATGCAGAATAGAATGGGGGTTTGAAGATGTAAGAGGGACACGGAGAATGAACAGTTGTCATCTGAAGAATGCAAAGAGTTAACTTCCAAGAGTTGGGAAGATGGAAGGTGATGATGTTGATACATCAATACGGACATAACATGACTAAGCTATGTACTTGAACACGATCGGTGTGGGTAAGATTTATATTATGTAGAGTTTGCCACAATAAACATCTATTACTAAAAATTAAGAAAGTAATTAAAAAGAAAGGCTTAGTGGGTAAGTTCAAGGACAGAATAGAAAAGAACCAATCACTGAATTAGAAAATAGGGACAATAGGAATTATTCACTCGGAACCAAGAAGAAAACAGATCAAAAGAAACATAAGCCGAGTTCTTAGGACTTGCGAGCTAATAAAAAAAATTATGTAATATTTATGTCATCAGAGTTCCAGAGGGAGAGGAGAGCTTGGGTGGGGTTTAATTTGTCCTCAAATAAATGGCTGAGATGTCCCAACTTTGAGAACAATAACACAGATTCAAGAAGCTGAAAGAAATCCAATAAGATCCAGTCAAAGAAAGCCACACTTGGGCACACACAGTCAAGCTTCCCCAAACCGAAGACAGAACAAAACCTTTGACGGCAACTAACGGGAGGACAAGGCACAAGTCTGGGGAGACAATTGTAATGGCGGCAAGTTTTGTTCAGAAACTGGAGCACTGGACGGGAGTGACACAGCTTTCAAGGGCTAAAAGCACAGGATGGTGGAATCTAAATCAGATGCCCAGTGAGGATACCCTTCAAGGATAAAGAAGAATCGACATGTTAACACGACCAAAAGCTAAACGTAGTTCTTGTTGGTAGATCCATCTTAAAATAATAGTTTTAAAAAATAGAAAGTAAAGTTTATAAAAGGGGAAAGTAGAAGTCACTTGGGCCACCAAAAAAACAAAAAACAAAAAAACAAAAACAAAACAAAAAACAAAACAAAACAAAAAAAACAGAAAACAAAAAACCAAACCAAAACAACAACAACAATCAGGGCAGCAAACAAAAGCATGCCTGTCCAGTGAGTAAAAGACTCCACCTTGTTTCCTAAATTATCCTTGATCATAAAGCAAGAACTGTGACCCTGTCTACACAGCTCCAATTGTCTGTGCAAGAGTGTTTAAGACAGTTTACGGACAGCGGAGGCTACAGGGAGGTAAGATTTGTATACTTCATGGCGACGTTGTGGTACAATTACATCAGTAGACCATGATACATCCATCAGGCAGAAAGATGTCATGGCCGCAACAAGCACAAGTAAAATGATAAATAAAAAACGATGTGACAGAAGAATGGGGAGATGCTCAGCTGGTGAGAGTACTTGCTGCCCTTGCAGAGGACCAGAGTGTAGTTCCCAGCAGCCCCGTGGCAGCTCCCAATAGCCTGTAACTCCAGTCAGGACATCCTACACCCTCTTCAGGCTTCCTCAAGAACCTACACACATAAATGCACAGGCACACGTACATACACATAAACAAAAATAAAATAAATTTTTAGAATGTAATTTGAAAGCAATAGGACTTTATAACAATATTCAAATAGCCCAATGTAGCTCAGAAAACAAGTGAGAAATCTAGAGAACAGAGAGCATGGAAAGCAAGATCTAGAACTCCCAACATCAGAGTATCCTCCCAAAGTAGACGCCATCTATCCCTAACATGTCAGAAGTATTTCAAAGCCAGGTCCTCTCACTATATCTACTTAAAGCCAGAACTTGACAGTGTGTGATCTTAAACTATGATAACCCAATTACATTCTTCTGTAAGAAACTCACCTCCCAAAGAATCATCCTGTAAGGAACAAGCGGGTCTAGCAAATGTCCAGGACACGAGACAAGAACAGATAGTTTTTATTTTTAAATACATGGGGACACTGTTATACACGTGGACACTAGAGTTGTCCACCAGAACTTAGTGATTCTAAAAAACTAATAATCTTGTGTGCTCACCACTACAAGACAAGGATGAGAGAAAACAAGGAAGTCTAAAGAAATCGGGTGTAGACTGTCTTCACAAAAGGGTGAAGGATCTCACTTATCCCCAAATATATTTGCAAATTTGATATGGCACCCATCAAAATCCTTAAATGATCCTTTGCAGCTGTAGATAGAACTATTACAAGATTTCCCCTGACATGGAAATGCACACATTTTAAAATATACCACTTTAGAATTTTATATTATTTAAAAATTTTTTCCTAATGGGAAGGTAAAGTGGAAAGAAAATCGACACGCCCGATGTCAAGACATTCTGCACAGCTTCTGTAAGGAGGACCCAGCGGTGCCGAGAGCAGAATGCACATACTGACCAATGATCCAGAACAGGAAATCCAGAAAAAGATTCGTACCTGTATGCCCGATTGATCTCTTTAAGACTTGCTTTTATTTTGTGTACACAAGTCTTAGGCCTGCACATGTACCACACGTGTGCCTGGTGCCAAGATGGTTCTGAGCCCTCATGTGGATCCTGGGACTAGAACTCGGGTCCTCTGCAAGGGCAGCAAGCGCTCTGGAGGGCTGAGCCATTTCTCCAGCTCTTCCCTGTGTACTTTGGACCACGGCTTCACAACAACGTAATGGATGAAAGCAGATTTTTATTTTCCCCCCAACAAATGAGAAATAAAAGGAAAAGATAGAAAATGAAGGAGAGTGGAAATAAAACAGAAGGAAAGAGGAAAGAGTTTAACACCAGGAAGAGAGGGAAGAAGGGTGAGACGTGAAAGAGGAAGTGAACCTGATCTACCCTTCTAACCAAGACTGTGTAAATTAAGTCAAGATGGCTCACCAACCTAAATATTAAAAGCAAAACTGGAAGGTTGGGGACACGGTTTAGTGGTAGTAGACTGCTTGCTTGATGTGTGTGGGGCAGAGGTTTAGTCCCCAGGAATAACAGTGGGGAGAGGAGACAGGAGGGAAGGAGGTGGAAAAGGAGAAGGAAAAGAGGGACAAAGAGAAGGAGAAAGAAGAGGGGAGGGGAAGGGGAGGGGAAGGGAGGGAGGGGCAGGAAAAGGAGGGGGAAAGGTGAGAGAAGAGTTTTTTGTTTTTTGTTTGTTTGTTTTTGTTTTTTGTTTTTTGTTTTTAATGGAGAACAATTTCAGGACCTAAGGCTAGGGCAAAGATCCTAGGCTTGACATAATAATCGCAATCTATAAAAGAAAAAGGCGATAAAACCGGGCTCTGTCAAAATTATAAACCTCTACCTTGTGAGAAGAAGGAGCCTGTTGTGAGACTAAGGCACCAAATAAAAGGAGCAGCAGAGAATATTCGGAAGTGAGACTCTATGAGGGGTTAGGACCTGCACAGATTCGGAGCTCTCTCGAACCTCGAGAGGGAAACACACGCAATCCAATTAGAGAGTGTACAAGCAGTGAGAAGAAACATTTCATCAAAGGGAACCTGCAGATGGCCAATAAGCACATGAAAAGATGCCAGCCATGAGGGAAATGCAGACGGAGACGATAATCAGGTAGCACCGAGCACCTCGCCAAATGCTGCCATGATGGGGAAAGGCGAGCCCTCCGCCGTACCTTGACAGCAGGGATGCAAACTAGGACAGCCACTGCGGAGAAAGTTCCGTAGCTGATTAACAATACAAAGTAGCAGCGTTATATGACCCAGAAAACGCAATTCTTAGCATCTCTTCCAGAGAGAAGAAAACTTTACTCTTCTCGGAAAGACGCGGACGCAACATCCGCAGCAGCATTCCACACAGCAGCAGGAAACTGAAAGGGATCCCAAGGTGATATAACCCGTGGTACGTCCATACTGTGGGATAGTATCCGGCAAAAACAAGGAGTGACTGTCGGCATAAAGATGGTAGAAACTTACACACGGAGTGTTGCAATGTGTATAATGAAATGGTAATCAGAGATGAAGAACAGATGCGTAGATCCCAGCATCGAGGAGGCAGTCTAGGTGGACATGGTGACTGTGGCCAAAAGGAGAAACTTGTGAGTCTCCAATGGTGAGCAGACTTCGTGGGTGTGAGTCGCCCAGTGGTGACAGCGCAATCTAGTTTTTTGGGTTTTTTTTTTTTTTAAGGTGTTTGTGTTGGGGACAGCTGATAGTATGTGGGATTGAGAGTCTCCAATGGTGAGCTAACTTCGTAGGTGTGAGTCGCCCAATGGTGACAGTGCCCTATAGTTGGTTTTTCTGGTTTTTTTTTTAAGGTGTTTGTGTTGAGGACAGCTAATAGTATGTGAGATGATTCTGTATAAGTTCCTCAAACTTGAAGGAAAAAGACTTTTAAAAGTACCACATAATAATTTTAGAAAAATCTGTAAAATACACACAAATAGTGTATGGAAAGAGAATAAAACACTACTGTCTCTCTGCCACGGGGAGGGAACCTCTCTGTAGACTCAGGGGTTATTTAATCAATCTGGAAAAAAAATCTCTCTAACACTGAGTAACTTCGGGAGCAGTCATTTCTACTCAGTGGCAGTGGCCCTCTCACCCCATAATACCACAAACATTAATGTCAACTCAGATGCACCTTCTTCTCCTTGAATGGCCTGATGCCAGCCCCTGTCTCACTGGTGAATTACCAATCCTTCTGTCCCACCACTTGGGCTAAGCTCCCCTGGGGTAGCTCCACTAGAAAGACAAGCTTCCACCCGTCGTGAAACCAGCAAAACCAAAATGGCTGTGGCGTTCTGTGTCTCGTACGGGTTGTATTCCAATCAAAGAGTCAGCCTCTGGAACAGACCACAATGGAGTGCATAGTGCCCTGGGGGCTGGTCCTGTGTTCCTGCGGTGGGCGATGAGTTGAAATGGAAAAATGACAGTGCGCATACACCGGGGACCTGGTGGCCTGCTGAGTTGGGTGACAATCCATCCTGGCATAGTAAACATCCCAGTCTAGGTGAAACAGATGTCATTACTTTCTTCACTGCCACCCTATTCCTCGACCCCTCCATCTCTAAGATGAACATTGTCGATCTGTCTTTGGGTCATAGGGGTGTTAAAACCTGCAGAACCCCCAAGCCGTCTGAATCTCACCCCCGTAAGTTAACACAAAGTTACAGTTTCAAGTTAGCTCTTCAGTCTGTTCCTTGAATGTTTAATAAAAAGCGACCAGTGCTTAGCAACCTGAGGATTCAGAGCTGAGTTCAGAAGAGAAGACACCGAAAATGAAGGCTCGTCCAGAACATTCAGTAAAGTGACTCCATTCTGCCAGGCTGTTCTGAGGTAAACACGGGGCCCTGGTGACAGATGTTTTGTGCCTTATACATCTCCATGACTCAACGATCCTGCTCAGTCAAGAGGAATCAAAGCAGGAAAAAGAACCTGTCACAAACGTATTTATAGCAACCTTATTCATAAAATCTAGAAATAACTTGTGTCAAATACCAGGTAAATGGATGGGCAGAGTATGGAATAGTTCACACAACAGAGCACTCTTTAGCCAAACAGAAAAGGAACAAATTTCGCCCCACGAGGATGAGTCCTAAAACACACAGTGTGAAAGAAGAACACAGATACAAAAGAACGACAATTCTGCGCATTTAGCCCTAGGAAGTCAGGAGCACACAAAACTCTTCTGTTACGAGAGCCTTTAGAACAGAGGCTGCATCTGCCAGGCAGTACAAATGGGGTCACCATTGGTGGGAAGTAAACACAGTCACATGTAACTTAAGAAGGGCAGTGTTCCAAAGACGGTTCAAGAGGTGATGCCACCATTGTGCAAACATCACAGCATGTTTGTGCAAACCTCCATGGCACAGAGCATTCATGAGAGAGACTGGCACTCACAAGACCTCTGGCTAAGGTGTGATGCGAAGGGACTCACTAGTTGAACCGTTGTCCTTAGCCTCTGGTGCTATTTTGGAAGCTTGTGGGACCCTTGGGAGGTGGGACCTAGCTGGAAGGAGTGGGTGGCTGGGAAGTAAGTCCAGCCCTATTTTCACCCCAACCTATAATTCTACACATGATAGGAATTGTTCAGATTTTTGTAGTTTTCTAGGACCAGAGGCACATATGTGGCCCCTCGTGGGCAGAGGACTTTGCTGTGGCACTGTGATTGGAGTCTAGCTACCTAGCTTAGAGACAGTTTGAAGGGTAATGGAGCAACATCTTGTTTGGGAAAGTGCTTTCATGTGCACGTACAATTACCAGACCCATCAAACTGAACACTTCGGGGCTGTGTACATGATTGGATGTAAGTTGACTCCTAATAAACAGTCATTTTTAAAAATTTGTGGGACCCTCCCACATTCAGGGGCAGGGAAAGTTCACCCCTAGCGAATGCATTTTTAATTCATAGTAGAAATTCTGCTTTGATAGTATCCTTCTAATACATTTATTGAAAACACCAATTAAATTCACTACTTGTTTTGTCCAGCAAGACATGGGGAGAGAAAGGAAGAGAACAGAGCAGGTCCCTGACACTCTCCCCGATATCCACTCCATTCTCTATCCACTGAGAACTCACGAGGTCCCCTTCTTCTTTATCCTGGGCTTGAAGTTCTCCAGGATAGACCTGTAGCATTTGCATTCATGGATATCAGAGCCTAAAGCAAGTGGGGTAAGGCAGACAGAATGATCTGATCTGGGTGGTATCTGTCCTTACAAGTCCCACACTTGTTTAGAAAACCTCCCTGTAGGAGCTAGGGAAGAAGGAGGTTCCACTGTGGCCATGAGAAGTGTGTACTTTGGAGAACTCTCGACCACAACAAGAGACACAGAAACAGAAAAGCACAGAACAAACTGGGCAAATTAAAAGTATTAACCACAAGAGGCTGGGGAGATGGCTGTTGGGACCAAGCAATGCCCTGCCAAGTTACTCCATGTTATATGAAACAATCATTTCCCAGGCTGAGCACGGACCCGAGAGACTCCATTTCCTTGGTAGCTTTTGAGTTGACTTTGAGGGAGATGGAAGACTGCAACCTGGAAATAGAGAAGAAGCCACCCTGTAACTTCGCCAAGGAAAAATGGAACCATGGGAGCAACAAGGCAGCTCCTGATGAGTGAACTCGAATGTCAGACAGTACTGACTGGGATTTAACATTGTTCTTGTAGTCTGTTTTCTGTTACTATAGCAGAGTTACCTGAGGCTGGGCGACTTATAAAGACAGAGACATGCTTTGGCATGTAGTTCTAGGAACAGGGAAGTCTTATGAGCAGGCTAATAGCATCTAGTGAGGGCATCCCAACACTGCAGAAGTAAAAGAGAAAGCTGTTGGCTTCAGAGAAGCATCACTTCACTTAAGAGCATGCTATGGTTAAGACTCCAAGTTTTTAGGCTGTGAATAATAGTGACCAGTGAGAAGCTGAACCAGGGTCTGCATCAGCCAGCAGAGGGAAGATTTCTCATTCCTACAAAGTTAAACACATGTATGTGGACTCTCTGTTAAAGGAACAATAGTTGTATCCCAGATCCACGTATAGTGGTTTGAATGAGAATGACCCTTCCCCCATAGGTTCATATATTTAAATGTTTTGGTAGGACTGTTTTGGTAAGGATTAGGAGGCGTGGCCATAGACGAGGTGTGTCATTGTGGGTGGGTTCTGAAGTTTCAAAATCTGAGACCAGCACTGTCACTGTCTCTGTCTCTGTCTCTCTCTGTCTCTGTTTCTCTGTCTCTCTGTCTCTCTGTCTCTCTCTCTGTCTCTCTCTCTCTCTCTCTCTCTCTCTCTCGCTCTCTCTCTCCCTTGTGGCCTTAGACAAGGTGTGTCATTGTGGGTGGGTTCTGAAGTTTCAAAATCTGAGACCAGCACTGTCACTGTCATCTCTCTCTCTGTCTCTCTCTCTCTCTCTCTCTCTCTCTCTCTCTCTCTCTCTCTCTGTATCTCCATCTCTGCCTCTTTGGAGATCAGATGTAAGTTCCCAGCTCCCAGGTACCACTACAGCATGATGTCTACCTGACTGGCACCATAATTATCATGGACTTGCCCCCTAAAGCTATAAACGAGCCCCCCCTTCGAAGTTAAAGGTTTTCTTTTATAAGTTGCCTCGGTTTCTCTCCACAGCAATAAAAATGTGACTAAGACATCAAGTGAGTTGTTCTAGGGCTTTCTCTTCCATGCCCACTTCCCATCAATACCATTTCTGATAGTTTTATGTCAACTTGATTCATTTTGGAAGAGGGAATGTCAGTTGATAAAATGTCCCAACCAATTTGAACTGCGGGCAAGACCATGGTGCATGTCTTGATTGGTGATCGATACAGGAGAGCTCAGCTCACTGTGGGTGGTGCCACCCCTGGGCTGGTGGTTCCAAATGGTACAAGAAAGCAGGGTGAGCAAGCCATGAGGAGCAAGCCAGTAAGCAGCACTCTCTACGGCCTCTGCTTCTGTTCCTGCCTTGGGTTAGTGCTTCGACTTCTCTAGATGATAAACTACAAGCTATAGGTTGAAATAAACCCTCCCCTTTGCGAGTTGCTTTTGGCCAACGTGTTTTATTACAGCAATAGAAACCTGAACTAAAATACCACTGCAGATTCCCCATTGACAAAAGAGAGCCAAGGAGTTGGAAAGGTTTAGGCTATAGACTTAAGGAAGGGCTGTAGCTCTGTGTGAGTCGATCATTCTTGTGGAAGTTTTAAATGTCCCAGTTCCAGTTCTCTAATGTATGTGGCTTTGAAGCCCCGGTCCCAAAGGAGAAAGTTGGGGTGGGGGGGGCTGATTCAACATTTGGCAATCCACTGGAGTATGTAACACTTGGCATTTCTTCGCTTCATTATTTAAAGGGCAATTCATTGCGTGCAATGGAAACAAATAAAAACTCTATTTCTGACATTTCTAAATCTGAACCCTGAACTCTCCATAAACCTCCCAGTTTCAAAATAATTATTTAAGCAAAGCCCTGGTGTATTCCTTCTGCACCATCGAGGAGTGCTCCTAATGGTTGGTGACGCAATTGCCTCTAGTGAGGAGACTTGGGTATTGAACTTTTTTTTTCCTGAAGCATATTAAATGGTCCCCTACGCTGCAGCCATTAAAGGCAATCCTGTCCTCACAGGCCTCAATCAAATTTGCACAGCAATTAGTCCTACCCAGAGTTTGATACATTTCTTAATTATAAAACAACTTTGTACTCCATTGGCCCTTTCAGATGGGTTATGAGAAAGCTAATTACCTCCTCCTGAGACATCAAAGAGTTTTGGTAGAGGTGTGTGTGTGTGTGTGTGTGTGTGTGTGTGTGTGTGTGTGTGTGTGTGTGTGTCTCTATTTAAGGGGTAAATCAGACAAGAAGCAGAGGAACTAACATCACCCGAACACCTACTATGACTTTGGGTCTCTGCTGGGCAATTTCCACACGGGCAAATGAGCCTGCGGAAAATGTAAGGGTCTTTAGAAAAGTTAGATTACCCCACATTAGTCACACAGTGATCGATCCGTCCGGTAAGGAATTGAGTTTTTGTTCTTAGTTACCTTTGAGTTGATGATGACTTCTGCCCGTTTTCAGTGGTGTGCGTATGTGTGTTTGTGTGGCGCACGTGTGTGTGCTTGCAGTGTATGTGGGGGTCAGAGGTGAGCGCCCTGTCTTCCTTTATCTCTCTCCACGGTATTTTTTTGAGACAGGGTTGCTCACTGGACCTGGAGTCCGCCGATTCTGCAAGACTGGCAAAGAAGCAAGCACCCGGCCCCCTCCTGTCCTCAACCTGCCCCACCCACCCAGCCCCAGGGCAGGGATCTCTGTAATGCCACCTGGCCCCAGCGTTTTTTAGACGCAGTAGGATTCGAACTCAGATCTTGTTTGCGAGTCAAGTGTTTTTTCAACTGAGCTGTCTCATCAGCCCCACCTGTCTTGTTCAAAATTCTCCTTCACTGTGAGCTTTCTTTCTTTTTTTAGCAACGTCTGTATGTCACAGGCAACTCTAGGTGCGATTTAAAAAATATTGGCTGAGTCTTATCAGCCATCAGCTAACTCCTCTCAGGGAGCCTCTAAGCAAGGAGAGACTACCTCGGCCAGAGTGGGTGTTGTTTCAGCCTGGTTCTAGGCCGAACCAGCCTCTCCAGATAGCCTTTCTGCAGCCCCTAGCACTGGCCTCAAGAGAATGCCAAGAGCTTTCTTCCCTGACCTTGACTCCAGCAGCCCGGGCCCCACACCCTTTGCAACAATCCCTCCTCCCCCACCCACGTGGTGGGTTTTTGGTTTTCTTCATTACAGTCTTCCTAAATTGCACATTTCATAAGACCGTCAGGAAAAAGTCAGGAAATGAGGTTTCCAGGAAGAGGGAGGCGGAGAATAGAGGGCCGGGTGGGAAGGGGGGAGAACAAGAGAGCAGTCTTTCATTATCACGACCTGTTCCACGCACACCCTCTCCCGGTGCCATCCTCGCGCTGGATGCGAGCCATCCTCTGGGCTAATGAGCTAGGCGCGGGAGATAACTAATCCTAATGCAATTACTGCTCGGCGCAGCACTGATAGGTCCACTGTGCTCCCCGCGTGCCCGGCAGCCTGAGCCAGGCTGGAGCAGCTGGGCCTCAGCCTCCTGTCGGAGACGTTTTAACAGCTGTATACAGTCCCGGGCCCCCTCCCACGGCCCGCGTCCCGGGAGAGTGATCTTTTCACAGCGAGTCCCCATGAAGCCTGTCGGAGGTGAAATGAAATCTTAGCAGCTTGGGGGGGAAAGCTGGGTGGTGCGAGCTCAGATGCTATTTCCAGGGCGGTGATGGGAGCAGCAGAGGCTCGAGCCCCCGCTCCCCCTCCATCCCTGCGGCGCCCCGAGGCCTGGCGGGGTGTGCGGGCTGCGGTGACAAATGGCAGCGCAGGCAAGGCCTGGCCCTCTCCCGGTGCAGCCGGCGCGATCGGGGAAGGGGGAGGAGGGACGGGGTGGGGGGAAATGGTTTGCAGCACACTTGTTCCTTTGTTTAGCGGGACCACGTGCTCTGTTTGCACAGCAGCATGTGGTACCCCAGGAGGAAATCAAACCAGCCTTGAAAGTTCAAGGAACAGCCAAGCTCTGCTGGGAAGTGGCGGGGCCAGGGCTGGGATGGAGCAATGGAGCGGGTGGCCTGCGGACTCCTTCTGTGAGAGTCAGAAGGAGGGGACTCCAGTCCAGAGCTTTAGCGGAGAAAGAGGACTGACTGCTGGGCTTTTTTGGCAACGAACGCACACAAGAGGACTTTCTGTGACCAGCCACCCTCTCTGTCATGCAAAGTGGGATGGCAGCCTTCTGTTTTTGGAGTTGATAAAAACCTTGTTTTCCTCTGACACTCGCAAAACCCTTCCATGCTCATGTGTTTTTCCTTCTAGAGCTAGAATGGGAGAAAGAAAGGAGAACCCTTGACACGGTGTCTGCCCTGCCTCAAGGGAGGTGGGACAGCTCCCACCAGGCTCAGAAAAAAGTCTACATTTTCCTTCCACGATCTCTCTCTCTCTCTCTCTCTCTCTCCCTCTCCCTCCTCCTCCCTCCTCCTCCTCCCTCCCTCCCTCTCTCTCTCTTCTCTCTCTCTCTCTCTCTCATTCCTCCTCCCTCCCGTTGGTTAAACAAATAAAAAAAAAAATAAATGATGCAAAAATGTCCGTATGTCTGCCATAAAAAGGAGTTTCCCCATAAATCCAATTTCCCAGTTGCATCCACAGCTCAGCATTTCAGCCATTGCTGCGTTTTTCTTCCTTCCTAGACACATCCATGAGATTTATCAATGCACAAATCTTCACAGTTCACAGAACACTATCAGACTTTAGTCATGTCTCTCCCAAACAGACCTGGACCCGGGTTTTTTCACATAGCTGCTTGGTATGTCTGCGTTTCTTGTATGAATGGTATTGAATCATCCCATGTCTGTGGCTTATGCTGACTAAGACAATGTTAAACCTGAGGACTTGGTTTTGTGTGGGGCTCTGGGAAAGGATTATTTAAGAACCAACTCGGAGGGAAGGCACATTTTAAAATTTCATTAGACTTGACTAAGTCTCTGAACAACAACAACAGCAACAACAACAACAATGAACTCTGATACCAATGTGCAATACATTCAAGAAAGTTAGCTGCTTATGTTATGCGCATGCGTATGGTGGTGTACGAATACCTGACTACTTTTGCACACGGCCTGCCAGAGCATTTACTGAGACACCAGGAGGAGATCTGATGAGGTACCTGTTCATCTCTCTGTTTCAATTTTGTTTATCGTTTGCTTTGAAACGGGTCTTACGCAACCCAGGCTGGGCTGGAACTCATCGCCCTTCCACAGCCTCCTAAGTGGTCATGGTCCAGGTGTTCGCTGCACACGCCTGAGAAAACCCAGCGGCTTCAGTAACGAGTCTCGGTATCTCCCTCAAAGTGTGTTTCATGTCCACTTGTTTTTATTTTGAAATTTATCGTCTTTCCGCAACCCCGTTTTTCCATAGGCTTGTTCATCTAGTCTTACTGACTTGAGGAGATCTTCTATAATTTGTGAAGGGTTTCCCTCCCCCTTCAGTTCATCTTCTTTTTAATGATGAAATGCCTAACATTGTCAAAGTTTCAGGTCTTTGTGTTGATAACTTCGAGGTTTCATGCCGCACTTAGGAAAAAAAACATTCTCGAATTCCTAAAAAATTAAAAGAACGTGCTATATTTATTTTCTTTTTAACACTCTTGTGATTGCTTTCATTTTGTTTTACAGTTCTTTATCTATTAAGTAACAAAACTAGATGCCTTTTTAGAAGTTGGAAATGCACACACACACACACACACACCCCACACACCACACCTCCCACACACACTGCATACACCACACACCACAGATACACACCACATCCACCACACAGACCACACACACACACACACACACACCATACACCACACACACACCACACACACACACAGATACACATATATCACACACACATACACATACATCACACACCACACACACACACACACACACACACACACAACACACACACACACACCACACACACACACACAGGAAGCACTAGATGAGACGTGACTGAATAGGTAATTACAACATTCAAAACACTGTGGAGAATTAGTGGAGAATATTATAGGGGACCGGTCATAAGGAGGTGAGATTTGAGAATAGCTCTGAAGGATGAAAAAGATCTTTCCAGATTACAGAGCAGCGTAGGCCAAATCCCTGAGGAGGAAGCCCATGTAGAGGGTTAGAGGAACCTACAGGAGGCCAGCGGGAGGGCAGGGAGATGAGCCAGGGAGTGAGTCAGAAGATAAAGAACTTTGCAGATAAAACTTCAAAGGACCACATCAGCAGGCACCATGAACGCCTGGGTAGGGAGCAACTGTTTCTCAGTGCAAAGGGAAGCCGCTGCACCAGCCAAGTGGGAGGAAACTACAGTCAGGTTGTTTATTTATTCATATTTGATGCTGCAGCTTGAACCCAGGGTCTCAGGCATGCAGACCGTGGGCTGGGCTACCACCTACACCCTCGGGGGCTGCTCTCCTTATTTTTTTAATTCTTTGACAGTTTCATGCCTGTCTATAATAAACTCCATCCCCCTTTCTCATTCTCCTACCTCTCCCACGAAAACACTTTTGAATCGAGTCTCCGAAAGTAACTTCTTAATGAAGTCACAATCAATCCAAGTATCACAAACGGCAAGGTTTTCCACAACGTCTGTCACCTGGTCCTGCGTACAATGGTCGGTCCTTCCGGAGGTGAAGTCGTCGTTCATAGCAGCTCGGGCTTCCCACAGACCTGACTAGAAGCTCCCTTCTCTTGTTCAGGCAACACCGGAAAGTCTTTCTAACATTGAACCAAATCCTGAGTTTGTCCGATCGCCCTTCTGTGTTTTCAGATCCTTCAGGTACTTCCTGCATGGAGTGGCGTTTGATCTCTTCACCAGCTCACCTTCCTCCTCAAATACATCCTCCTCCTCATCCTCTGCCTCAATGTCAGTGTTGGTATTTGAATTATGAAATGTTATTCCAAAGACTCCTATCAAAATATTGGTCCTCAGTGCAGCAGTGCTCAGCGATGAAACCTTGGGACATGATAGGCTAATGAGAGCTCTGATGTAATGTATACAGAGTTGAAAGGACCATCAGGAGAACAGACCACACGATGTACGTTGAGGTCGATATGCCTTTAAAGAGGGCATCTCGTCTTCAGTCTCTCCCCCTGCCCCCACAATATTCAACTTTGCTTCAGGCCCATAGCGATAAAGTCAGGCAGTCATAAACAGAAGCCTCTGGAACTGTGACCCACGGTAAGACTTCCCTTTACTTGTCTCTGGTGTCTCGTCACACTAAGACAGGCGGCAGAAAACTTGCTGCATAGATCAGTTTCAGACAGCAGGAGCCAGCTTATCCCACTCATGTTCTGGTCACTACTGTTTCTTTTCCCTAGGTAAACACAGTATCCATGTCTACAGCCTCACAAGGCTTGGGAAGTAGAAGTGACTTCATGGCCGGTTCTTGGATGCTGCCAGTACCACTGGTGAGGAGAGCAGTGGAGACTTTAGGATTTTCCACCTTGTTGATAGTTCCTCGTAGACAACCTTCCTGGTAATTAAAGACAGTAGTGAAAACATCAGAAGCTGCCTCCTTATTCTTGTGGAGAAGTCTGTGGTTCCAACAGTGCCTCCTGGTTCTTGCCCATCCATACTGGCAGAGAAGAATTCCTGGGGCAATTCCACAACATTCTCTCTTTTTAAAAGCTTTTATTGAATTTTATTTATGCACATAGTGTGTGTTGCGGGGCAAAGAGCACCCACATGTGTTCTTCTGCACCTTGACCCACCAGTGAAGGTGAGGGGACAGTTTGCAGGAGTTAGTTTTCTTCTCCCATTAAGTAGGGCACGGGGAGTGAACCCAGGTCAAGGTCAGGCATAGGCATATGACCACTGAGCTATCCCATAAGCTCTCCATGGTACTGTAACCGTTGGCACAACTGCCACACAGAGAAATCACCCATACCACTTGTCTAGTGAAAAGTTTCGTTCGTACAGGATTCTGGCAATAGATCTTTGATGGCATCAGTCATTTAGAAGCTGTGAATTAGACACAAAAGATTTCTCATTAGGTATGTGTTTAAGCTGAAGAGTTGGGAAATAGAAGCGGTGGGTACACAGCCCTGGGAATGGGCTCAATGTCCCTGTATAGCTTATTGTTACACTTTGCCGCCATGGAAACAAAGTTAACCATGGATCTATTAATCTATTTATCATTCACTGCACATCTGTTTGGCCACCATCTATCCTACGTTAGACTTGAAAGGACACCCAGACTGTATAAACATATCCACAGTTGATGGGATCTGAACTGTTAAGCTGGGGAAAAGGCTTTGCGCACACAGTACCCCAAGTGGGATTCCATGACACCAGAGAACCACTGGACTAAAAGCCACGACCTAGTTAATCCCCTACTTGTCACAAGAAAGCGCTGCACTCCATTTGTCCATGACACCAAATTCATCCCAGACACATCACGGACGGCAACCATCCTCCCTACACTTCATAAGAGAAGTTTAGTCATGGCCAAGTCTGGATATGAATTCTCCTACAAAGGTTTGCTCGACGCTCCCCACCACAGCCCAATCAGCTAATGGGCATTTCCGCCACCAACTGATGGAAATTCCATTGGAAGAAAAATGAAGGCTTCGGGTGCCCTTAATCTTTAGAACCCAAGGCTGTTATAAAAATAAAAATAGGACACCCAGTCTGTTCTTTTTAACCCTCCATACACAGGGATGTCCAGTTCAGAGGCTGAGATGAACAGGTAAGAGGCCATCTGTGATCATAGTTAGAAACTATGGTATTGAAAATGTGATGTTCACTTGCAATTCTCTCTCTGACACCTGGATCTTGAGATAACGGCCGATCCCCCCACCCCTTCTAGACAGAAACCGCCATGGACAGCCACACTCTCAGAACACTGCTTCATAATCAGGTCATGTCAAAGATCCTCCTCGGTGAGAAGACCCAAGTTTCTCGCACCCTTATTTTGGTTTGGATTTCTGATGACTCACTTCATTTGTGTAGTATTTTGTTGTGGCTTAAGGTTGACATACAATTATGGAGACATCAAAAATAGCAGGAAAAAGAAACTCCCATAATGCATCCCTCTAGCAGAAACTTCCTGAGGGCACACTGCATGCTACATTCATATTTTGGTTACCTATTACTAGGTGACAAACCACCTAATAATACATTGGCTTAAATAACTATTGTGTGTGTGTTTGTGGTTCTGTGAGTCAAGAATTTGGAAGTGGCCCAAGCGGATCCATTTGACATCTGATGGACTGAAAGATTAAGTCCTTAAAAGGCATCTTTGGTCCCAGGCCTAGAATTCTTTCTCTCTCTTCTCTCTCTGTCTCTCTCTGTCTCTCTCTGTCTCTGTCTCTCTCTGTCTCTGTCTCTCTCTCTCTCTGTCTCCCTATGTCTGTCTCTGTTTCTCTGTCTCTCTCTCTCTGTCTCTCTCTCTCCCTATGTCTGTCTCTGTTTCTCTGTCTCTCTCTGTCTCTGTCTCTGTCTCTCTCTCTGTCTCCCTATGTCTGTCTCTGTTTCTCTGTCTCTCTCTGTCTCTGATTCTATCTCTCTCTGTCTCTGATTCTGTCTCTCTGTCTCTGTTTCTGTCTCTCTTTGTTTTCCCCTATGTCTCTGTCTCCCTCTGTCTCTATTTCTCTGTCTCTCTCTCTGTCTCTGGCTCTAATTCTTTGTCTTTGTTTCTCTCTCTCTCTCTCTCTCTCTCTCTCTTTCTCTCTCTCTCTCTGTGTATGTATGTGTGTCTCCCTCTGTCTCTCTCTCTGTCTCTCTCTCTGTCTCTCTCTCTCTCTCTCTCTCTCTCTCTCTCTCTCTCTCTTCCTGTGTGTGCACGTGTCTCACTCTCTCCTCTTCCACCTCCCCCTCTCCACAGGGTGTCTCATCATCCACACTTACCACTTGGATTCCTTCCAGCCTGGTCTTCCCACCATGGGCCTATTCCTTACATGATGACTGCCTTCCTCACAGTAAATATTTCCAGAAACCCAAGTAGAAGCCTTAGAAGACCTCAGGCATCATCACTCCTGCTGCAACCCACAGATCAAAGTGGGACATTGAGACCAACCCAGGCTCAAAGCAAGGGAAAAATTGCACCTTTCCATGCAGATTAAAGCCAGTGAGAGTCACGATGGTGACCATCTAGAAGCAAGTCACCACACCCAGCACTGGAGGTCCTGAACCTGCCTCTCTTCTCACAGAAAGGACAAGTGACATAAATGAAAGTGATGGAGGATGTACGCCATGAGACAGAAGTATATGAAGGAACGCCCAACCCGGAAATGAGTGCCCATAGGAGGAGGAGCCAATGAAGGGCTTCCTGAGTATGGATATTCTATGTAACCCTGGGTGAAGCTTGAGGCTATGGTGGGAGAGGGAAGAAGGAAGGCAGCCCCTAAATGGACAAGTGAAATGGGCCGAATGGAAAAAGAGGCTGGAGGGAACCCGCAGCCCAAACCTGAGAGCCTTTCTGTCTGCTACAGGAGACTGAGCTGGTGTGAACCTACACGGCTGACTGTGAGGAGGCTTGAACAAAGCACCGACCTTACTGCGGAATATTAGGCTGTTCCGGATTCTCTTAGGTTTTGTTTGCTTGTTTAGGTCTCCCGTGTGCGACTGCATGAGTAAGGCAAGCCCACATCCCTACACCTAGGTGGAAGTCGGAGGACAACCTTGGGTCTCCGCCATGCTTGTTCGGGGCAGTGTCTATTATGGTTTGCTACTGTGTACACAGGCTTGCTGGCCTTGGGCTTCCAGGGATCCTCCTGCCTCTGCCTCCCATCTTGCCTTAAGAGTGCAGGGATTATAGATACCTGCTGTACTCAGGTCCTCGCACCTGTCTGCAAGGACCCATTGACCCATTTGCCCAATGACCCATTTCTCCACTCCTCAAACTTCTTACTCAATAGTCTTCAATAATTTCTTAGTTGCAGAGAAACTTAATTCAATGTGTATTAACAACATTTCAAAATTTAGGAAATACAATATAAATGCATATGCGCATATATTCCAAACTTTAATTTTATTTATATAAATAATATATTTATATCGCATTTTTAAATAGAAATGTATTTTATATAAATAAAAATTATATATACATATATAATTATTTGGAAATGTTTGTTAAGATAGGATATCAAATCACCTTAAACTAGAAAAGTATTTATTTCTTTACATATTTTCATCAACAGATAACATTGGTTTTTTTTTTCTTTTATTATTGCCAATTTGTTAAGTTGTATTGGAAGGCTGTATACATACATCACACACACACACATACACACACACACACACACACACACACACACACACACACACACGCAATATTTAATCAGTTAGTAAATCTAACCTGTGGTTGGTTGGTACTTCTCTCTGCCATTGTCTGCTCTTAGATGCTGCCTGTAAATTCTTTGACCAGTGGCTTAGTATAGAAAGAAAGAAAGGCAAAGGGTTATAACTGTATCAGAGCCCAAGACTGAGTTCAATTCCAATTAAATAGGTGAAGAGGGTGAGTAGGGGCCTTATTTTATTCATGATAACTCGTTGGCTCCCTCCTTTAATGTATTTAATGATCCTGTGAGCTTAATGACTACTGCAATTAAGTCACCCTGCTTAAGCGCAGTGAATTACATTATGCTTGTTAGTGGCCGCCTTTGATAAAGGACAATAGCAAGGTTCTCTTTTACATCATAAGTCATTTTCGATATTGCTTTTCTCTGTCTGTCCTTCCCCCCCTTGATTGATTACCTAGCATTCTGAAGAAGTGCTACAGAAGGGAACTTAGAGCTGGCGTTGTTCTTCTAGGGTCTGACAACCGCACAACCTGGGGAGATGGACTTTTGATGGGCCAGCCTAACCGTGGAGGTGGGGATGAGGGTGGTTCATCCAATTTAATCAAGAATTAAGTTAGGTAAGATGTACGGGAGGAAAATATTAGGATCCTCCCTCCTCTCTCCCTTTCAGATTGGATGGGCAATCAACAAATACCAAGCCTCCACAAGGAAGGTTAGAAGTATCTTCTCATCCAGAAAAACCAAGGAGAAGCAGGCCCAGGGCTTGCCTGGTTGTGTCTGCGTAACTTTACTAAGTAAATGGTTCGATGCAGAGGCTGCAGTACAGCTGTGAGCTACAGGCTTCTGCCACTCCTGGTACCAATGTCCTGCCCTTCAGCTTCAGGCTGCTGCCTTATCTTCCTGTGACCTGATACGACTTTGCCTATTCGTTCTGTTAGCTGTACCTCAGGTTAGCCCGTTGTCTAAACCTATTGCTCCTTGGGAATGGTAACGAGGGTGAGATAGCTCACACTTCACAGTGTGTGCTGTTAACACCTAATGTCATATACAAGAGTCTCTAGACCTCTGGATACTGTCATGCCTCAGCATCAACAGTTGCCCGATTAGTTTTCGGCAAGAACACTAAGTGAGAGTCCTGATTAATCATGTCAGCCAAAGCATGAAGTCCACCAGACTGTTCTATATTGGTGACATTTCGGTGATCACTCTAGAAGGTAATTTCTACAAGTTCATAAAATGTCCTTACACAAATTATAAATATTAAAAATGAGTATCACGGGTTAAAATTAAATTGATCCAAGAATACCTTTACAAAACAAACAACAACAACAACAACAAAAACCAAAGCAAGTGAAGTCAACTGAAGGGACTCCAAACAGTGGCCATTTGACATCAAGCAGTGGCTACATTGCATTAAAGTCACAGTCCTGATGAGAGTCAAGGTTTGAGGCAATGCATCTAAACTGAGGAAGAGCACAAATGTTAAACTAAAAAGTCAGTCCTGGGGCACGCACACTTGCGGGAAGAGACAGGCTTTCTTCCTGGAGTGCTCAAGAAAAGCTCCAGAGAAACAAGAAAAGAAAGGCTCACAAAAATGGACTTACAACCTCCATTCCAGCCAAGCAGAGAAAGGGAGAAAAGAAGCCATAGGCTAACGAAGGAAGATCCCTGGGCATGGAGAATGGCGGGTGGTCGGGGAAGCAGGTCTGCGTTCTCAAGGGCATTGATTCACTCTCCGGAAAGCCAGTAAATAACACCACGGAGTCTTTATGCATCGTTGCAGACATGGGTGCCTGCCTTACTTGTTGAAACACTGAAAACCACAGCACACTCCACAAACCCCCGTCAAAGGCTTATACATACTGTTTTAAACAACTGTAATCCCTCATCCTCGGATAGAGCCTTGCAATTTACAAAGCCTTTCTCTGTGGCTTATCTCCTTTGCTCTTCACAGCCACATTAGGAGACAAGCGGGACTGCCACCATTTCAAGAAAACTTACTATTATTATTTTTTTAATCTAATAAATCAACACTGGTTACCTCACTATCGAGGGACAGTTGTGTTAAGACCTCCAAAGTCCAGAGCTGTCCTTGACCCAGCGTATATCCAAACCCCGTTTCCTCTTTGCCTGTGTCTCCCACTCTCCTTAGACGGTGGAGTGAGGAGTCTGTTTAGATTACCTTTGAGCTCATCAAAGCAATTGTCTCTTTTCAAAGGCCTTTCACACTTCATTTGTCCTTACAACTTTTCAGGTAATTCAGACAAATTGAAAACTTTACTTTAGTCTAAATGCACTGAAGGCAGAATGGGAGCAGAGGGGGTGGGCACGGCTAATTGACTCCGCCTCAGACACGCTCTGTGTTAGGGATTTGGGCAGGAAAGCGCTTCCGAGACACACAGAGCACAGTCTCGCTATCCTCGCCAGGTTGTCAGACTCCTGGAACATAAAAACCTCCCTTTATGAATTGCATTTTTGTCGCAACTCTTTTACAACCAAAAGCCCTTTTCCATGAGGGGGAAAAAAAAAAAACCAAAAAACCCAGCTCATATGGTTTCAAGTAATCCTGCCACTTCCCAAATCCAATATGGCTGCCAAGTAATACCACAAGAACTAAATAGATGACATCTGGAAGGGAGAATCAAAAGCCCACGGTTTCATTACCCCCACCTGTGTCTTTATGGGCAGCAACGAAGGGAGAGGTGAAGCAGACGGAGAGCCCTAAAACCTTCTTTGGAGAAACACAAGAAGGCGCAGTCGCTATGGACCTCATGAGTTCAGGATTGCCCTGACTGGCAGAGAGCGCTTCAGATGGGAAGCGTCGGAAGACTGCATGTTAAGCAGACGAGTGCAGCCTGTCCTTATAGCTATTTATCTCCCCTAAACCACAAATCCTGTTCGTCAAATCATCAAGCCAGCTGTGGGCTTGAGCTGAGATTTAATGAACAGATAAATCAGTGATGCTTACTGAGTACCTCTGGTGTTTCCAGAGCTGTAGAAAAGGTAGCACAGTGTAACATATGCAAATCATTTCCTATTTCTTACTATGGGATGCCCCCCACCACCACCTGAGACTTCTAAACACTGATAGTGTGGGCTTTGCCAGCCTGACAGAATTATCGAGAAGCTCCAATAAGGTAACACACGTGGAGAGGATTTATAAGCAGTAAATGCTAAAGAAATGCCAAGTGTCATGGTTACCCAAGGAAGCTTTGCCTCTGACCCTCTTGTACAAGGAGCTTAAAGCATAAACATATCAGATTTAAGTACCAGTATAAGAGTTAAATTATGGGAAAGATAACACTACCAGTGATTTGACAAGATAATGTGTAATTACTCTGCAAGGGGAGGGGAGGAAGGACTTTGAGATTTATGGCCTTAAAACAGGTAGCAACCTCAGTGAGATAGAGCAGTGTATACAGAAGACATGCTGGATCCGATCTGGAGGCCGGCTCAACCCATTTTTCTGATGATATAATGGAACCACACAGCTGGGGGAGTGTAGAAAACCACAAACGATCTGGCTCGTGGTTCTGGAGGTTTGAAAGTCCAAGAGCTGGGGATGACCTTATTGCTGGGTCGTAACATGGTGAAGGGCACCACAAGATAGGTCTCTCTTTCTTACTTGTAGAACCAGCCATACTAAGTTAGGGTGTCTCTCGAGCTCAGTAAATCTCCATGGCTCACTTCCAAAGACTGTTGCCACGTGACTTTGCTGATTGACTTTACAGTGTAGGCACTTTTGAGGGTCACATTCGGACAACAGTAGGGAGGTGAGTAGGATGAATAACAAGTACCATAGGCTATCCTTGAAGCCAACAGAAGTCCTCACCTGAGCCAGGAAAAGGCATAAGGAGGTAGGATTCAAACACCATGAAGCCTACTGGTCGAGGGCATCTGAGATCAGATATTCTTTATAGTCAGAACATGGTAGGATTGGTGGGGAATGGGGAGACCATCATATCCTATAGATTCAGGTTGGAATCATCTGGGGCGCTACAGTCCACGGCCACCTAGACTCTTTACACTTCAACACTATACTCTTTGCATTGATATTTGCCATGGTTGTTAGAGCTTTGGGATTCCTAGAGAATAGGGTCGTCTAGGTGCATTCCACCCCTCAAGTGATGGTAGGGTACACCAGTTAGCGGACCAAGTGGGGAGCACATAAGAAAACAGGAGATATGTCTCATCTCAAAAACCATTCCTTTAGCTATGGCTATGCCAAGAAAGTCTTTTTCTGTTGGAGGATCTACTCTGCTGGGCCCCAGGGAAGAGGTGCAAGGCTGAGGAGTAGATTTGGATTCATTAAAGCAAGGAAATACGAGAGTTGTCAGTCCCCTGCTCCTTCATTCATAGATGCTGCTCCCCTAAAATTCTAGCCATAGAATCCCATCCACTCACTCTGTTGGCTCACATTATGAATCACTAGACAGCTCAGAACTCAGTCTAAACACCAGCACACATAGATGCTTGGGAAATAGATCCCTGCTTCTCCCCTCCCTGTCAGTCATCTACAGTGCAGAACACATGAGCCAACCGATTCTCAAATTCCCCAGCCCCTGGGCCCTTCACTCTTCCATTTCACCTTTTTCTGTTTCTTAAGACTTAAATCCTAGCTGCTACTTCCTCTATGAAGTCATGCTGCTGTCCCAACCCTCCTGGCTGCTGTCCCAACCCTCCTGGCATCCCCATCTCTGAATGCTTAGCACACTCGTGGAGACTTTGATGCTAGTCCCCTGCAACATGCTTTTAAATTCCACACAAAATATGGGTATAGCATAACTACCTTCAAAATGCATATTTAAGGAATTAATTCCACTTACAAAGGATGAGAGAGTAGGTGTGGCAAGAAACACAGCTGAAAACTTATCTTTGGGATTTTCTACTTGGTGTAGAAATATTTTTGTCTCCCAAACAGCACAACTAGAGACGCTTCAATAGCAAAAAAGGGGGCCAGAAAGATGGCTCTGTGGGTAAAGGAACTTGCCACCAAGGCAAGTCCTGAGTTCAGTCCCTGGTACTACAGGGAGAAGGGAAGAACGTATTCCTAAAACTTGTCTGTCTGCTGACCTCTACAGGTATGCTATGGGGTGTGTGTGTGTGTGTGTGTGTGTGTGTGTGTGTGTGTGTGTGTGTGCAGCATGTGTGCACACAAATAAATAAGTAAATAAGTAATTAAGTAAATAAACTCATCTTTAAAAATGACTAGTAGGAATGGTAGACATAACTGGAAAAGGAGAAGAGTAGAAGAGTTAATACTTGAGTTCTTAACAGCACAGGGCAGGATGGAAGCTTTGTCTCTCCCAGTGAGGAAAACTGGTCATGGGAATGAGATTTACCTAAGGCATCATCTAGCACACGAGCTAGATGGAGGCTTTCGACAAATGAGATTAACTCTCTTCCTTCTCAGTCTTGCTCCTCTTTTCCGGAACGAAGTCTGACGCAGGTCTTGTTGCTTCCCCCTCTGAGCCATCTCCCACGTCTAGACCATTCTCCATCCATACTATGACAAGTACATCTCCTCTCCATGTCTCAGGCCTGTCCTCTTCTTTAATGACTCTTGTCTAAGCTGGCAGTGGCTTCATAAGATGCTCACCTGAGCATGTCATTCCTTGGTTTATATGTCGTAAAAATCACCCCACTTCCATCCCATTATCTCAAGGATTAGGTCTGGGCTCAGCATGGCTTTCTAGCTTGACCACAAACTTCTTATCCAATTTATTTTCTCCTGGTGGCCTCTCACATCCCACTCTCTAGACATATGTAACTGCAACTGGATAAAAACACAAAACGTACCTTTCCAATGTGGCCTTGAGTTTGTTGTCTTCTCTCCATGACTTGCTAATTCTCCTACCCACCCTCCCAAAGACTAGCTTAAACCACCCTACAGGTTCCTTCTGGACTGGAGCCGAAGAAATGGCTCAGTAGTTAAGAGCACTGGTTGCTTTTCTAGAGGACCAGGTTCGGTTCTCAACACTCATGTAGCAGTCCCCAACCGTCTGTAATTTCAATACAAGAGGATACATCACTGTCTTATGGCCTCTGGGTACCAGACATACATGCAGGTAAAACACCATTACACATGAAAATAATTTTGAAAATAGTAATAAAGTCTCTTCTAGAAGCTTTTTCAACCATTGCCCTTGCTCGGTGCTCCAGATCCTTCCTCAGTTTCCTCCCAGAGGAACCACAATGGCGTTCATACCTTCTGTGTCTCCTCCCTAGTCTGACGCCCTGCAGTGGTGGAGACTAGACGCGCAAGGTGTGTGTGTGTGTGTCTGTAGTGAGTTGGTCATTCAAACCTCAGTCTTTCCTCCTGAGCTCTGCGGCAGCTGTATCTGCCTTTCGTG
The DNA here is from genome assembly GCF_011064425.1 of Rattus rattus. NCBI lineage: Eukaryota > Metazoa > Chordata > Mammalia > Rodentia > Muridae > Rattus > Rattus rattus. Next base: position 36,507,537 of record NC_046161.1, read on the forward strand.
GGTTTCATCCTAGCACATCGAAAGGAATGAGAGACTGGGAGAAAGGAAGCAGTTGAGACAAACTGAACACAGACAATGGGAATATTTCTAGAACGAATCCAGTGCTTCACTGGGTGTCCTTTCCCTCTTCCCCGGCATCTCATCCTACCTGCTTGTCCTCTGTAAAACATCTCTCAGATCTGTTTCCATTCTCACACCATCATTAAGCAGAGTCTGACTAGACTATGTCTGACGTGGGACAAGCAGGAAGAATCCCCTTGACCTAGGACCCTGAATGTTTCCTCAGGTTTATGACTTCACCCAACTCGGGGAGGTGGTATAGAGCATTTGTTCTCTGCTAGGTCTTTCTAATGTCGCCATAGCAACTTGAAGGCAATTTTTGAGCTGTAATCCAGATGGAGTGCTTAGTCCTACCTCTGCTACACACGGAGATAACTTTGGTCAGGAGGTTTCCCATCTCTGGGTCTCGGTGCCTTGGAAAACAAACTTGGAGAATAAGTTCTGTTGTCCTGCCTTCTCCCAGCCCAGATATTCCCCAAGGAACAATATCTGAGTTCCTGAGTCCTGCCCGTCTCGTTTCCCCATTGGCTCGCTTTCCCTCCTCTCCTTTGTCCATCCAACCCCATACCAAGCCTGACCACAGCCCAACGTACTATTAGAATATATTCCATTATTAGTTTTATGGCAAATCCCCTCCCGCAGGGAGAAAGGCTAAGTTCAAAAGACGCACCCTGTCCATTGTCCTCCAGAGCCTCTCTATGTGGAGAACGGCCTATTCAGAGGAGCCGAAGTGCTTTGGTGTTGAATTCGCCAAAGTAACATGCACCAGGTTTTAATTTAGGTCTCCAGGCCCCTGCACATGAGATCTATAAATGAGACGTGTTGCTACAATCGGTCCCATTGGGAGAGGCTGGTCGTAGACTGAGAACAGCTGTAGCACATTGATCCAACAAAGTCGGCTTCTGAATCAGATATGAGTTATTGGTTCAGTCGCGAGGCTGTGGATATGATCTCCCTGCAGGCACTCATATGGCCTTTGCAGAAACGAAAATATTTCCCCTCCCCACGCTGCTGGCTTTGGATAACAATGGGCTTTGGTTCTGCCTATTCTCTTAGGTCTCTGAGTCCTTTCTCTTTGTTCTCATTCGTTCTTATTTTTCCGTGAGGCTCCAGAACTGCTCTACCTGGGCAGATGAAGCTAATGTCTCCCATGAAGCACTGGAAAAGCATGGAAGCCAAGGCTGTATGTCGAGACACATGGGAAGATCGGAAGAAAATCTCAGGGTCAACTTTTTCATTTTTATTTTTGAAAGAGTATCTGTGCTTGCATTTGCGTGCATGAACACGTACGCACGCGCACACGTGTGTGTGTGTGTTGCACGTGTGAGTGTGTGTGAGTGTGTGTGTGTGTGTGTGTGACACATGTACATGAATGTGCACATTTGTGAGCATGCACTTGGACACGGCAATCAGAGGACTAAACTTGAATGTCCTTCTCTGTGGCTCTCTGCCTCATTGCTCTCAGATAGATCTCTCACTGGATAGATCTCTCACCATTGCAGCTAAGCAGACTGGCCCAGTTGGGCTCTCAATGTTTGTCTGCACATCCATGTGCAGCTTTTAACATGGATGTTGCTGATTCAAACTTGTGGTCTTCGTGTGTGCACAGTAAGCACTCTTACCTACCTAAGCTGTCTTTCCAACTCTTCACCAGGAACTTCGTACTCCAAACCAATGGGAAACCATGAGAATGGAACTGAGGCTTGGGAGGATATCTCTAGCAATGAGATGACTCCATTGAAATCACTGTTTTAAAGTCAGTTGTGTCCAAAACAGTGCAGAGGCAAAAACCAGTACAAAAGAATGGGCTTTCCTGAGAAAATGCTCATCTGCTAAACCAAACTGTCTAACCCAGACCTCAGAACGTGTACCCATTGTGGTTTGGACATAAAAGACCACACACACACACACACACACACACAGAGAGAGAGAGAGAGAGAGAGAGAGAGAGAGAGAGAGAGAGAGAGAGAGAGAGATATTCACGTGTTTGATCTCCTGCTCCTCATTTGGTGTAAATGTTTTTGGAGAGTTTGTAAAGCCTTCGGGAAGTGAAATCTAGCCAGTAGAAGTAGAGATAACTTGCAATGTATAGCCGGATCTTGATTCTCCCATTTATATGATGCCTCCTTAAAGCTAAAATTAATGAAAATAATAAAAATACTAATAAATTAATGAGCCTTGCATTTTTCAAAATTGCCAAATATTTAAAAAGATTTTTCTCCTTTTCTGACAGGTAAGCAAACATTGCTAGCCTTGATGATGCCTCGCTCTCCTGCCTCTGTCACTGTGAGAATCTGCACAGGAACATGAAGTAGGTCATGTGTACAAAACCTTGTCTTCCGGGATGCCTCTGCCTAGCAAATGAAATATAGGTGAAGAAACTCTTGTGTTGGTTGGTGAGCTCAGAGTTGTGACACCAGAGGGAAAGTAAGGTCATTCTGGATGGGAAAACCAGAGAAGGCCTCAGAGACGGTTTGTGTTTGAGCTGGGGTACATTCCACACTCACCCCACCCATATGTAAGCTAGCTTAGGATTCCCTTTTAAATGAAAGGGGTACACGGAAAGGAGCCTGACAGACACCGGATATACAAGGCAGGCAGGAACCAAGTCACCATTACTGCACATCCACCCTGTAGTTTCAGCCTCTTTACCTGTAACCAGAGGCTAACAATATCACCCACAGTGTGCTCAGAAGTATGAAGTGAGGGCAAAGCCCCCAGCGTCTGGTTCAAGTCTATTCCGAAGAAATGGTGGCCACGGGGCTGAGGAGATGACTTGGAAGTTAAGAGCAAGCAGCTGTTGCTCTCTTGGAGGGCCAGAGTGAAGTTCCCAGAACCCACGCGCCAGGGACTAACACTCTGTTAACTCCGCTTCTGGAGGATCTGAGGCCCTCTTCTGGCACTCTTGAGCATTGCATGGGCATGGTGTGCACACTTCTATTCAGGCAAAGCACCCTTACGCACTAAATAAAAATAGAGAAAAGTGGGGAGGGACTAAGTTTTCTCCAGAAAGGCCAGGAAGGAGTTGAGCTGGTGCTGGGAGGTGCCCTGTATTTCTCTCATGCAGATGCCTTTGAAGTGAGAAACACATAAACAAGGAGCTGAGACAAAGATTTTTGTGCATGTGTGATTTTCATACCCCACCCCCATCACCTCCAAAGTAGTTTTTCCATGTCGGTTACGTCACTGAGGTCACTAGAGAGAACTCTCTCTCTCTCTCTCTCTCTCTCTCTCTCTCTCTCACCTCCCATAGCCCCCCTCCCACAGCCTCCCCTTACAAGCTCTGTCAACACCACCCCCCCTTGCTAAGCTCCCACGGGAGGTTTTCTGTTCTGTCCCCCTCCCTCCTTTACACTAGAATTAAGAAACCTGAAAGTTGCCCTGCTCGATTATCTCATTATCTCCTGCCTTGCATTTTAATGTGTTGCCTCTAAAATGGCCCCTTGCTTGCTATTGTAGTTATGCTGCCCGTGTTTGTTTGTGTCTCCCAGGGAAATCTGCTCTACCCATCTTCCAAGTCAGGCACCATCATCCCCCCATGGCTGCAATTTGGTTCTCTCCATTTGTAGAAAAAAAAAAAAAAAAAAAAACGAAAACACAGAGATGATTTGAATGTTTCACATCTGTGGGGTGGTGTGTGTGTGTGTGTGTGTGTGAATAAACCATCCTGAGAGTCAAGCTCCAGAGCCCTGCACAAAAAGGCAGGTGAAGAATTGGGAGTCTTCCCAGGGTATCGAGGCTGGGCCAATGAATAATTCAAGGCAAAGAACTCTTTAAAAGGCACAGTTACCTGCTTTTCCAGATCATTAGAGACCCTGACAAAAAAGGTTTTATAACCTAATTTAACCAGATAATGAACCAGATCAGCCAGAAGAGAGCAAACTCTTTATCCTGCCCAAATTATCCAGACTTTCATCACTATTAGGTAAGCGACAACCTTTCCTGTGCTTACAACACGAGGTTAACTGGGTATGCTGGCTGGGCTGGAGTTAGCAGGCGATGGCAGGGGCAGCCTAGGGTGTTCCTCCCTTCCCAGTTGCTCTTTTTAAGCCAGCACCTCCACACAGAGCCAGGGGGAGGCTGAAAGGGGCCATCCACAGGAAACAAAAGCTCCTACCAGGAGGAGAGACTGGAAAGGGTGAATCCCGGATTTGATGGACACTTTGCATAGAATGAGTGATTTAAATAATGGCTGTCTGAAGTCATGCTTTTATGCGTCTGTTGCCAGGGGTCTTAACTGTAGTCAACGGAACTCTCTGTTCGGATTATCAATGTCTACTTCCTCAGAATAATCTGCTGGCTTCTTTGAGGACGTGGCCACTGCTAATAGTAATAAAAGGTGCTTCTGGTCTTCAACAGTTGTCACTTTCACGTGGAAAAGTCTCCCCAAGGAAGGCCTTGTCGTTCCCATTTTTTGGATGGGAAGATTTAAGGTTTTGAGCAGCCATGGGGTCATGGGGACCAGCTCACGTTGGGATAAATCCCAAGCAGATCTTGTCTACTGGGACAGCCCCATATAGTCACTCTGCACACATGGGCCTCACGGTCAGCATCACCTACAGCTGTTCCAAAAGTATTAATCAGAAGGGTCGAGGAGCTGGCTCAGTGGGCAAAGCGCCTGCCCCACCAACACGCGGACCTAAGTTCAGGTCCCTAGGGCTCACGTCAAAGCCAGATGTGTTGCAACCTCAAAGCTTGAGGGGTGGAGTAGAGACAGATAGATTCCCTCGGTTTACTGGCCAGCAATCGTAGGCAATCAGCGAGCTCTGTCTAGGGAGAGACTCTATCAAAAGATAAGGTGGAGAGTGATTGAGGCAACCCCAACCTCTAGCCCCTCACATGTAGTTCACACACACACACACACACACACACACACACACACACCATCCACGCACACCAGTTTTTTTCAAGATTATGACTCAGAACACTAAGAACATTACAGAAGGAGAAAACACAAACTTTGTGGACTCTTTTAACTCTTCGGGAGTAGGTTAGCTTGCTGATCGGGAAGGCATGTTCGCTGGAGTCCATCTGAGTTAGCGTCTAGGCCTGCTACCTTTTAGTGGTGTGACCTTTAGCTAGTCACTCTCTTTGATCGCAGTGTCCTCTCTGTAAAGTGAAGAGCTGTTGTGTTAAGGGTCCAGGCTTGCACATTACCTGGCAGGCAACGAACACTGGGTAATTTCTGATTGCTAAACATACAGCAGAGTCACCAGGAGAAGCCAGATGGATGGACGATCTCCACAGTTCTTCACCAGTGCCTAGTGATCTGCGCAATTCAACTTGGGACAATTAACATTTATATAGTTAAAAGTGCTTTGTTGTATTTAATACGTGTTATAGCCCTCTGATGTGAGAAGCTAGTATTGTACCATTGGAAGATTAGAAAGTTCCTTCTACTCTGAGAGCATACAGAGATTGAAAAGTCTGGGTCTGAGATCACATTGCAGTGCATGGCTGAGCCGTGACTCAAACCTGAGACTTCCAGCTTCAAAATCTATATCGTTGCCACTGTCCCCTTCTTCCCCAGCAGAAGAGGGTGACCCCTGTGATTCCACGGTCCCATTGCTACCACATCACTCTCAGCTGGGCCATGGGTGTTTCATTTGCCTAGGGCTTTAGCATCTCTACCCTTCAGAGCAATGACATAGGTCAAATCACTGGTGATCCGTTCAGTTATAGCTGTTTGATTTTTGCTCACTCTTACTAGCAAACTCACATCATAAGAGGCACAAAAGTGGTATTTTCTGTGTGACAGCAGACTCTAGTTTTCCGTGTGGTTGTGGGAAAGTAACAAGGTACCCTACCTCACACTTACCTATTATGGGAGAGAGAGAGAGAGAGAGAGAGAGAGAGAAAGAGAGAGAGAGAGAGCGCATGGAAAGTCCTTTCCCAGCCTCAGTGTGTGATGATAAGTACGGAAATGAGACATTCTGCATGGCCCCAAAGAGCTGGACACTTCAAGAGTTTTCTTTAGCAATTTAGGTTGTCTACACGGGTGGAACAGAGGGGGAGTTATGGGGCCCTCTCCATCCCTGCCTCATTCACACATACATGGGTGTGTCATGCACACATACACACAAGCCACATGAACACATTATAAGCAAATGCATATACACACACCACCACCATCACCTCATTCACTGAACATCCACACATCACACATACCACACACGGGCATAGTAACCACACAGACACACCACATACAAATGCATGCTACATACCGTAGGTGTGGATACACATGAATATACACCACACACACACACACACACACACACACACACACCACAATCACATATGTATACCACTCATGCATACATTATTTAAATGTAACGAGAGAGAGAGAGAGAGAGAGAGAGAGAAAGAGAGAGAGAGAGAGAGAGGAGGCGAAGAGAAGAGAACAAAACAGTAACAGAAACGCTGCTGAATCATGCAGACAGGTCCAAGGGTGAGCTGGAACAAACTTGGTGTTGGTGCAGGGGTGACTGCACTCCTGTTCCCGGGAGCCCGTGTTTTCAGATGCTTAGACAAGGCTCAGGGTCTCTGTTCCACAGAGCAGTCGCCAAGTGCTGCTGACCGCCACAGAAGCTCAGGCAGGATACACCCAGCTGTCTCTGCAGCCTCCCTGTCCTGCATCTCTCTCTTTCCTTCACAGAGCTCACGCCAAAGAAAACCAAAGGTACAAACGACTCTTGTAAAAGATTGCTTCTGTATTTTGTGTAAAGGTGATGTGTGTGTGTGTGTGTGTGTGTGTGTGTGTGTGTGTGTGTGTGTGTTTATTATTCCTGGCCTCTTTTGGATTAATCATGGTACCGTTTTTATACATGCCAGCAGCAACCTGTCACCCAGAAATACACAGCAGGCCACCCAGACTCCGTGCTTCCTGTTGTCCGGAGGTAAAACAGTGTGACTTGCAGGGGAACATGCTACGCTGCTCTGATGGCCTGGCAGTCCCCCGTCACAATGCACACAGTGCCCACTGCTCCTCTCTTCTTCCCCCCGAGAGGGTCTTGAAAGAGAATTTGTCCAGGAATGCCACAGCCGCGCAGCGAACCGGCTTTCTAAAGAGCTGAGGTGAAGTAACACTTTTCTTTTTAATACCCCGCGGTGTTGAACTGGACTTGCAGCCTGCTCCTATTTTCAGAGGCCTCCTTGGTAAGAGAATGTGTTTTATCTGCAGATACAATGACTGTACCCCGTACCCTGCAGTTCCCATGAAACCCTTGCCAAGGCCCATGAATGCTGGCTTTATGAATTGGTCTTGCAGGTGTTCGGAGGGGTACGTAATCACTAATGAATAGTCCAGAAACACACAAACTCCGCAGCCTCTGGCACTGCGAGCTGCTGGCCTTTACAATTCTGTGAGAAAACACACATGCGAGGAAAGTTTTCCCTGGGCTCCGAGTTGCCTGAGGCCAAGTATTTGTCCCAGTCTGTCTCCTGGCTGGTGGCACTTTCTAGAAAGGAAACGATCTATAGTCACCCTGTAGGCTGGGAAGTGTGTGCGTTGCTTACACAATTTCCCTACCCTGACATGGTCCAGGCGTTGCTTCGGCTAAGGGGACCACCTTTATACACAGGTCATTTATACAACCCAACAGGCTGGGACAACTGGTGACCTGGGGAGTCAAAAAGACCCAGACTCAGGTAGACTGGCTGCCCTGAGAAAAGAAGCACAGAGAGGTCAAGGCCAAACAGCCTTAGGAGAACAGCATCTATGTTTGAATGGTGGGGGAGGGGACTAGAACCAAGGAGGGATGAGAATAAAGACAGAATAGGCGGGGGTTAGGGGTCTCCCTGTGAGGAGTGACCACCGCAGAAATGGACTGCAGAATGAGTGACCCCTTTCTGAGAAGAGTGAGCACATGTTGCTTATCCATGACAGCCTCAGCCCAGGGAAAAGCAAGGCTGACATGCCTGTTAGATGGTTTGCCTTTCTCCTTCCTTCAAAACCGAGACAATCAGCTCCCCAGCCCTCTTCAGAGCTGCACAGCATCGGCGAGCCTTGCTGAGAGACATACTACTTCCCTGGTAGGGTGAAGGATGCTGAGGCCTCCATGCCCAGCCACAGAAGAGTGAAAACACACCCACAGGAAGAGGTAGGGAGCCTGCCCTAGGAAAAGCACGCCACTCTGGTCCTTTCTTCCACAGCAAGGATCTCCCAGAATTGCAGATATGACCGACCCCAGCGGAGTTACTTAGCGTCGTGACCAACTATTGGACAGAAAGCAACCAAAGAGAGCACAGCCGATATGACATCTTATGGTCATTACTGTCTGAGATGAGGCCTTTAATTATGGGTGTTGTGACCAACTACAGAAAGTTAGGGTTGGCTCATGAAACTTAAAGTATGAATTAGAGTCAGCCTTCCTGTGAATTTATGGTGGACATCAGGCCTGCAACTAGACCTGGAGAGTTATTGTGTTAATAGAGACACATACATTTCTGTACAAAATTGTATTTTGAATATTTGATGACTACTTATAGCATACTTGACTTTACTTCATGGTCTTATGTAACCTACAGAGACAGAGACAGAAAAAGACAGAGAGACAGAGACAGAGATAAGAGGAGAAGAGAGACAGAGAGACAGAGAGGAGAGAGAGATAGAGAGAGAGTTCTGAGAATGTGTCTCTGACCTCCAAAGAGTAGCCAAGAACCTAGTGTCCAGAGCAACTATGCTCAACCTGTAGGTCACAAGCCCCAGGGGCCCTTTTACGAGGGTCACTAAAACTATCAGAAAACACTGATGTTTGCATTATGATTCATAAAATTTAGCAAAATTACAGTTATAAAGCAGCAATGAAAATAATTTTATGAGAAACTATATTAAAGGGTTGTAGCATTAAGAAAGTTGAGAACCACTGGGCTATCATACCGGCAAGATATTTTTATAAAAAGATGCAGTAAGGAATATGTCTTCACGGATCTTAAATAAAAAAAATGCATTCCCTTTTTAGAAAGTAATATAATGATATATACACATATATGTTTATAATTTATTCTTGGGTGCTTAGCTTCTATCTTTGAAAATATTGACACCAAAACTAAAACGAATCAAACAAAATCAAAACCAACCACAACAAAAGAATGGATGGGCAGGCATTGATCATAGTGTATAAAGAAGCACAGAGAATACCTCTTGCTAAGAAGCTGATTGGAAAATAGCACTATGCCACACAGTGGAACATTATGCAGCTGTGAAAAGGGATGGGCCAGTATTGCAGAAAATTTCCTTGTTAGGATTCTACTTGGTGTCACTGAATGTTGAAAACAACAAGAAGGCTAGGCGGCTGTAGTCCACTTTCATTAAGATGCGCTAAGAAAGAAGTTATGGGATTTGTATGTAATGGTGCGTGGGCATAATTAAATGAGCACAGGAAAAGAGATACCGTAAGACATCCATGGTTGCTTCAGAGGAAGGGTGAAGCTGGTGAAGAAGAAAGTGAAAGGGAGAGGGAACTGTACAGAAGCAGGGCCATGCACTGGCAACAAAATGTACACACTGCACCATCTCTGTTTGTTGTTGTTGTGATACAATGTATTTCATAATTGTAAAAGAAATGTGTGTATGTGCGCGTGTGAGTCTGCTGTGAAACTAATGTTGTCTGTCAACTTGCTGCTAAGCCACTGAGTTTTTTTGTTTTTTGTTTTAATTATTTTGCTACAGACTAATAACTTAATGTCTCTGGCAGCTTGTCCAGGAACTTAGATAAATCATAATGGCCAAAGTAGCTTTATTTTACAAGTGAATAGTTTCCCCTTCATCCATCCATTCCACCACCCCGGAGGAATACAGATACCTGGGTCTCTGAAAAAAAAAAGAAGAGAAAAAATGTACAGGAAGTGGGGGGTGTCGTTCATGAGCTCCCCTGCCTCTAGTTTGTCTAGTCAGTTGATGCCCGTGTGCAGCACATCACAGACACCCAACAGAGGCTCCCAGTGCAGGCACAAGTGCAGATCCACTTGTCACACCTCACAAGGTCAGATGAGAAGAACAGAGGCTTCGGCCAGGCGCCGTCCTGCCCGGTGACCTAGAGGCTGGGGAATCTGATCAGGCCACTTTGCAATGCTGTCCACTCCAGCAACTGCCCATCAGTGTCTGTTCCAACAGCCAAGAGAGAACAAAAGAAGTGAGCAGCCAGCAGCTTCCAGCGTCCCCTCGTCGGTTCCACCACGGCCTTTGCATTTTAACTTCTTTACATCTATTCCAAGACCCAAAGGCCAGAGGACACCTCATGTCACCTTAAACACTAAGCAGAGGGTGAAGAATCGGTTTCCCCTCTGTCTCTGTCTCTATCTCTCTCTCTGTCTGTCTCTCTGTCTCTGTCTCTGTCTCTCTGTGTGTGTGTGTGTGTGTGTGTGTGTGTGTGTGTGTGTGTGTGTGTGTGTGTGTGTGTGTGTGTGTACTTGCATATGTATATGGGTTTGCTCATGCACATGGAGTTCTAATGCTGATACTGGGAATCACTTCCTATAGCTGTTCTTCCTGACTCATTGAGGCAGGTTTCTCAGTCAGAACCAGAGCTCTCTTGCTAGACAGCTTGCTTTGGAGATCTCCTGCTCCTTCTTCCGAGGCTGAAACGACAGTTGGGCTACCCCCCCCCAACCCCTGCTATAAATGTGGATTTCCAGGGGCAAGAACTTCGATCCCTGCTGCTGCACCACAAGCATTTTAACCACTGAGTCAGCCCCTGGACTCGGGATGTTGCATGGCAGCCACTAACATCTAATCACACTTCCCTGCCGTGGGTGAGTACCACACTGTTCAAAACGCCTCCTTCCACCTTTGAATTTCAAGGAAAGATAAAGAACGCACTGCTGGAAGTGCGATGCCCAACATAGCAACCTGTTGATGGTCAGCATTTGAGAGGAAATAAATTGTCAAAGATTATTGATGTGCTAGTCTCTGACCCTAGGACAAACACTCCTGAGAACTACATCTTAAGGGAGAAAATGCTTGTTTGGGTTCATGGTTTCAGGGGAGTTAAGTCAGCCTGCTTCACGGCTTTGCGCCTGTGAAAGCAACGAAGAACACCAGGGTAGTGGAGTGTGTATTGACCAAAGTTGGTCTTCTCCTGGCAATGAGGAAGAATGCTGTGTGTATAAGTGCAAGGTTCATCCTTCGAGGACAGGATCCTGGCTTCAGTCATTTCTATGGGGGATTATCTTGATTACCTGCCCACCATGGGCAGCACTATTCCCTAGCTAGAAGAGGTATTCTTATAACTTCACGCTCTTGGTTTTTTGCTTGCAATATGTTCAAATACAACCATTTCATTGAGACATTTAGATAAAAATTTAAATATACTTTATCTTCTACAAAACTTGATGTGCACTTGCACATCACATATTGACTCAGAGAGGAAAGCTGAACCAGGACGAGCCCCATGTCAAGGAGTAGCCACATGAGGCTGGCGGGGGCTGTTTGTGTAGGGCATCTGTAGGCATACAGAGAGGGGAAAGTTGTAGCATGCGTCCACAGAGAGAGATCTCTTTCAGGGGAAAACAAATGGTCACAGATGTGTCTCACTGGAAATGCAGCAGATACATAGGCAGACCCTTGTGCTGAACCCCCCGAAGCCAGATCTTGAGGTTCCGACAGAGTGGAGCCTAGTGGGTCAGGAGCCAGCATCCGGCTGTCAGTAAAGGCAGCAAGGCTGTCAGAGGAGCTGTGCCTTCAAGATGGAGGCATGGGCAGACATCTAAAGGGCTGAGAAAGCCTCTGTCAATAAGAATTCTATCATTCCCAACCACAGTAAGCCCCACAGGAAGCTGTCCTAGTAAACCAGGCTCATTAAGGCTGCAGCAGACCCCAACTTCCTCCCCCAGTGAAACCTGAAACTTGAGCTGTTTGGAAGCTGCTTCTGGAGAAGGTTTTCTTTTTCTTTCTTTCTTTCTTTCTTTCTTTCTTTCTTTCTTTCTTTCTTTCTTTCTTTCCTTCTTTCTTTCTTTCTCTCCGTTTCTTCCTTTCTTTTTTTAAATAGGAGGTTCATAAAGAGGTTATGTAAGGTTGTCCTAGAGCACCCAACTCACAGCAACCGAGTTCTAGGTTACTGTCACATCCCTTCTGGGGCAAGTATTTGGAGGCAAGCTCCACTGGCAATCCACTCGATCTTGCTGGGTGTCTGATAGCTTTGTTTTTCCTCTCTGGTGACTGTAGATGTTAATCAGAGAGTGGTCACAAGAATGCGTCCTCTTCAGGAGCCAATTCTAATAAAATGAGCTCAAACATTTGATTCCTGGCAAGAAGGCCAGAGAGACGTAGCCCAGAACTCGAGTCAGGCTATAAAAGCCTAGGAACCAGGGAAGGGATCCTGTGTGGAAATGGGTGCTGCAGCAGAGAGACCTAAGTAGGTAGGAGACAGCCTCTGTGGCTGTAGTGCCCGCACCTCTATGCCCTCTGTAGACTGAAACCCTGGGTCCTTCTGGGTGGTCAAAAACAGCCAACTGGAAATGAGAACAAAGGCAGGAAAAAAGGAGACCATCAAAATAGAGTGCCTGGGCTTATTCAAATACCCCTTGGACCCGTTCACCCCAGCAGTGCTATAAGCCCACAATGTGCCTACAAAAGAAGTAAAGATGTTTTCTGCCACCCTGGGAGCTATTTCTGACCCCTGTACACGTTCTGTGTCTGCCACAGGCTCTTAAACCTTGCTAAGTGACAAGCCAATGAATTCCCACACAGGGCAGCAAAATGCCTCTGGTGTCTTTTTCCCTTGGCTCCTGCCAAAACTGCCAAGGTTCTAAAGACCCACCAACCAGGAGGAGGTAGAAAGACTGAGTCAAAGCCTGAGTGACAGACAGCTGGGAAAGACTGAGTCAAAGGTTGAGGAACCTGAGAATCCGGGGAGCTACACCTCCCCTGCTCCCATCTGCACTTGGGTCCCAAGCACCGCCAACTGGCTCCTTCCAGGCCTCTGTGTCCCTAGTCGCAGAGGTTTCTCAAAGGGTCCAGGTTTCCTGACTGGTTTAACAGCCTTTAGAAAGGGTTAGAAAATCTCCAATTTAAACTGTCAAAGCTGCTTATGGTCTCACTGAGCCACCACGATCGTGAAGGTGCCAGGTGCTTTTCAAGAATGGGATATGACTGGGCAGCACAGTCCCTAGGTGTTTTTGTAAATTCCCCTTTCTCTGTGAGGCTAAGAAAAAAATGTGATATAGTCAGAGCAGGCAACTAGACAAGCAAGAAAACAGAGGTAAAGCCATTTTGTGACACCACCTCATGCCCTAACTCCCCACAGTATGGAAGACGGAAGGGAGATTCTCACAGAGCATTGCACTACCAGAACCTGTGAGAACCGTGCCAGAGACACTGACTTCTGCTATGCTCTCGTGGCTCCACAATGATTCCTTTCAGAAAACTGGACACTGTTCTTCACTATCCAAGCCTCAGCTTCCCTGTCTGTAAAAATGGGAGCAGCTAGTTTTCTACCTAATAACCTATCAGTTACAGCCAACGGCTAGATCCGTAATGTGAGGTTAGGGTGGACAGTGTCAGAATCTTCTACCAGAATATTAGCACCATGCACACGGAGACGGTTCTGCCCAGGAAATGCCTCCTCACATCTATAGTAGAACAGTATCTAGTGCACTCAAGAATGTGAACTCTAAGTCTTTGCCATAGGCAAAACCTCCATTCTAGTCAAGCTCAGTGTTCATTCTGCTCCTAGCAGCCATCTTGGGTCCCAATACTGTCTGTGTAAGAACTGCCACATGTACCCGTCATTTTCCCTATCTTCTCCCTCAACAACCCCCCACCTTCTCAGGTCTGAGCTCCTAAACTAACTCAGTTGCTTCATAAACTGCTCTCTCTGGCAACTCCTGTCCCTTAAGCTACTTCTCAAGATGCTTTTCTTAGTGGGACAAAAATACTTGATGTAGCAGCTCAAGAAAGGGAGATTTTAGTCTGGCTCATAGCTTTCAGTCTAGGGTCCCAGCTCTTGGAATGGTGCTGTGTGACTTTATATACCAAGCCCTGTGCGTGACACTCACCCTATGCCTGGCGCTCATGCTGTGAGCCATATTTAGAGGGTGCCTAAGGGTTGTGAAAAGTTCTGTTGCTGTTGATGTAACCTGTTTAGGTCTGCATAACTCACCCGGGCTTACGAAAGTAGGATGTTGCTTTAATCCCGTCAGTTCCTTGCTCATAATCCTTTAAGAATTTCCCCCACAAATGCCAGGCGATGGTTGTGCACGCCTCAAATCTCAGCACCCAAAAGGCAGAGCCAGGTGTATCTCTGAGTCCAAGGCCAACCTGGCCAACAGAGCAAGTTTCAGGGCAGCCAGGGTTACACAAAGAAATTCCATCATGGAATAAACAAACAAACGATTCCCCCGCCAACTTCTAGGTAGACTCAGATGCAAAGGTCAAAGTTTAGGTATTGACAGTCCAGCATGAAGTATTGATGCCTGACTTTTCATCCCTCCCGTTTTTCTTCTCCTGCCTTGGAGTTGCCTCTTAGGGATACAGCTCGGTGGTAGAGCACGTGTCAAGAATGTTCAAGGTCCTGGGTTCAGTTACTCAGCTCTGCAAAAAGAATAGCACGTCTGTTTCCTACTTAGTTCTATTGATGGCCGTTCTTCACACTTTTGGAACATCTCCCCCCGATCCACGTATTCAACTTATGCCAAAGTGCCAAGCCCACTTTTCCTCTGAGGACTCTGTAAATCATAGCATGCAAGGGGTCAGGGGATGCTCTGCTCTGCCCTCCTGCAGGACTGACTCAGACTATGCACTACCTGACATTGCTCCATTTAACATATAACGTATTAGGTATCGATAACGTACTGACATTTATAGCTCATAATTGTGCCTTCTCTGCTGAATTATACTGTAAACTCATTGGTTTTCCAAAGAGGAAACCAGAATTTTGAACATATTCAAATGGTCCGTACACAATTCAAATGGCTAATCAAATAGACTATGACCTGCTTCATGCCTCTATGTTGTTGTGCACTTTGTTCTGTTTGCCGAGATTGTCTTCACCGAACTCTCCTGGTTTCCATCTGACGGCCAACAGAAGGCTGGTCTGTCTTTCCTTAGGATCTTCTCTGTACTCAGCTCCTGTGTGTGTCCAGCTCTTAATCTCATGGGCTTCTACATGCATTAATTGCTGAACAATGGACCCCTAAGACCATTGACAGCCATACTCTGTGGTTTGTTTAAATACTGTGTGTTCTGCACTAGGAAAGCATTGAGTAACTCCACACAGATGCTATAGTCATTGCTACACCAAATACAAGACTAAACTTTCAGGGTACATTTTCCTTATCAGTACCTTAAGCATCTTGCATGTGTGCCCTTCCTTTCTACCCTCACAGCATCCATGTGAGGTTACTACGAAACCTTCTCAAGTTGCTAGAGTCTCATTGTATTCAGTTTGCATCCACCATGCTACTTTGTAGCCAGACTTTGGCTCCAGGCAAGTTTGATCTTCCCATCAGGATATCTAAGTTTTCTTGTTTCTTCTTTGCATGCATGACTACTTTACAAACAGCAACCAACAGTGACCAACAGCCAGCAGTCCACCCTCTGGGAGCTCAAGCATTTATATACCCTCTGAAGAGTCCTATTCCAAAGGTCTCACACTCACGGAAACTGTCTGCAGCTGGCAAAATCACACCCTTGCTACAGCACGAGACTAATCAAAATCAGCATTTCTATATCCCACACCTAGGACTAAGACAGAAACACATTCTCATAATATTTCTGTGCTTTTCAAATAAACCAAAATTTTCACTACAATACTTCAGCTGGTATTTAGGAATTTTTTTTAAGAGCTATGGTGGCTGAGGAAGGAGAGACTGTGGAAAGTCTAATGGTCAACCTGAAAATTTCTGATCGAAGTGACTTGATTCAAATGTCCAGCCCCTCATTTTTCTGGCTGAGTGGCCCCGGGCACATCGTTTTCTACCTATAATTCTTATTTTCTGCCCCTACCTTGTGATAACAGAGCATCTTAAATCACAGTATCATAAAAGCTCAAAAAAGATGACCCGTAAAAATAATTGTCATGCTGCAGCACTCTTGTGTGACCTGCACAGGAAAGTCAGTAAATGCTGCTAGTAAACACTGTGTCAGGATACCGGAAGTAGACCACTGTGTTCATATAGTTTTTTTTTTAATCAACTTTTGAAAAATACTTAATGGCGGACATTATCTTTGCAGAGACAGGATCCTGAAGAATGCCCCTAAATGGATGGCTCCTGGAGGACAATACAGCATCCCTTTGGCTAGCACAGCTTCCCCATCACCAACTCAGAGACGCCATCTTGTATCTTGTTTAAAAAGGACTAGTAGGCAGATGAATGCAGTAAAGTCACATATATAATATTTTGAGGTCAGACATCTTCAATGTTTATTATATTTTTTTCTTTTACAAAGTTGGTAAATAATATATGTAATATTTTATGTTTGGGTATTTTACTATATATGTGCGTGTGCATGCATATAACTGTCTTATCACGGAACACGTCCATGCCCGTGAGCCATCCCTGATAGCAGATCTGCCTTCCTGTAATCAATAATAAATAAACTACTGTCAAAAAGCTAGACAAAGGAAACAAGAATATTGCCATCAGTAGAGAACAAACGGGGCTGAGCTGGGTTGAGAGAGAAAGGACACCCACATTAGCTGTGCCCGCAGCAGACTGTGTGTTCTGTCTGGAAGCCCAGGGTGAAGAGGCTCAAAGAACGCGCTGTAGCCCTGACACGGAGGTCACAGTGTGAGCAGGTCCAGGCGGCCGGCCAGACGTGCGGAATGGAGCAAGACTCCTCAAACTCTTTCCACATGCAACCTCTTTCCGCCTAGGAATTATTTTTATAAAACCCCAAAGGCATATCATATATTATAGCTATTATAAAACATGCGGGTCAAATATTTACTGGTAATGAATCATAAAGAACCGTATTTCAAAAAAATTCCTCAATATACATATAATTTTACTTATTACATATGAAAGTAAATTTGGATGCTAATGAAACAATCGTGCTGCTTATTTTTATTTCTCACAGAGAATCAAATCTTGATGGTGTATTTGACGATGCAAGATGGAATATCTTTGGTGTTTTTCAGAGTTGATGAATAATCTGATTTTATTCTTAAATTGTCATTGTTCAGGATGTCCAGTCACATAATACTCATACAAAAAAGGTCAAAGTTCTGGGCTACTTCTGGGAGTTGCTGGGAATCCTGAGTTCTATCAAAACTTTGAGGAAGCAGTGATACCCATCTCATGGAACATTTTTAAGAAACCTGAGCATTGTCCTCTCTGTTTTCTAGGATACCAATGCTCTGCTGGCGAAACCAAACGGCAGAACTTCAAACCAACGCCCTTTAATAAAGATGGATGCAAAAGTGCTGAATGCCTATTAGCAAATTAAGTTCAGCAACGCATGGAAAGGGCAACAGATCACGCCCCAACACGGTTCACAGCAAGAATGCAAGGGTTAGGTGACCGTTAGATCAACTGTTGGCACTCACCAGAACCACAAAACGCAAGAGAAAAACATATGACTGCCTTAGCGTCCTTTGGCTTGGCACAGCATGCTGGGTTGGCGTGCACACCTGGAACCGGTGAAAACGGGAGAACCTTAAACACAGTGTGACGGCATTAGCATCTAAATCATCGGGTAAGTGAGGATAGGTATAGAGGTGCGCCAACCACTGCTGTGCAAAGGCATCGTCGAGAAGAACTAGAGAAAGCTCGACTGCCAGTATGTGCCTTGCTCGTGGGTTAGGAACCGGAATGTTAATATAAAAAGTCTCTCTCAAACTAATCTCGGTTATCAATATAGCTTCATTGAAAATACTAATTATTGATGGGTTTGATAAATTAGTTAGTTTCCTATTTCTATTTTACATGTGAGTACGTATGTTAGCTGGGTGCTTGCGTGGCATACGAAGAAGGGGTCAGATGACCCGGAACTGGAATTACAGAGGGACGTTAGCAGCCTGGCGTGGTATTGGGAACTGAACCTGACCGAGTTCTCTGAGAAAAACAGCAAGTGATGCTAGTTAAATGCGGTACCACCTCTCCAGACCCTTGACCATCAAATCTAACTATGGACGTGGGAGTCCGATGTAGTTACATCATTTTGGGTAAGGAACAAAGTTAGAGGTCTATGCTGCTGGATCTCATGATTACTCAGTGCCCTTACTAAACCTCGGGGTGCAGTGTTGGCGTGCAGTGATCCGGATTGGGGGTGGGGGTGGCTTTGGGATTCGTCCACACGTGGTCAGTTGAGTTCAGCATTTTAGGAAGTTAACCAACAGTGGAACTGCCAAGGATAAAAGCGGGAAAAATAATTTTAAACAATTATGCTAAAAACAAGAAAAGAAAAAAAAAATCACCCGTCCCTCGTAGAGAGAACTATAAATCTCCACTTTCACTCCATGTCATATGTAGAAGGCAACTCAAGCCGGGTCATTATTTCCAACCCAAAGTTTATAGCTATAAAACCCCTGGAAGGAAATGGAGGAAGAAAATGTATCCAAAGGATAAAAATTCCATACAAATTAAAATCGTCTGTTCTGTTCCTTGAAAGATACCCTTAAGAAAATAAAAAAATGAAAAGGCAAGCTATAAATCAGGACGGAGGAGGTCGAAGTGTCGTTTTATTGAGATTCGTATCCAAAGTGAAAAGCTTTTACATCTTGGCGATGAGGGAGAATATGAAGAAGGAGGAGGAAGAAGAAGGGAAGCAGGAAGAGGAGCAAAGCAACGTGGACAACCGGCAAGTGGTGGTGAGCATCTGGCCAGGTTGCATGGGAAAAGATCAGCTCGCTAGTCAGGATGGAGATAAAAGCTAACTGTACAATGAGTCACCACCACATACATGCTGAGTCATGGGAAGTACACAGAATGAGGAGAATGCTTGTTTACTTCCGTAGGAGAATAAAAATGGGACCTTAGAAAAATGTGTGGTGGGCTCTAATAAAGCTAGGGACACTCTGACTGACATGAAGCCCTAACAATGCCACCCTTCCACCCTTACTCCAGAGTGAAATGTGAAATGTGTCTCACACAGAGATGTTTGATGTTGACGTAACAGCCCCAAACTGGAGATGAACCGAACGTCCTTCTACAGGTGGATGACTGCACACCACGGGCGGTCTCCACAAAGGAGTGCTTCTCAGTATTGAAAAGAACCATTTCAATATTTACCTCATAAGTAAATCTCACCGACTTTGTGCCCAGTAGAAATATTGCCCCCAAACAAATGACACTGACCACGTGAGTCCATTTAAGTGAAATTCTTCAGCAGACAGCACCATAATAACGATTGCACTCATGAAGGGACTGAGGACAGACGGAGGGGTGCTGGTGATTTGCAAAGGGGCATGGCAGGTGACAGGAATGGTCATGTCTTTATTTTGGTAGTGCTGTGTGTGTGCATGTGTGTGTGTATACATGTAGAAGTCACAGATCAAACTCCCATGTCTTCTTCAAGTGTTCTGCCTTTTTTATTTCCTGAGACAGGCTTTCTCTACAAAGCCCTGGCTGACTTGGAACTCAATATATAGAGCAGGCTGGCCTCAAACTCACAGAGATCCACCTGCCTCTGCTTCCTGAGTGCTGGAATAGGAGGCCTGCACCACCGCACCTAGCTTCAGCCTTATTTTCTTAAGCTGAGGTCTCTCCCTGAACCTGGAACTCACCTGTTCAACGGGACTGAAAGAGCAGCAAACTCCAGGATTCTCCTGTCTCCCCCCCACACCCGCCCTAAGAGCTGTGATTTCAGACATGCGCCACTGTCCCCAGCTCTTGCACTTGTTAACTTTGAGGGATCAAGCTAGGGACCACATGCTTATGTGGCAAACGCTTTACCAAATGAGCCGTCCTCCCAGTCTTAAGTGAGTTCACTTAGTGTGCATCATGTATCTGTGAATCATATCTCAGTAACGCTGACTTTAAATAATAAAGGGAGATGGTGTAAATTGGACTTAAACACTGACTTTGCCTTATTCCATATGCAACAGTAAACCTTGCTTGTCAAAACACATGGGGGCACACGGTGGGAAGACACTCTGATTCCGACAAGTGTTTCCATGTCTACTATGCGCTAGGCATTTGTGACCATGACTAGGAAAGCACCGAGTCTCGTTCTTACGACAGTTCCAGTGCCTGAAGAGAGACGGTGCTTGTTATTGAGCAGTACACTCTGTGCTCTGACAGGGAAAGGACCTGAGCAGCCCTGAGATCCCTTGAAAGGAGCCTGGCTGAGTCCAATGAGAAGGGAGAGGACTTTGGGATAGATGTACCCGGTGAAGGGGTGTGTATCGCATCACACAGCCGCTATAGAAGAGGGAAGCACTTTTCAGGGGAATGAAGGAAATTTAGTGTGCTGAAGCCCTCAGAAAAAGGAATTGAGACAAAGCATGAAAGGCAGGGAACAGATCCAGACCACTGAGGGGCCCTAAGCAGGAGCTGCACGTACTGGTCCAAGGCTGCTTAAGGAAGCTGCCATCTTGTCTGCTGGCAGTGAGGAGGGGAGAGAGGGGCCGTCTGAGACATAAGTTGCAACAGCCATGGATGGTTGGGGGTGAAGGATAAGGCATCTACCACGTGTCCATAATGGGAGTCAAACCTCCTGCCTGGACGACTGTTCTGAGAAAGGCATTCTTCATCAGAAGTATGATACAGGCGAAGAAGTTAAACGGAAGGACGGAGAAGATGAGAGACCTCTTGAGTCCAGCTTCCTGGGGGCTGTAGACAATGGCCATGAGAATAGAGGGGGTCATCAAAACCTTTGGATGAGAAGGCAAAAGAAGACACATGAGGAGAAAACGGCCCAGAACAGAGCCCGGGGGAAAACCAACTTCTCTAAAATCTCAATTTCTCTGTCTCTGTCTGATTCTGCTTCTCTCTGTTTCTCCCTGTCTTTGTCTCTCCCTGTCTCTTTCTGTCTCTGTCTCTCTGTCTCTCTATCTCTGTTTCTCCCTGTCTCTCCCTGTCTCTGTCTCTCCCTGTCTCTCTCTCTATCTCTGTCTGTCTCTGTGTCTGTCTCTTTGCCTTTGTCTCTCTCTGTTTCTCTGTCTCTGTTTCTCTCTCACTCTCACTCTCTCTCTCTGTCTGTCTCTGTGTCTGTCTCTTTGCCTTTGTCTCTCTCTCTGTTTCCCTGTCTCTCTCTCTCTCTCTCTCTCTCTCTCTCTCTCTCTCTCTCTCTGTGTGTGTGTGTGTGTGTGTGTGTGTGTGTGTGTGTGTATGTGTGTGATGTGTTCATATGTTAGAATGCAGGACAACCTTGGGTGTTAGTTTGTGCCTTCTGTCTTTTTTGGGACAGGGTCATTTGCTCGCTGCTCTGTGTGATGGGCTAGCTGTCTCAGGAGCTTCCAGGGAATTCTTCTATCTCTGCTCTACCCGCTGAGCCATCACTCTGGCTCAGAAAACCAACTCTTAAAGCCTAGAACAACCTCATCCCAGGAAGGACAATTAGGACGAGGATCCAAGCAGAAGGAAAAACATCCAGAAACAAGTTAAACTACAGAGGCCGGGAGGGGACATGAGCCTTCGAGGAGAAACAAAGTGGGCATAACAACCCTAAGGCAGTGTCCCTGCCCAGCACCAAGAAGGGTGCCATGCTGGCACATGCATGACTGAGTACTGTGGTAGCCATAACCCCAAATATCCACATCACACTGGGCAGGAGACAGGATCCCACTGTTTTAAGACCTCCCTGCCCAAGGTAGATCGATGCAATACCAGAACAGAGTCCCTTTATAGTGCTCCTTCCCCTCCTGACTTTTTCACTGAGCTTCACGACCACCTGTTTCTCCCAAACATCAATACATCATCCAAATTCTCTGCCCAGTGGGATGGGATGCTTTCGAGTCTGGGTCTCTTTCTTGGGTCACGGAAAAGCAGGCTAAGACTCTGGTAGGCAGAAAAGAGACAGGGATCACATAGAGCCCCTCAGGCCACTCTGTTATTCCTCCCGCACCCACCCTGGCAGCAGTTGAGCAAAAATATCACTGGAACCTATATGTGGAGTGATTAAGGACTTACGACTCTACCTCCTTCCCAAGAGCAGGCTCCCACACACCCTCTTCCTCCTCCACCCAGTCCCTTCGCTGGCATGGTTCTCTTTCCTACGCAGGATTTATGCCGTTACTCGCTTTCTCAAGCACCCAGGCAGGCTGTCTGTAGGCACCAACTACCCTGCTGCCAAGGCTATGGCTGCAAACACTATCTGAGAGTCAGGCGCCCAGTGAACCTATTTTTCTGCTCCTTCAGTCAAGCACCCCCTGTAGCCGACTCCCGGGACCCTTGCCAGATCCTGCATGCATAGATCCACTAGCCTGCAGGGGAGAGCTACATACTGAGCACCAGGTCTTCGCCGCCGGCTGCGCCCCTGCACGTGCACGCGGGCAGGTGTCCCTCCCCTCCCCCTCCATGCCTGCTCAGGGCTGCGGTCCTTTGTGTCTGAGTCTCCTCGCGCGCGAGTCTGCTCTAGACTGGGTGGGGTGGGGGAAGCCGGAAGCGGCGTCTGGGGCTTGAAAAATGCCTAGAAGGGTGGACGTTTCCATTCACAACCCCGACCCCCTCCAGGGCCTCCATCCCCACCCCCCATCATCCCCCTGCAAGCCCACTCCACATCAGCTCACCTCGCTGCTTTCTCAGTTTCCTCCCCCCACCCCACCCCCTCCCAGGTCATCTGGATGTCATTGTCCCTGTGGTTTCCCAGCTACGAGTTTGCATTCACTGCCCCCACGTGCACAGACCTAAATGTGCTAAAGCATCCCCACTCTGTGTACTTGTACCCCATACAACTTCACTTCCGGGAAAGATTATCCAGGTACCTCATACCCTGGCTCCATGATCCCCATAAAGAATGGGTTCTTTATCCCAAACGCAGGGGGACTTTGGGGATATTTAAGTAAAACAGGGGGAACAGCCAAGAAGGGGCTACATTTTTGTGTTGAAAAGTGGTCGTGCCTGCCGCCTTGTGAGGTTTGGGGCAATTTAGTCCTTTCCTAAAGAATATTCGAGAGCAGTCTATTTCTCCTCCGCTCCTCTAAATGCAGACTTAGGGTGTGGGAGGACTATGCAGCGAACCCCATTAAAATGTTTTCCTTTTATTTAGCTTTAAAAGCTGTTGCTGCATTCGGTACACACACACACACGCACACGCAAACGCACACACATATATGTATACACACACACTCATAGTTAACTGGTGTGCTGAAAAAGATCAGCAAAAACCTAGGACATTGTTGCTTTAAGAATCTAGACGAAAACACCTTAAATGAACTCTGCAGCAGACAGTTGAAGGAAAAAAAAAAGCCCTTCTCTGGCCCTTGCTGCTTTTTGCCATTATTCATGATGTAATTTTTCAGGTGTTAGTTTGGCAGAGAAAGATTGGAACTGGGCTTGTTGCTAGGACATGAATGAAGAAGAGGACTCTCATTGGTTCCCCAGTACTTGGCAGGAGCCAATGAGATCGAAGGGGATGGAGTTGGGAGGAAGGCCACCAGGAAAAAAAAAAAAAAAAAAAAAAAAAACCCACCCTCCGGCCAGACTATTAATGCTTTGCTATGTTAAAATGAAGTGGAATATTGTGAAGTTATGGTGGGGTCTTTTAGAGTGTTTTAGGGTGTGGATGGGCAATGGTGCCCAATGGACCAGGGTTGAAAAATAAGCACTTAAGAGGCAGCTTCGTGCAGACTACCATGGGTTTCTCTAATAATTCACTGTCAATGCCAGTCTGGAGCAAGATGCAAGCAAGGCCTCCTATATTTAACACCTTCAACCCGCTGCCACCACACACCGTTCGGGGACTGCGGCTACACTGAAGCTGGAGGCAGGGGTGCTGGTGCATAGCGCTGGATTTTTCCTCTAGTCTTGATCGGGATTAAATGAACCCCAAATAACCTTCTGCCGTGTAAGTGAAGCGGCTCTCTGTGTGAACTGGGAATCGACATGTTCCCTGCCCAAGACATTGAAACAGGCTCCCACCACACACTGCCGTGGGCATCTCAATGGGTAATAAGATCTGGCCCAGCCAAACCTCCAGTTCCAATGCCTTCCACGTGGCTGAACACTGCAGCAAAGAATGTCACTGGGTTTCCTGACCAGCGTTATAAAACGGTCACCCACTTAAGCTTTTGGAGCCCCAGGGCTCCCAGCTAGCATAGTAAGCACTTCTGGGTGCTAATCATGCCTAGTCCCTTGATTCTGAGCAGTTCTTTGCAACTAGGGAGGAGAAGATGTACTGAGCCTGCAGGGCCCCCGTCTTTTCCTCTCTGAGTTCTACGGAGCCTAACATTGCCGTTAGTCAGTTACCTATTGTCTAAGCTGCAGCTGTATCCCGAACCTTTTTCTTTAATAACTGGGCAGGGCTTTAAGCTGAGTGATTTGAAACACACACAATAAATTGACTTCTATTGGGTTATAGACCAGGCTGGTTTATTTACACCCTGGAGGAGGCTCAACCTCTGCCAGATTCCTGACTTCAGAGATTTTGTGGCTGGCGTCCAGCAACATAAAAGGATTTTTTCCTTGTAACCGGAGCACTTCCTAAAACCACAGGCAGTTTCAACCAATTACCATCTCTGGATGCAATACAAAAATTTTAGGGGACTCAAAAGGACCAAGGCTGTTTTTTGACCACAAGTCTTTCTGGATCCATAGCAGGAATTGATCTGATTATTGATTTTTTTCCCCCTCTTGTCAATTACTGGGTCCGCCCAAGTTGCTGCGGATTTCAGAGGATAGAGGGCGGGGCACTAGTAGAAAATGGGAAAAGGTGAGACAAAAAACGGTTTCTAAACAGGCCTTCTTTTTCTGTCAAGCAAACAAAGCCGAGACTCTGTTCACGTCCACCCCACAGCATTGACAGAAAACACAGCTCCATGTGTGGACCTAATTGCACTCTTCAGGTGACAGGTACCATGTGAGCCTCGGTTCAAAGCCAAAGTCAGAGCTGAATAAATCTGATTCCAGACAGCCGGCATTTCAAAATAAAAGTATTCAGCCTGAGCCTCAAATGGAAGTCTTCCTTCCTGCAGTCTCCAGGAATCTGATACTGTGGAGCACCGGGGCAGGCTGCACACTACCATTGTTCTCCGTCCTCATAAAACCCAACGGCCTGGCAGAATTAGCCATCCTGTCCTAACTGAGCAGAGCCCCCAGGCCCAGGCAGGGGGCTACCTACACAGCCATGCAGCTGCCAAGGAGAGGAAGGGGACCCCTAAAGGAAGGCGTCCCTTGGCTTCAATGTGTTGATGAATTGGGTATTACTTTATGGATGCTGGGGGAAAATCCTAAGATCTGAACTCTCTTTAGTAGTTTAAAACACGATGAGAAGGATATGGCTTGGTAGAGTGCTTGCCAAGCAGGAATGAAGCCTGGGTTCCATGTCAAACACCTCACCAACCAGGAGTAACGCACAAGCCTGCAAGTCTAGCAACAGGGAGGTGGAAGCAGAAGAGTGAGACGTTCAAGGCCATCTTCAGCAACCCAGTCAGTTCGAAGTCAGACTGAACAACATGAAGCAGTCTCTAAGGAAACTAGTCAGTAAGTAAAGAGCAGAGCCGTGAAGCCAGATGAACAGTTAAGCCACACAGGTTCCTTCCAGGGCAACTCCAACATCCAGCTTCTAAACATCCAATGATCCAATGTGTGTGTTATTAACATTGTCCAACAGCACTGTCCTTCCTTCATGCACACACATGCACACACACACACACACACACACACACACACGCACACATGCATACACACACACGCACACACACACGCATGCACACACACAACTCACAGAATCCCACACAGATTAAAAGATCGATTAATGATGCCTAGCGAGCTTGGGTCAGGACCAAACAGGGACACTGCATTCAAGTGAGGAAGAGAGCCTTCACCAACAGACTCCAGAAATGAACAGACTTTCATTGCCACTCTATGAACTACAAGCTAATTATGCTTTGTTGGAAGGGAAGCAAATTACACTGATTGTACAATAAGGGCGATTGTCAGTCCCAGAATATCCATCATGACTTTGAAAGATGCAAAAATATTGACTGGCTCTAACTAGCGTTTTACTTTTCTCCCTAGACAGCAATTTTAAAGGCAAGGAATGACCAGAGATGGTTCTCTGTTATCTAGTCATAGGGCAAAAATATGACAAGGAGGTATGAACAGGACTGTGTCTGTCAGTGACCAAGGAAGAGAGAGAGTGTGTGTGTGTGTGTGTGTGTGTGTATTCTTAAAATTCCCAACAGTACCTACAGCAACAAGAATATAATGAAGCCCACTGACATCTCTCAAAAGAAGGTGATTAATTAAAGTAATTAGGCCCCACTGAATTATTAAAATATGAAGTCTTCTGCAGGATGACCAAAAAAAAAAAGGCCGAACATTTTTGCTGTTCAAAAATTGAAACCATATTCTGGTTCATTAGCTGAGATGGGAACTCACACGTTTTAGTCTACAATCTTATTCACAGATGTGTAAGTGTCTAATATTTCACACCTTTGTAATGGCTCTTGTAAAAAAGAAAAGAAGGGAGGAGAGAGAGAAAGACAACATCCCCACTTCCATTATTTTACCACTCACCGAGAAAAGGAGAACTTGTGAAAGAAAGGCAAGGAGTCTGTGGGGTTTGTTTTAAATATGTCCTCGGGCTTTGAAAGGACAGGTATGCCAGGCACAGGACTAGAGTCAGGCTGGGGACAGTGAAGGACAAGAGGCATTGCTCAAAACATTCCTCAGTTGTGTATTTAAAGGGTCCATGTCTCCCTTGACTGCTAAACGAAACAGGCTGATGCCTGATTCAGGAACCCTAGCAGGGCCCCATCTAATGCTCTCCCTGAAACCTATGGCTCTCAGACACAGCTATCTGCTTCCAAGTCAAGTTCTCACTTGGCTTAGCCCTGCCCGGAGCACACTTCATTACCTAATGGGCCATAGCCTCTGCTTCTGCTGCCCGGAGGACTGAGTTCCAACTCCTTTGCTTCGCTCTCCCACAGTTCACACTTGGCCCAGCACTAGTTATGGCTCTCCTGCTCTGAAACCCTCCACCTCGTCTTCTGCCGCCAGAGCAAATGGTCTTCATGGCCTTCTGGTACCTGCCCTCACCTAATCCTCCAGGGAGTGTTTAATGCACCCACTGGAGAAAGCACTAGTTCTGTCACACGTTGTCATGGTTTTGGGTTACTGAACTTATCTTAGGAAAAGTTTGGACAAATAAAAAAAAACTATTAATTATTGAAAGAGGTAGAAGACACAAAGGGTACCTGGGCCTAGTATATGTTTGTTCCATCATCAGACATCACTACCTTAGGATGGTTATTTTTCTGTTTTGTTTCATTTTAATCGTGTGTTCTGTGCCTCAAACAAACTTCCCACTGTTTTTTTTTGTTGTTGTTTGTAGTGTTGTTGTTGTTATCGTTGTTGTTGTTTATATGTAAGTACACTGTAGCTGTCTTCAGACACACCAGAAAAGGGCATCAGATCCCACTGCAGATGTTCCCACTGTTTTGTTGAGACCTCTCCACCAATATGTCACCATTCAAGAGCCTATGCAAACCTACCAATCCTCCTGCCTTCACCGAAGCACCATGGTCTACAAAGCTCTTTCCTAGACTCAGCCCTGCCGACCGATCCAGCCCCTTCTCAGCACTTGGTCTCCATCTTCCTGACGACTCCCAGAACCCTGTGTTTGGCATTGGAGTTTCGAACAGAGATGGAGGTAAAGGCCACATCTATCTTTGCATCCATGTCACGTTCGTAGCAGAAACCATTAGTGTCCTATAGTATCCAGCTTCCACTGCATGACCTTGGAGTCACGTGACTTCCTGAGCCAGATGGGCTGTGAACAGTGGTGACAGCTGAGAGGCAGACAGTGTTCTTCATGGGCCTTCTCTTCCCTTCCTTGGGTAACCTTGGAACCCGCATTGGTAAGTTCAGATCTAAGATGGCGTGCAAGCGTTCCTTGGTAAGGGTTCCAGGTTGACACATGGCACAAAGAAGTCCCAACAACCCTGGCTGCATGTGTTACCTGAGCAAGAAATAAGCCTTTTGCTGTACTAATGCTTTAAATGTAGAGTTTTGTAACTTTAGTATGATCTTGTTTAAACTGACAGAGTAGCCAACTTTACAATAAAAGCAAGCAAACACAAATCAAAACAATAAAAGAGTAGAGCACAGGAAGTATTATCAGGTCATAGACAAAACCTCTGGTATTATTCCTCGAGAGATGTGCATTGTTAAAAAAAACCACAAAGAACAACAACAAAACAGAGTCTCTCACTGGCCTCACCGTATAGACCAATACGCTAGGCTTGGTAGACCCATAGGTCTACCCACTCTGCCTTTCAATAACCGACAGCTTGTAAGGTGTACGGTTGTGTATGTTGCCCAATCTAATTCCAAGCATTGGATTTTGACTATTTAACCATAGTGCAAACCCCTCAAGGTCACCATCTCCAGCAGCCCTGAGCATGGATTTAGTCAGACCTGTTGGTTAATGAAGAATCATCCTTGGTTCAACGTTTTGCTCAGGTCTGCTCCATCTAAGGCCAAGCAAGAATCCTATCTGATCATGGATTCCCCTGAATCCTCCTGACCCCGTCAGTCGTCAGGGTGTAGTCTGACGCTGGTCGGGTAGTGCAGTGGTCATCCCAGCTCACACTGCCTGGTTTCTTGGTTAAAGGACTGAAAAGATAGAACTGGTTTTTCTCCTTTAATATTTCAAGCAGTATCCCATTAGCTGTTTTGTGCCAGAGCTTCCGTTGTACAGTAATACCTCTCTTACAAAGAAGAATATATGATGAACATATTTCTAAACTTGAGTTTTAATGTTCTCCTCCCCTGCCGACTCTAAAGGTCCCAAGACTCTAAAGGTCCCAACAGACACCGAAGGGGTAGTGATGGAGTTGAAGGCCTGTTCTCGGAGCAGTTTTCTGCCATCTTCATCCCAGATGGATGAACCAGGTGATGCACGCTACGCCTTCTACCCGCAGAGAAACTCTTTTGATAGTCAGAACCTTAAAACCCTAAGATTCAAGCCCAGATCTTCCTGGTGAGGAACTAAACCCTTCTGTCTGGTTTGCCATCTGCAAAGAGTTGGGTTCCTGTTTCTCTCTCCTCTCTTCCCTCTCGGTTTGTTACAGCAAACACTAATTAGGATCCAATGGGGGGGGGCACTTTGAAACAAAATTCACAAACATCCTTCTGTTCTCTTAATAAAAACTCGGTCCCTAGAATGCTTTTGAAAAATCTGCCTTTTGGGCTTTCGCAAGCACCTAGGCTTTGTTGTCTAAACGGCTGAGGGGGGAAAGGATTTGCAGAAACGTAGGCGTTGTGCTCCATCCCTGTCATGATTAGAGAAGGGGACACAGAGGGAAAGACTAGCACACCCACAGAGTGAAAGCAACTCAAGGCAGAAGGGCTAGGCCAAGGTTGGGAAGGTTCTCTAGGATCCAGGGTTTAAGAAGGAACCAAAGAGTGTTAAAAGGAGGCAGTTTGTATGAAAGCCGGAAAGACTCTGCACCTGTGGTATATATGCTCTGAACTAGAATGCCGAACCCCAGGACACTACTCTTAAAAACTGGGAAAAAAGGTGGGCCTCCCACCCAAATTCGGTTCTCTCCCAAGATGCCAGAGTCTTTAACAGGGCATGAGAGATTCAGATAATTACCGTCCCTGCCACTTGGACAGTCTACCAATGGTGCCTGTGCCATAGGTCCAGGCACCTCTCAACTGCCCTCTTAATTGGTTTTCCCTGTGCCAGCTACTGTCAGGGGCTCTAAATGCCAATTTGCCCTGTGGGGGCATCGCCTCTGAGTAGCAGAATCAGCTCAGAGCTGCCAGGGCCACCAGGATGTCAGGCTGCTCAGAAGCACTAAATGGGCAAGGTCAGGATATCCAAGGGGGAAAAGAGCTGGCTCGGGTTGACCAAAGGCAAACTCTGCGAGAGACACAGGCTTTGTCGGGTCACTGTTTAAAATGCAGAAGGGAAGCAGAGCGGCTCTCTGGAGCCAGGTGGGAGCCAAGGCCGGTAATTAAGAGGTAAGCAACACTGTAGCCAGTGGGCTGGGAATTCACTGAGCAGATGGCAAGGTGGAAATGCAGTTGTTCCCCAGCCAAGTGCCCTTGTACACAGATGTCATTGTTGGGTGTGTCCTACCAAGGACTCCAGATCTTTGACACAGCAGTGCAGCAATCCTATCCCAGTGGGTGGGGACATTCGATGCCACACCCACTCTTATCCTTCACCTAAAGGTTGCTAGAGACAGTGCTGATCTCAGCCACAGAAGCCTGGGGCTTGAGGTTATTTAATTCTCCTGCTCAGACTTTTTGAGATTCATATTCTCATTCTCTCTCTCTCTCTCTCTCTCTCTCTCTCTCTCTCTCTCTCTCTCTCCTGCCTCCCTCCTCCCTCCTCCATCCCTCACTCCCTTCCTTCCTTTTCATTTATAAGAGTGAATATCACTCACTATGTCCACAATGGTGCACCCTAGAAATTCTAAGACTCACAAGGCACGGTTTCCACACTCCAGTTCAGTTTAGCCAGAGAAACACGAAGCCAGCACTTGAAATGATGCGGTCCCTAAGAGTAAAACTTCACGGAGCTGACCACTGCTTCCTTCTTGCCATGGTCAACTCTGCATGTGAGGACACCATGCACATCCGTTCCCCAAGTTTACATCCCCTGTCTACCTCTCTCCTTAGCTCTAATTCATCCACCAGCTCCTCCCTGAAATCTATGCCTGGTAGACATCTCAAGCGTACTTAGCACCTGCCTTCTGAGGTCTCCTGCCACCTCACCACCCAGATATCACCCTCCCACTATCTGGCAGAACAAACATCCACCCAATGGCTCATGGAGTAATCCCAAGCATTACCCATGTGGCCACCATTTCTCTCATAGCCTTCGTCTAACCAACCAACATATCTGGAGGAAACTCGGCATCCCCTGCTTCTTACCGCGTTTTGAGTTTGAATTGTCTCAGTGATTACGGCTCCCATTTTGCATGCAACAGATTCCATATGAATTCTGAGCTTTCATGGAGTCAACCATTGGGGGAGGGGCATGTCAATAGAGTCTAGATTAACAACCCAGGTCATTGGCTGCTATAAATGAGTGTTTATATCTGTTTAATAGTTTTAGATGTTAAGCTACTTAGGGACAGGGCTCCTCCATGTAATTATCTCTGTAGGGCACCTGGCGCGGTGCCTCATATAGTTAATCCCTTAATTAAGTCTTTTTTGAATATCATATGGAGAAGAAAATGAACCATTCATCCAATAAATATTTATTGAACACATACCATGTGCAGTACCCTGTGCTGGTTTTCATGGGAGATACAAAGACTTGGGTAGAACAGAAAGGGAAAGTTAGCCAATCACACAGAGTGGCGGAGGCAAGAAGGGATGCTGGAGCTCTGGCTTCAGAGTCCAGCAGGGATGGATGAGGTAAAGATGTAAGGGCTTCCTGGGAGATCACAGAAAGGCTTGGTGTTACCAGGGCTAGAAGGTTAATAGTAATGGAGTTACCTACCATTCAAGCCATACTCACCTCAGAGGCTAGCAGGGAGGATAACTCAACATCATTCAGAATCCATGAACCACGGAAAGGTTCTAGGAACTCTTTAACTGCTGTTTGCATGTTATACGTAGGAAATGGGTTGTATTAAGCCCCTTTGCAGGCACTTGAGACATCCGGACCTGATAGAAGATGCAGGGGCATTCAAGTGCTTAGTCATTCTCTGTGCATGCACGAGTGCTTCCCAGGCAGGTGCCATGCTTCCTAACCTGATAAAATTCCCTTCGGAGTGACTCATAGTTATGGCTATCATCCCTGCTAACAACGTTTTTGCAGGGCCAGGCCCTCACCTGCATTCTTCTTCTTCTTCTTTTTCTTCATTCTTGCTTTTTCTCAAGAGTCTTCCACCGACTAAGCTACACTCCCTGGTCTGCAGTAAAGCCTTTTGCCATGCCTTATCTTACGAATTTCTCTAAACCTCCCCAGTGAAACTGGGAGCAGAGATGCTGTAGGGCAAGACAGCTCTGAGCACACACAGGTTTTGTAATGGCCTATAGCTCCTGGAAAAGAGCCCCACTTAAGACTCTGTTCAACAGTGAATCACTGATTTTTACAAGTTGAGCTGAACCGAAATGGCCGTGTGGGTACTACTTCAAAAAGAGTGTACTGTGTGAGTTCCTGGTTATAGGCTTGGTCACCTCTAGGGCGGACATCTTGGTGCTTCTATTTTGAGGATCTGGAATAAAGAGATGACTAGCTCTCCCTCATCTTGGATAAAGTCCCTATACTCAATGACCTGAGCTCAGTCAGCTTAACAGATGTCCATTCTCGGATAGAAGAAACAGTCACCAAGCGCGATCAAGTCACCCCGAGTGAGGTTTAAACTGTGATTTGAGTCTGTCTAGAACTTTTGTAAGCAGCCTACAGAGATGACTAGTTTGACCCTGAACCATCAGAGCAATCACAGACTCCTTATTCTTTGTATATGAATAAGGAGATCAGGGACAGAGAAAATGCTTGAAATGAGTAGTCAAGAAAGCAGTGCCAGGACAAAGCCCACAGCCAACCCAATTACACAGCGTCTGTTGTATGGGTGAGAGGTGGTTGTGCAGTGATCAGAACAGACCCTGTGGCTCCTGGCCTGGGACTGTCACAGCAACAGCTTCAGGCTCTGGAGTTATCTCTGTCACCTCTTATCATGACTCAGAGATGAAGTGGCCATGGGCCCGTGACCAAACGCATTTTCTCTTCAGCTCAGGCAGGAATGGGACTCTCAAATTCAAACACATTTTTAAAGAGAAGTGAAGTCTCTTTAAAGATCCAAAATCTCTTTTAAAAGCTTAAAGTCTCTCAAAGTGGGCTCCTGTAGAGATCAAAAATTAAGTTAAATATCTTGTTACTTCAAGAGGAAAGAACCAGGGCACACTCACAGTCTGAACAAAGCAAAACCAAATTCTAAACTGTAAATAACTCAGTGGCCAATACCTGGGATTCATTCATGACCTCCTGGGTCACTTCTCAGCTCTCCCCTTTGTAGCACACAGCTAGTCTTCCAGGCCCTGGCGCACTCCAGTTCACCATTGCTGCTGTTCTTGGTGGTCCTCCCACGGTACTGACATCTCCAAAGTGTTGTGCTCTAATGCTACAACTAGACTGAACTTTCACCCATAGCCTCTCCTGGACCCTCTTCATCTTACTCAACTTCTCCCGGTGATGCCTGGGGAGTCGATCCTGGGTATTCCACTGCTAGTAGGGTTGTAGCTCCTTCATTGGACTCTCCTTGTCTCTCACAGTACCAGTGTCAACAGAAGCCCCCGGCTTCCCTATGGATGTACATACACTTGCACCTGCACACAGATATGAACACACACACACACACACACACACACACACACACACACACACACACACACGAAAGAGAGGGATGGGGAGGAAGGGGAGGAGGAGGAGGAGGAGGAGGAGGAGGAGGAGGAGAGGAGGAAGGAGAAGAAGAAGAAGAAGAAGAAGAAGAAGAGGAAGAAGAAGAGAAGGAAGAAGAAGAGGAAGAAAAGAGGAAGAAGAAGAAAGAAGAAGAAGAAGAAGAGAAGAAGAAGAGGAGGAGGAGGAGGAGGAGGAGGAGAAGAAGAAGAAGCCTCCATCACAGAAACTCTGTGACCCACTTATAGATGCTGCATTTTACCTAAATAATGAGTTCTCATTCATGTACCCAGGTAGAGAACTAATAGTGTAGACATCTATATAGATAACAGCTCCTCTTTCTCTTCCTTCATTGGCCCACTCATTCTTCCCAGAAGCATTTATTAACCTCACATTGAGGACCAGGTGTCTTGCTAAATATTGGAGCATTTGAGCTGACTTGTCCTCTAGTGACATAGTCAAGTAGATACAATGGACAGGCAAGTGGTCATGACAGAAGATGCTAAGTTATACAGCCAAAATATGGGCACAAAATGATCATGACAGAGATGCTAAGTAATAAAGCAAAAATATGGGCACAAAGTCCTTAGGAACCGAAGGGAACGCTATTTCTACACTAGTGAAGTCCCACTAAGAAGCAGAAGACTAGTAAAGCAAACGACCATGAGAACAAAGAACCCATGACCACCAGTTGGTCCAAAAGCAAAGCCTGTGGCAAATATGGGGAGCTGAATTGTGTCAGGAATGGAAATGTGAGAAGAATAAGAATCGGGAATGTGTTGACTGATTCTAAGAACAATGCTCACAGCAGCTGCCAT
Source organism: Rattus rattus (assembly GCF_011064425.1). Taxonomy (NCBI): domain Eukaryota; kingdom Metazoa; phylum Chordata; class Mammalia; order Rodentia; family Muridae; genus Rattus; species Rattus rattus. The sequence goes on from NC_046161.1 coordinate 36,541,824, forward strand.
CATGATCGGACTCATGTAGGGTCTGTGTGACATCAGCAGTGAGTGGAGGTGAGCTTGGGAACAGAAAAGACCCCGGTGAATGATCCTGTCTACACTGGGAAACCTCTGGAGGGGAATCACATATGCTGCTTTTGAAGCCTGGACAGGAGTTTCTATAGAAGAAAGTTCCACACAGCCTAGTGTTGATAGCTCCATGTGCCTCTTCCCAACATCGTGTGTATGGTGTTCAAAGCCATTGTCCCCAGACACCAGATTTCACACCTGCACAGCCTCCACCACATTGGCATGGAGTGATCTGTTCCCCAAACAGTCTTCAGGTCTTTAACTTTATTTCTTTTATTGCTCCCTTGTCTCCAAATGCCTTGCCTTCTTCTGATTAAAACTGCATTAAAACAAACAAACAAACAAAACAAAACAAAACAAAAAACCCCAAAAACTCCAGCCCAGACACTAGCCCATCTTGTAAGATTTTCTCTCCTAATGCCCTAGGAAGAAGGACTCATTCCCTAAGACTTCTTCAATGTCCCTCTGGCTATGCTTCCCTTCCACCTTGGCTTACACACAGTGCTTCACACAGTTGTTTGATACATGAAGAGTGTGGTAAGCTGTTGTGGATGGAGTATATTCCGGTTGCAGAACTATTTTATTTTTACTAGAAACCTTGTCATCTGCAGAAGATTTGAGGTTAGTCCCTGATGAACTTTGATACACACATCCATGAGTCACCACAGTCACCAGTTGCTAACCTTCTAGAATATTTGCTACATTTTATTTTAAATGAATCTTTTGAAACTACGTTGCAAGCAAGCATCCCGACACTCAGCCCCAAAAACTTCAGTATGCTTCCCCTAGCCATGTGGACTTCTTCCTGTACAACCATAGTGATCTATTCAAATCTAATTATCACTAATCTCCCGGGATCTACAAAGTTCCCAGTTATGTCAGAGATGTCTGTCAGAACTTTCTCTCTTTAGATTGAAGATCCAATCAAACTCATGCATTGTGTTAGTCAGGCCATTTCGGTGTTCATCAAGACAGTAGCAAATCAAAGATTTCCTCAACCTTTGGTTGTCAAAAACAAAAACAAAAACAAAACAAAAAAACTGAACAACTACACAAAGGCCTATGACCAGAAACAGGGGTCTGGTAACTCTTTAACTTTGCTTATCGCCCCTTTCTCCCCAAATGTCTTACCTTCTTTTGATTAAAACTGTGCATATTTTTAAATCTCCAACCCCAATACTAGCTCATCTTGGAAGACTTTCTCTCACACTACTAATGCCAGTAGTGTTTCCTGGCCCAGGAAGCCTGAGTTATTTCTGAGAATGCTGGCTGCCTCCACTGGAAAGATAGTCGTGGCCATCACCTAGAAGAACCTCAGGAGAAGATGGTGAAGACCGTCTCACCAAGCTAGGAGATGGGATGTCTCCTACTATCATCGCCTAGCCAGCCATCACCTACTTTACCCTAAGCTGAACTTTTCTGACCTTCATTCCAGCCCTACCCTTACACACAGAGCACCGAATGGCAGTTACACCATGCTAGCCATATATGGGCACTGAAGCCCTTTTGAAAGCATAACTGATAAGTTAGAGAAATCTGGATGCAGAGTAATTCTCATCGAACCATCTGAACAGAGGCATTTGTTTAAAGCAGAAAAATGGAACATCCCTCAAGAATTTCAGAGCAATTTTTTTTTCTAATTTTTTACAGACAGTAGCAGCCTAGGTTAGGTAGCTATTGAAGGGCTTCACTAAACAGAGGGAAGAAGAGGCTGGCTCAGACATGAACGTTATCTGACTAAGGAAAAGCGTCAGTCATTTCTGAGGAGCCAGAGACTTTACACAGAGAGTCCAGGCCAGGACTGGAACTCCTATGACCTTGGCTGAGCTGCTTAACTTATAGGAACTTTGTCTATGAAGCAAAGGACGCTGAGTTAGAAGAAAATTGCAGTTACTTAAAATAAATGATAGACAGACAGACAGAGAGATGATAGGTAGACAGACAGATAGACAGAGACAGACAGACAGAGAGATGATAGATAGATAGATAGATAGATAGATAGATAGATAGATAGATAGACAGAGAGACTATAGATAGATAGACAGACAGAGATGATAGAGAGATGATAGATAGATAGACAGATGATAGATAGATAGATAGATAGATAGATAGATAGATAGATAGATATAGATATAGATAGATAGATAGATAACTTCTGACTGTATATCACAACCACCTTGCGGGTATCACTACAACTACGGGTTTTTAACCCATTCCCTTCCGGCTGTGATGGAAGCAGCTTTTAATGGGACCCCATTCCTTCCCACACCAATAGGATCACTTGGAGCCCAAGCTGACCTCAAAGTAAACTTCTGATTCTCAGAAATTTAGGGATCACTGGTTCAAACTGATCTAAAGCAGGCAGGACTGAGAACCTCTGCATAGTAAGACCTTCAAAAGCCGATTCTCAGGAGAGAATCAAGTCAGTGAGCCCGTAGAACTCTGGAATCCTTCCACCATCCCAAGGAGAGCTGTTGTCAACATGAGGGCTTCTCCAACTTAGTTCATCCCCCTGCCCCCTCCTCACCTCGGGCTGAGCACCATTCAGTACAGTGTCTGCAGAGGCAGCATACTGTGGAGAAATGTGAATTTTTATGAGAGATACAAAGAGCCAGGACGTCAAGATCTCAAAACTTTCTGGAGGTGTTCACCTGCCATTTCTTTTTTCCATGCTTGATTCACAGAGCTAGAACCACCGCTGAGCAGAGAAAAGGAAAGAACAAGATGGCTGCGCCTGGCAGACTCCAACCCCAGTCAGCCACCACCAGCTCTCTCCACAGGCAGGACCTGAAGCATCTGCTAGATGGGTGCTGGCTTTTGATCAGCACCCTGTCGAGGCAGAGACCTGTTCCAAAGCCGGCAAGCTCCCTGGAATTAACAAGCAAGACTCTCCCTAGCTTCCTTGACCAAGTTACTTGGAGAATGGGAGCACAGACTGAAAAAAAATTGCATGGATAGGGGCTGCACAGTAAAGACCAGACCTTCTTCATCGAGGTCAAGTCGTTTCCAGCTTAGCCGAAGGAGGCCAGGCACCCTTTCTGCTCTAGTGGGTGGAACTGTATGTCTTGTGGGTAGATTTAACTAATAGTGCCCTTGCACTCAGAGCTCAGTCTTTAGGACACCTGTAGAGGCCGGGGCCACCAGAATGGGTCCCCAAGTATCCCCGCAGGTTGTGTTATCCTGCAAAAGGGCTGTTTACAAGACATGATCATTCCAGCGGATCCACTCAGCAAGGTCTGCTGGAGGCCTCATCTTTTCAAGAGGTCCTCTGGGGTGCGGGCTGCTATCCTCAGGAAACACAGTTTGTCTCTTTAAGGGAGATTCAGAAATCCCCCAAAGCTGTCAGGAGCTTGTGTCTTGGCCTGGCTGTTCCTGCCAGGGTTAAACGGAGGCTCATTGTGTTCTGTGCCTGGCAATAGCAGTCTACAGGACTCCAGGCCTCTTGTCTTTCTCAAACCAGTTCAGCTTATCCGCCCTGACCTTCCTAGAACCCAGCAGACCGTCCTAGGTCGACAAAAGAACTTCAATTCTACTCTAGCAGGCTTCGACAAAGTTCAACTGTTGACTCCCTCCTGAATCTCCACGTTCATTCCCTCCTGTCATCCTAGCCCAGTGCCCGCTCAACCCCCCTTTCCTTTGGGGATAAATCAACCTCCGTTTGCGTTTTGTTTTAATTCTTTCAAAGGATGAGGAATGTTGACACCCCTGAAACAAGCCTCTGATGTCTGGTTAAACTTCAGACGGCTGAGTGTGAGCGTACGCTGACGCAATCGGGCCGATTGGGTTAAACCAAATATTACAATCGCAAGAACTCATCTGGAACTAATAATTTTGAGGCCACCGAAAGTAAAAGGGCCCGCTTTGGGCTTGGCCAGTGGCAGAGGCCAGCTCGGGCCAATGCTGCCACCTGCCGTGGGCGCGGGGAACAGGGCGCGCCGCCTTGGCCTTCCTGTTTTGTTCGCGACCCCTTAGCACCCACGCAAGGCAGGTTCCTCGCCAGCCAGACCAGGGCTATTTTAAAAACGCTACGCCTGTCCCCAGCCCTTAAGGTAAAGATAGCCAGTCTGGCTGCTCACTGTCTTCTCTGAAAACGGACCACTTCTCATTATAGACCTAGGCCTGGCTAGCAGGGCATTCGCAGTCGGAGCTCCATTAAGCAAACAATCCCTTATGCGAAAGAGATCGTGTGTCGCAGGCTCACTTAGAGGAAAGCTCATTTAAGGAAGATTGTTTTATTTTGCGGGAGATGAAGGAAACGCACAACTCTGGGTTCTGTCGGCACATTGCTGAACTGCAAGTCACGTGCCAGATCCAGAAATGATGAAAACATCTGTTTTTGCTTTAGCCCAGCGAGGCCCCGACAGTGGGGAGGGGCCGGGAAGGGACCGAGGTGGCTCTGCTCACGAGCGCCATCTGCCGAGCCTGCCGGGGAAAGGCGTGAGATCCCAGCACAATGCAGGTTGCCGCTCACCCCCCCCCCCCGGGGGAAGGGAGACATCAACAGGTGGGGGTCTGTGCGGGGGAGACCACTCTCCTCGGAGGACAACCCTGGCTGTGCTCGGGGAACTTTGCAACTCCGAGTTGTCTCAGTGTTCTCAACAAAGAGATCTTTCCCTGGAGACTGCTCTGGGGCAGAGGAAAAAAAAAAAAACGAGGGAGGCAGCGAATGAATTCTCAGGTTGGAAAGGAAGGCGGTAAGGGGGAGGGGAGGGGCTCTTGGTTTGCAGACAGTAAAATTTGCGGTTCGTGCCGGCTGAAATCTCCCAGAACAAAGAAACCACTTCCCAGCTCCCGCCTTGTACTTCCACCAACCAGCTCTCTTTCCTGCTATGGTTGTTTTGTGCAGTAGGTCTGAGAATGCTCCATAGTTCAGAGAATACTACTCTGGTCAGGCAGAGCTTGTCCATCCCTTTATGTGTAATCCGCCCAACCTCAAGAGGTCAGTGGTGGATCCAAGCTCTGAACAGAAGCCACGCCGACAGCCATGACATACAACCTTGGCTGGGTTTTGTTTTTTTGTTTTTTGTTTTTTTTTTCTTCTTTCCAGTTTTCCCCAAGTTATTCATTGCTTGCCTGACAGGTGCCCAGCACAACTGTTTGCATGAAGTATACATGTGTACAAATACGTCAGAGGACAATGTGTGCATGTCAGTGTTACACACAATGACAGCTGGGACCTCAGAGCCAGGGAGAGGACTACAGAGGAGGGATGTGGAATCCACCTTTGCTCTCAGTGAGGAATTTCTCCCCTCAGCCTGCTTCTGCCCTAGCCTCCAGCCCTTACAGATAAGCCCTTCTCAGTCTTTCTGGGAACAGTATCAGAGGACCACCATTACTCCAAGTCAGCCTTGGTCGGGGACCCAGGCTCCATTCCCAATCATCTCTTCCTTACCAGATGCAGATTTCTTAGATGTTGCTGTGTAACTGTATGTGTTCATGCATACATACATACATACATACATACATACATACATACATACCATAGGTGACAAGGAGTTAATAAAAAACAATGCGCTGGTCAAAAAGATGTAAACTTGCCAGGGACTCATGTGTCCCTGTTGTGCACATTCTCAGCTCTGGGGCAGCATTCCTCGAAGTAAGTCTGTCTGTACAGTCTGACTGTCCTCTAACCTACAAACTTACAGGTTTAAAAGGAAAACTGAGGCTATCTATTGGAACTGCATCCTTCCCTACCCCTCGTCCAAACAAATATAGAAAAAATTGTTCTTTCTATGGGTCAGGACCCTGTCTACCATCGAAGGGATTTCAGAAGAAGACTCTTTTTTTTTTTTTTTTTTTAACAGCTGGACACATTTTCTAAGAAGCAAGCCTGTCCACCACATAGCCTGACAGAAGCTGTCCCCACTGACCATATCTGTTTCCATGGTACCAAGCGAGTGAGTTCTTAGATTACTAGCGCCCAAGCTAACCTGAGTCCCTGCAGGCTCACCTGTCCCCAGCAGCTCTTGGCTCTGGTTCTCTACCAGCCCCCATTGTCAGGGGCCCCTTCCCTGTTCATTTCTTGTTCCGGGCGGTAAAATGCCAGAACATGAAACTTCCTCTTGGCCTGGCTTAATATTGGACTAGTATGGAGAGTTTTGACGGATTGTCTTTGTGTTCCACAGAGGAAACCGTATGCTCACGCTCTCATATTTCCTTTCTGGTCTCTTGGCCCTCCCACAACCCCCTCTTCTTTCTCCCTACCTGGTTCTGCAACAGGTCTGCGTTTGGAAGTACAGAGGGCAGGATGTGAAACTTTTTATACTATGTCATCATCGCAGAACTCAGGTTTGCGATGTTCTTATCAACATCAGAAAAACAAAAACCTCTAAAGTAGACTTCAACAACGAGACAGGGAAAAACAAAACAAAACCCAATGTGGGGCACAAGCAAACCTGAGTAGCAATGTACCCTCCCCTGTGGAGGGTTATATCCCCAAACAATTGTTCTAGTCCTGGCCAAGGCTCTCTTTTCCTAGAATAAAAATAATTTGTTCCCCGCTTGTCTCCATCCATCTTGTCGTGATTCTCCCCACACAGAAAAAAATAACCTTTGTTCAAAGCTTCGCTCTCCTAAGTTGGGCTGAATCCTGCAAGATCACTCTCCACACACCACAAGCTCAGCCCCTCCCCTCCAGCTCCAAACAGACCATAATCCAAAAGCTGCTCTTTTAAATAGAGGCTTCTTGTATGCTTAAATTCCTAAATAAAAGGAATGTCGACCGCTACTGCTAGTTTTCCCAGTTAAATCCGATTTTCACTGAAATGCTCGCCGCTTGCTCAAAAATCTGGGCGTGAGCTGCGGGCGAGAACTGGAATTCTCCAGCTATCTAGAGCGCCCTCCAGTGGCCAAAATAATACCTGTCATAAACAAAGGGCACCAAAGCCAGCGCTGCAACAAAGGCAGAGAAGGGTGGTCGCTAGCCTGTGCGGGAAATCCTACGGAGTATCATCCCCACTCTTTGCCCCATGGAGGTGTGTCTCACTTATTGGAAGCCAAGACAGACTCTCAACTGGAAGAATGACGACGTTATTTGCATGACAAAAGGACCCTTCATTAGATAAAAGAGGGGCAGGTTTGAACTCCCTTAACCGATAACTCCCCCTATTTTTTTTAACGGTTCTCCTGAACTGGGGGGAGGGGTCTGACGTGCAAATCTCGAGCACACATCTGTGGGATCTAGCAGGATGCACTTGAGTTCGCTCTACTTGACCCCCCGCTGACATTTCTTTCTACCTGTGAAAATCTCCTAAATACTGTGACCTTGAGACATGAAATCAATGGAGGTCAGGGCCCTTGGAGATGACGTAAGAAAAGGAGGAGCAAGGAGGAGCAAGGTCAAGACCTTCTGAGCCCAAACAGCCTTTCTAGGGGACTGTGAAAAGGCAAACAGTTCTGCTGGACCTGAAAAACTTCCATTTTTTTCCTTTTCCGAAAGGGTTCTAGATTTGCTACAAGTTAGCACATCAGGTCTCACAGGCAGGCCTGGGTTTCTCCTGATGTAACACACAAAGGGAAGACAGCATAAACCAGCCAGGATTTCTAGGGACTTTGGCTCCCTGGTCACTGTAACAAGTTTTGTTACCTGGAAGACTGGTGGAAGGAGAGGGGAGGGAACGGGAACGTTCTCCCCACAAAGTCCCTTAATCCTTCTGACTCATCCTGAATCCCTCACCTTTCCTTCCTCACGTGGGTGACTACCAGCCAAACCCAACCTCCACACCTGCTACCAATCAACACCCACGAACGCTCGCACATGCACAGGCATACGCACATGCATGCGTTCATGCACGCATGCACGTGCATGTACACAGCGGCTTGTTGGCTGCTGGGAGAAGCCTGGGTGAGGCAGGGATGGAGAACATGTGGCTTATCTTCCCCCACTCTCTGCCCCACCAGACGCTGTTGTCAAACCTCCTATATGCCATCATCGTCTGTGCTCGAGACCTGATGTCTGTGTTCCCCACACATGTATAGACTGAGATCATGCTCCCACAAAATGAGAGTATTGGGAGATGGAGCCTTTCGGGTCATGAGATTGGGATGACAAGGCTTCCTTCAGCTCCCTCAGATCCAAGTATGAATGTTGAAAGTATGTACAAGCCTTTTTGTTTTTTTTTTGTTGTTGTTGTTGTTGTTTGTTTTTTTGGTTTTTTTATGAGCCATTGACCAGTATGAGCAAAATCAAGACCACAGCTTCCTTCTCCCAGATGACAGCAACCTGAGGATTGACCTACTAAGACCTCCTACTATTTGTATATTTTATAAAGCAAGAAGAGTGGATAGCTCTGTACATTTTACTGAGGTTGTCCAATCAGCTTTTAATCCTTGAGCACAAAACAGAATGGTACGAGGGTTATGGGATTGTATTGGGGTCCTGGGCTTCTTTTAGTTTTACCTCCCCCCTCCGGGTGAGAAAGACTCTGTACAATAAAATGGCTGGTGGTCCAATGAAGTGGGCTTCGAGATCTGAATAAGCAGCTGACTGCCCACTCTTCTACCCCAAGGTAGAGCACATGGCACTGGAGTCAATGCCTTCACACCCCAGGATCAGGGACCACAAGCACAGCCTCCACTTCAGGACGTTGGGATTCAGAAGACAAATTTGCTGACTAGCTGAGCTCTTAGACAAGTCACAGAAAATCTTCACTCTCCGTGTCCTCTTTTAGAAAAATCACATGGAATCCACAATGTCCTCTCAGCCCCAATGATTTGTTTAACTTGTCCCAGGGGGCGGGAACCATATCTACCCTGTTCCTGTTATCTTCTTAGTATTGCAGAGGGTACTGGATAAAGAAGAATGTTTATGAGTTCTTGGATGGATGTTGCCATGGGATCCATGACCATTGACTCTACCACCCAAGGGGTTTAATATCTTACCAATCAAAGCTCGAGACTTGACCTTCATCTTCTCTTTCCCTTGTGGCTACCTAATCTTTTGATTTTTCTCTTGCCTTTAATACCTCTCTATCATAGAAACAGTAGACCTAGAAGAGATTGTAACAGGTGATTCGGTATCTGTTCGAGTGGATTCAACACCCTATTCCTTCCAGCTCTGGCAAGAGAAGCTCGACACCGCACTGTAATACTCAGGAAAACCTTTTTATGAAGTCCCTGGGCAGTTAAAATGGACAGTGTATTCCCCAGCCAGCACTAAGTACCCACTGAGCTCCTCCCACATCCTCCTCCTCTCATCCTGTGACATAGATCCAAGGAGAAGGGCCCTCACCCAGCTGCTAGTATCTTTTAGTTCCCATCTTTTCTGTAGAATTGTGACACAACCATGGCTGGAGAGTCAAGTTCCCTTTGTACTAAACAGTGACAGTGACCACCATGCTTGTGACCCATCCTGTGCGTGTGCTCATGCCTTCTTTACCCTTGAATGTCTGCCAATGTTCCCCATTCTCTTTGATGAGAGACATTCATCGCCAACCCTCCTCTCTTCTGAGAGACAAAATGAAAGTTTGTGGAGCTAGAAAGGAAAAGACTCAGAAACTTCCTCCTGTGAGCTCCTCGGTGCGGACGATGATGCTAAGCCCTTGACTCTACTGGCAGAAGAAGGGCGATGTGACCATAGGCTGGCGGCCTGGTGCCCGACAGTTCCCTGGTTCCTCTTGTCTTCAAAGGAAGTCTGCATCAAAACTGCTTGTAAAAACTAAGGGGAAGAAGCTGTGGTCCCACTTTGGACCTCTGAGCTCAGACTTGCCTTTCAGTTGAACCAAGAAGAAAAGAAGTAGCTGCGGTGTGGTCTTCTCCCCTGTGTGGACTTATTCCCAGCAGAACTGCAAGTGCACGCAGTCACTACGACTGACTGAATAAAGCACAAAAAGACACACACCAGATGTCGCCAGCGGTGATCTCTGGGATTACCAGGAAATCTCATTTTCTTCTTGGTGCTTTTATTTCCCTCAAATTTCTATAATGGATACAAATTCCTTGTCTAATCCCCTTCTTACAAAGGAGCATTACTTAAAATGGTAAACCAGCTGGTTAAATAATTTCCCAATGTATACACTCAAATTTGCTATCTAAAGGGGACTCATGGAAGGGCTCTGTAGTAAGGAGTGAGGTGGAGTCTGGAGCCAGGTTTCCTGGACTCCCATCTCAATCCTGCCTGTTACCCGATGTGACCACAGGCAAACGTCCTTTAGATCCCTTGCTGCATGACAATATCAGTACCCTGGTTACAAGGTTTTGAGGATTGAATGGCTTTAAATGAGCGACCCTCAGAAGGATGCCTGGCCCTTGACAATGACATCTTTAACGCTGTTCCTCGGTGTAGCAGCATTGCCAATGGTCGAAAGATTCTTGGCTCATGTTAGAGTTTTCTTTTCAGTCTTAAACACATTCCTTGCCACTGTCCATGAACAGTTTCCTCCACTGTGTTAGTTCTTGGGAGCGGTCAGGCAACTCTAAACTTAGAGCCTTCTGCACACTTCTGAAACCAAGAGCACACCGTTCTCGAGTTTCTCTATTCTCCGTGAAAACCACACATGTCACACGCATCCAGACGGCTCAGCCGCAACCAGGGCCAATCCACCCCTGGGTAATTAATAGGTTTGGCCTCTACCAGAAAGAGATCGAAAACTAAGTCTTAATTACAAATCCTCTCCCTTTGATTAGCCCAGAAGGCTTTGAGGAACTGACTAAAACCAAAGGGCAAATTACAGAAAAAGTCTGATTTACATTTAAATCTGAGTCCTCACCTCCCCACTTCGAAGTTTGCTGACGCCAAGTTTTTAAATATGAAATAGCATTGTTTTCACACAGATATTACCAAGCGTTTGCCAGTTGTCATTTTGGCATTCAATAGCGTGATAATATCACAATGGCAACATTAGCATTTTCAAAAGTCTATCGCTATTGTTCTTTTGTAAATTGTTGCAGGCTCATATTACCCTACACATAATCTGTTTTTAAAAATCAATGGATGCTAGTATCAAAGCCAGTGGGAAGTGTAGTCACCTCCTTCATCTGGGATGCTAATGGTCTCAAGCTCACATTGTCACATCCCTAATGGGAGATACGGCAGCTCTGGGCATCACTGAGCCCACACTAGTGAGCAAAGCAGACACTGAAAGCCTCCCACAATGCAACGGGTTTTGATAAAATCGTATTGATTTGCTGCAAAGCAAAATAATCTTCTACTTTTCTAATCATGAAAAGATCTATAAAACTATCATTCTTTAAAGGTTTCATTGCTATACCATCAATAAAGACTGTGTGTTATATAAATGGCTCACAAAGATCGGGGCTGTTCATCTATTTATCCCTCTGAATTTTAAAGTTTTCTAGTTGAACTGTTTATAAAAGTGGATAACTTGTGATTGTTATGAATACCTAAATAAAGTCAGGTGTGTTAGCACAGGCCTTTAATCCCATGTAGTGGCGATTCCTTGTGGTCAACTTGACCATATCTGAACGAACTACAATCCAAAACTGGAAGGCTCACCTGTGATCCTGATCTTGAGGCTGGGAGATACAAGTTTCTGATTCAGATCTTGGCATGGAGAATTTGAGGCTATGAATCCCAGGAGACTAAGGCAAAGGGATCTCTGAGTTCAAGGTCAGCCTGGGACAAAGCCAAGTCCCATATCCAGGTGTGGTAGTACACACATTCTGCTAGAGACCTACATAAGAATATTGGAAGAAGGAAGATTCTCTCTTCTTCACCTGCTTGCCTTGTGAGACTGAGCAACTGTTAGATCCTTGATTCACAGCTGCTGCTGACCATTGTTGGGGAGTTGGACTACAAACTGTTAAGTCACCAACCAATTCCCTTACTATATAGAGACTACCCATAAGTTCTGTGACTCTAGAGAACCCTGACTAAGACACCCCAGCACTCAGAGGCAGAGGCATATGGCTCTCTGAGTTCAAGGATAGTCTGGTCTACAGAGCGAGTTCCAAGACAGCCAGGGCAACCACAAATTTAACTCAGCTTCTTAATCCTGTGTCCTTCACAACTGCCCCCGAAGTCATGCCTTGTCTGTGAGTGGCTGCCTAGACAGTTCTTCTCACGGAGGGAAGACAACATTGGCCTTGTGGCCTTTGGTGACAAGAGTTTGCCATGGGCAGTCTTCAGCTAGATGGTGCGATGTTACCTGCCAGTCTCATGAGGTTGCTCAGGGTGTGTATGGCCATGAAAAATGAATATCCAAGCGTGTTATGCAGGTTTGAAAACTCAAGTTTAGGCCACGGTCATGTAAATTTACACAGATAGCATGTGTGGTTTGAATCGGTATGGCCCCCAGACTCACGTGCTTGAAAGCTTGGGTTATAGGGAGTGACACTATTAGGATGTGTGGCCTTGTCTGGAGGAGGTGTGTTACTGTGAAGGTGGGCTTCCGAGGTGTCGTATATGCTCAATCTACACCAAGTGGTTTCTCCCTGCTTCCTTCAGATTAAGATGTAGGTCTCTTGGCTCCTCTAGCCCCGTGTCTTCCTGCACACTGCCATGCTTCCCACGATGATAATGGAGTGAACCTCCGAAACTTTAAGCCAGCCCCTGTCTAATGTTTTTCTTTATAAGAGTTGTCGTGGTCATGATATCTCTTCACGGCAATGAAACCCAAACTAAGCGCGATACCCTTTGCATTTTCTTGGTACAATGTGTTAAAACATTGCCCTCATTCCACCACTGAATGACAGCTGAATGACTCTTGGCATGGAGTTTCAGAATTTAGGCCTAGGGTCAACAGTACCTAATAATGAAGCTGGCTTAGCCATTTACTCTGCTTTCCTCAGTGGTTCTCAACTTCCCCAATGATGTGACTCTTGAACACCGTTCCTCATGTTGCGATGATCCCCAGCCATAAACTTTATTGCTACTACATAACTGTCATTTTGCTACTTTCATGAATCATCATGCAAATGGCTGATATACAGATGGTACTAGGCAACCCCTGTTTGACCCCCAAGTAGAGAACCAGGGCAAGCAGAATACATTGTTTCCTGATTAGTTGTTGTTGTTGTCGTCCTCTCCTCCTCCTCCTCCTCCTCCTCCTCCTCCTCCTCCTCTTCCTCCTCCTCCTCCTCCTCCTCCTCCTCCTCCTCCTCCTCCTCCTCTTATCTCATCCATGAAACTGAAACCATTTCAGACTTTTGTTTTGGGTCCATGTCCACACAAACACAACACGCTAGAACTGCTAAGAATCTAGAAAACAACTGGTTCTGACCATCTCTTGGTTCAGAGTATGTTTGATACTCAGTGGTCCTTAAAGCAGTGTTTTCCACTCGGCCTCACTGTGTGAGAGATGTGTTCGTAGGCAGCCCACCTATCTGCATTGTTGTACTTTCTTCTTGTAGATACGAAAATCACCTCCTTAACAGATTGTCCCATACACAGTTACAGTTCTCAGCGAGACACTCGAGCCAACACCCCTATGGAATAATTCTATTTACTTCAAAGCAGCTACCATCACCCCTTCCCACTCACCAGTCAGCACAAGACATTGTGTTCTTCGCGGATCCGCCATCGGAGACCAGCTCCTTAATAACAAAATTATCCCAGGGCTTAATGTTCTCTCCTCTTATGACATAAATACCCCCTTCAAAGAGACAAATCGGCTGCCGCTTTGGAGACTGTGTTAAGCTATCTTTATTGCACTCAAAAGAACAACTTTACGACACACACAGTGGATATTTAAATAGGTGATGGCGGTGTCTTTATTTTTTTTTTATTGTTTTTCTTTAACCCAGTTAAATTTTTATTCAGTGAAAAAGATTGACACCAAGACAAAAGAAATTATCTTAAAATTGTGCAACAATGTAGTAAAATCTTCAGCAGAAATCAGTGACTTGGAAACCTAGCCAAGGCGATTGAAGTTATAAATAACCTAATTTTACTTTGGAGAAAAGCAAGTACACAGTGTTTCACTTTAAATAAGAGCAGAACAGGCCTTTATTTTGCTGCAGATCCTTCTGACTTTGCCTAAAGTGTTTAGTAAGTCTCAAAAAAGAGTCTTTAAACGAGGAGGGACATGGACTCTCTGAGGGTAACGATGCTCCGCTCTGGCATTCATGCTCAGCCCATTGAAGTCATCACGCATGAAACCAGTACCATTCTTGGGTTGTCACTCAGCTCTGATGATTAAATTTATGATATGGCTGCTCAAAACAGGTAGGCAGAAACACATGCAACTGGTCCTCCCTCTGCTCTGTTCAGGGATACTATTCTGACAGTGCACTTCTTGTCCGTGTAGCCAACAGCGCACATTTCCTGCAACCTAGTCCCTATCTCAGTCTTGCATAGAAAGTAGTCTATATAAACTTAATGCTCTGGCTTATATTACACAAAAGTTGTACCTGAAAGGCAGCACACACTCCAGCTAAGAAAGACATCACAGGAATGTCGAGATACGATCCGACGGAAGGGAGTTTCTGCAGAGTCAATTCTTACAACTGCAATGGGGATGGTATTCAACTTAGATATGTGTCTGAGTCTCTCTCCTGAGGGGACCCTCACCTCTCCACTGAAGGAAAGATTCTCAGGAACACACCATAGCCTTCTTTATGGGACAGGGAGTTAACATAGGAGATGGGTCTGGAACCAGGGGCCTAGGGTCCTGCTAGTTGTGCTGTCCCACCAGGGACATCTGAAGGCAAGGTGAACCAAAGAGACACTGGTACTTATCCATCTGTAAGGGGCTCAACATCCCACTGTCCTTCCTAGCTCACTTCCAGACACCTAGTGCCTTCCGAAGGGCCTGTTCTCTATCTAGCAGGCCATCTGGACAGGAGGGAACACGCAAGGGAGTGTCCCCTGCCAGCTTGCAGTCATGCACAGTGATGCAATCAGAAGTAGAGCCTCAAGGGCCACTCCTCCCAAAGTCAGAGTGCCGGCCGGTTGTCTGGCAGCAGGCGGAGCTCTCCAGCTTACGGGGCATCGAGCAGTGGTTAGATTCTTGCCTGTCTCCTCAGATGTGGCCCCTCTCCAAGAGTTCTTGGAGGAACTCTGCTCTGTCACTAAATCCATGTGGACCCATGTCCCACAAATCTCAAAGGGTATTCAATATAGAAAAGAGAAAATCCAGTTTCCACACAGTCCACAGGGAACCAAGTACCTGGCATTGCAGTATGTTTCACTCCCTGGGAGGTGGGAACTCTCCGAGACTACACATAGCTTATTTTCACTTCCTATTGTCACCCCAACCTCTGGACTCTTGCTGATGACAGGGGAACATCCAAACCTCCACAAGGCAGGGGGAGACAGGAGTTGCGTGCTTGAGAAGTTCACAAAAATAGACAATTTACACATAGCTGCATCTATCTGCCTTGGTCTTCGGGACCTAAGCTCATCTATTTATATAAAATACTCTAGCCTGAAACGGCTACATGTTTTCAAACAGCACAGTGCATCTTCCGAGGAGAGGGGTGGCGGTGGGTCTGTACAGGGCTATGGTTCAGCGTCGGGAGGCCCTGGAGACCAGTTCTGATGCTTGGCAACAGCTCGCACTGCCTGCCAGAGACATATGCTCTGTGCAAAGGCTTCGCTGAGGAGTAATAGCAAACAATGCCTCATAGCCTTTTACACCAGCTTCTCCAAATGCCACCAAAAACTTGGCAGGATAAGAGAAGAAGAAAATATACTTTCCTAGTGGTTCAGTTCAATGGCTTTGCCTCCCACCAGACTGTTAATCTTTCAGCTACTTAAAGACTTTGTTTAAGTGGAAGTGGTAGGAGGGGAGGAACATTGAACAAAACTTCAAAGCAAGACAAGAAAAGGCTGAGGAAATTCCAGTCTGGGAGAAAAACAATAGTGAAAAAGAGGGTGACAGGAAAGAGGAGAAAAGTAATTTGTAAGAAGACTCCTTACTCCTAGCATTTGACACCAGGAGCTATGGCCGGATGGCACACTATGTATCTACAGGTCAGAATGCTCGTTTAATGTACTTACATATCCTAAGAAAAATTGGCTCTTATTTTCCAAACAACCCTCAGGTAAACGGAGACCCTATCACAACGCAAGAATGATACTTCTCGTTAAAAGAAACTAAGCACTTCAGAGGGACACGCTGCACGGGAAGGAGGCGGTTTTCACAAATCTTGCATATAGAAAACGTGTTCAGAGGCATAGCTTTGGGATAGTCGCATAGCTCGCTGCTTTTCCGCTGGGAGGAAATCCTCAGTGAGGTTGTTCACACAGCACAAGTCACGACGGGTTGGACATCGGTGCCTACAAGTCAGGCTGAAGGGTGGGTAGAGGCCACAAGGCAGGCAGCAGCACTTTCAAGTGGCCGTTGATGTGATACAGAGGGGTTCAGGGGGTGGGGGGTTTGTTTAGACAATCATGGAGTTTCACAGAGAAAGCAAATGAACAAATCTGCTGATGGAGAGAGAGGTCAAATGTTTATATCCCCTCCATCCCTGGCAACACCTACGAACTCTCTATGGATGGCTGGGGGAGCGGGCGAGGGAGGCAGAAGGGAAGGGAAGGGATCCGGAGAAGGCACAGGACCAAATTCAAAATGACTGCATATATCAGAATGGACTTTTGAGTCAGTGGTTAGAACCCAATATGAAGTTTTACATTTGAGATTCTTTGGTGGTGAGGAAAACAAAGGGAAAACTCAAATGAAATGGAGACACGGCGTACATTCGAAATGCATATCTATCGTGGCACAGATCTAGAACTTTCTCCCACAACCACAGTAATTTTTTTTTTCAAGTGACAATGATCCCAGTGTATAAGAAAGCAGTGTTATCACTTGGCAGCTTCCAGAGGTACACTTTGTACAGAGACATGCACAGTAAAAGACCATGGATTACTAGAAGACAGGGGGCGCTATGGCTTGCAGGGCTTCGCGGGTTACAGGGCAGTTGAATCGGAATCTAGCAGTGACCTAGAATCCTCTTCTGCCAAAGACCTGTCCCTGACACAGGAGCAAATAAAAACAGATTGCTCCTGTTCCCTACCCCAACCCTGTTGGGCAAGGGGCCCTTCACACATGGGGTTTCAGACAGCCACTAAAATATGGCCTTACACAGAGTCCCAATAAATTAACAAAGACAATAGCACGGAACCTTCCCCCACAAGACACCCACATACTTATGTAAACTAAACCCAAACGAGATGTAAAATCTGAGCAGTTTTCAAGGAGAATGTACCCCATTCATTACTCTCTCTTGAAGGTTTTATTAAATACATTTCTGTGTCTTAGGAAAACGAAAAGAATGGTCAACTTAATGAAGCAAAATGATCTCACAGACTTAAAAGCATGCCCAGCAAGCACGGCCCTGTAAGATGACATCAACGTCAAATCAAATAATGTGGTCACTAAAATCAACCCGGTTTCAAGTTCACAGTTGATACTACAAAGTTTATTCATTCATTCCTTTCTTTCCTTTTTTTTTTTTTTTTTGTAGTTTTGGCCCATATAAAAATAACATATTGCAACTCAAAGTGCATCTTTTAAAATAAACCATCAACTATCTTTATCAAATAAAATATTTACACCATTTGGTTTCTAATGAGAAAAGCTCTTCACGCTATCACCATGGGGACATCGTCTGAGAATCCGGTAATCATGGGAGCATCTTCGTCGTCCTCTCCTGAAGATAAAACAGTCGGCCTTGGTGAGTTCCGGTGGAGTTCTAAATGGCCCACGTGCTCCCACTCTGCCCGTGCCTGCTGAACCCTAGCTAAACCAACGCTAAGTAGTTCTGAACCCCAGAGTGGCCGGCCAGGTCACCCTTTCCCCATCCCTAGGTGACCCCACTAATTTTAATAAATTAAAATTTATTCCAAGTAAAACCTGTAGAAAGACGACTCTCATCTCCTACAGCCAAATGGGTGGGTTCTCTTACTCGAGTTATCTCCGTCTGCATTTTTGAATCTGAACTGCTCTGAGGAAATGGGAGGTGGGGGTTCTTAAGAATTCTGAGGGCAATTTTCCCAGGCTTCATGGCTGTCCCTTTGAGACGCCTGGTGATCAGCCTTTAGTGACTATTGAATGGCATCCTAATATACCAACCAAAAAGAGCCACCCTAGTCATTCAGGTGCTCCTGGTGCTTGCTGATGATTAGATGATTAGGAAAGAAAACAGAAGACAAGGGAACGCAGGTGATCTCACAGGATCACTGCAGCAGAAAACACTGCTCACTAAACAGAAAGCAGCGACAACTCGTCTACAGCACAAGTAAACCCACAAACTCGCTCACGTCTGGTGCCTTGATGCTGGGGAGAGCCTTCCCCACCTCCTCTGTATTATGTGACCTGGCTCCTAGCTCTGTCAGCTTAGGGCTGGCAGCATACAAGGACTTCTCACAGGGATCCGAAGACTTTCCATCCCCTTACTGTGCAATAACCCACAGAATAAGAAGCCAGCACAGGTTGGGGTAGCTATGGAGAAAGGGTGTAGCTGACTGAAGAGCTTCCCACAGAAGTTGACCAAAGATGTGATACTTTTGTTTCGAAGCCCTCCAGGGAAAGGATTAGACCAGGGTCTGGTGGACATCCCTGAGGGGCGTTTTGCAATTTGGAGAGCATTCAAACCCGGGACCTAGCACTCCCTCTCACTTCTCCCGTTTGGGGCCAGGACTGTACGACTTCAGAGAATGTGGTGTTTTGATTGAGGGACAAGAAAAGGCAAAGATCTCAGGAGAGATACCCGTCCTGAAAGGGTCTACTGAGTCTTCCCCACTCCATGGTGTTCGTTTGCCCCCGGCGCCCCTGGTTACTTACCTAGGTCATCCCCGGAGGAGAAGATGGCGGAGCCCAGCCTGGAGCTGTAGTGGCTGTTGGCAAAGGCAGTGAAGCTGCTCTGTAAGCGGCGGTGCTTCGTGTAGAGGACGGCAAAGCCGACTCCCAGGCTCAGCAGGATCAGGAATAAGATAGGAACCACCACAGCCGCGACGTCAGTGGACCTGGCAGTCTGGACCACGGCGGCATCTCCACCTGTTCAGGCAATAAATCCCTGCGGTGAGCCTCCTACGAGGGCCAGCCAGAAAAGGACGGACCAGGCAACGTCTCCATGCCCCGCCCACCCACCAAAATAGAAAGAAAGAAAGAAAAAAAAAGCCCAGCATTTACAAGGGTTCCACACAACCGGCTCGCTTTTCTTGTGAGACATGTCCCAGCACATGCATGAAGGCCGATGTCTCCCAAGTGCTTACCACGAGCTGGTAGACTGTGGGCCTTGCACATGCAAATACAGTAATTACATTAGACTCCTAATCACCGCCTTGTTGGTTATTTAGATAATCTCTTGGAAGGGAGACCTTTGTTGGGGCATCAACGCTGATTTCATTAGCATTATTACTTAAGGCCGCTTGCTTGCCTTCCATAAGAGGATGTGAAATCAGACCACTAATTAACGAGATTGCAATTATTTCCCCTACTTGGCACCAAAGTCACTCTACATTGCAATTACCTGAAGCTCCGTTAAGTGATATAAACGAGATTCCTTTACGGCAGCAGTGACTCAACAGCTCATGAAGTTTTATGGGTCCCTCCCCTCCTTTCTCTTAAGTAAAAAAAGAGAAACAATGTTTCCATACACAGCTGACTCTGAAAGCCAATCAGCTGTCAGCGATGCTGCCTTCTCAAGGTCTTACAGATGCCAGCTTCGGCTTTAGGTGACTCATGAGATCCGGTACCCACTGGGGCTCTGAAGAAGGGCCAGTCCCCGTCCTTCAACTCCCCACCTGTTGTAGTTGGGGCCGGGGTCTTGAGAGTGAGTAAGCTTCTCTCGTTTCAAATCTTGGGGCTAGTCTAAACTTGGGGCAAGGAATGAAGGTTTGGATTCAGTTTTAGCAAAGGAGGCCATCCTTCCTTGGGCACAGCCTCCTGATATGGTGGGAGATCCCACAGAGAAAGCAGATGGGCAGAATGCCCGTTAAAATGGACCAGAGAACAGCCATGTCATGTGGGCTTAATCTAGCAGTTCAGTACGTATGGTCTCTAAATTTCTTTCATTTTCTAACCAGGAAATTAATATTAATATTTTCCAGCCTATTCCAAATGATAAGGTGGAGGAGTGGCTGGACCCCTGAGATCCTAATCGGCTTGACTCCCTAAAACCAGCTGTTGGGAGACCTCGTGACTGTTTTTCCAATGTGTATTGCACAGACTAATAAGTGGTTTTGCTTAAAACCAGGGCTTATTAGGGAGAAAGTCTGTTATCAAGACTTTTGCTGTTTGTTTTCTGTAGGACTTTCCCAGGGTCTTGACTCTGCCATGACCCTCCAGAGGGAGACGGAGGAAGGAAGCATCCACTATCTAAGAGGGGTTTACTTGGGAAGTGCTAACCGTCCAAGATGGGGTGAGTAAGGTCAACAAAACTCCTGTCCTTCTAGTCCGACGGTTAGCCTTGTCAGCTTGATTGGATTTACCCCATCCTATGGGACATATTTCTGGGTGTTTCTGCAAGGGTCTTTCAGAGGAAGTAAGTAAGAAAGACCCACCTGCAATGTAGGTGGCACTGTCCCCATGGGCTTGGGGCTTGGAGGGAATGGAGGAAGAAAAGGAACGAGCCAAGTGCCAACAGTTACTTCTGCTTCCCAAGTGCTAAGAGCGCTAGGCAGCGCCTCAGGCTCCTGCTGCCACGCCTTCTCCATGCTGCACTCTCTCTCCAAACCAGCAGCCAAATCCTTCCAGTCTCAACTTGCTTCTTGTATCGTATCTGGTCCCAGTAACAAGGGAATAAAGGAACTAATACACCACTCAGTGGGGTGCCTTGCAATCATGGTACCATGGGCGGAAGAGGTATTTATCAACTACATTAGTACCCAACTAAGTCGGCACCTAAGTGACTGCCTCTGGCACACAGGCAGTACTTGAAAGGTTTTAGAAAGATCATCAGGAAAATCATCACATGCCTCTCCCTCCTCAGAACGAACCCAGAGGAGACGGCCACACGGCGGCTCACCTGAGCTCAGTTCATCATACAGCAGCACGGCAGGCTCCCCGCAGATCTGGCTACCAAAGAGACATCGAGCCTGGACCGTGAAAGTGTAATTGTGACCCATCTTCAGGTTGGACACTTTAAAGAAATTGTCAGTCGTATTCCCAAGGTAAGCGGTGAGATTCACGGCACTGTCAAACATGTGTATCTCGTAGCCCTGTAGACAAGCACACACAGGACCATTCAGAGGCTTGAATGAAGGACCTGAAGGTTTCTGTTAGCAGCTCCAGCTATAGGGGAGACCTTACTGCAGGCTTTTATAGATGCTAATGTACCTCAGTGTTCTTGCTAGTTCTTTTGATGGTGTGATTGTGATACTGAACTCAGAAAACAGGACTTACCCTACCTAACAATGTGCATAAGAGGAAGTGCAAGGTACGGCCAGGGGAAGAACCATTTCAACGGTCACATACCCAAAGTTTGGGAGCACAGCTGCTGGTGGCCAGCAGTACCAATGCCTCAGAGAACCAGGCATCTCAGTGACACTCTGCAGTAAGGCATCTGACTAGTGACACCTCCTGGTGGCAGTGGGCAGTGGGTGAAGGGAAGATGTGGGGGTGGGAGGTGGGGGGAGGAAGCAATCAGAAAGGGAGGTAGATGTCTCCCTACCACAGATTCCACTGTCATTCATTTTCTGTCTCCTTGCTTTCTAGCTCCTTCTAGCCTGATCCCAGAGCCAGACAGCCTGATGCACTTAAGACACAGAAGAGCTTAAGCAGGTTGTAGGCTTAGAAGCTCTAAGCTTTTCTTTTCTGATGATCTTTCTAAAACACATTTCGACCTGCTTAAGTGCTTCTCAGGAAGACAGGATGAAATAATGTCCCCCCTCGTCGACTCGGGAAATCCCTGACTGTTGGGCTAGAAAGTGACAGGCCAGACCCCAGATGCCAGCTGGGCTCAGGCTGGTGGCCAGCTTCGCTGCTTGCCCTCCAAAGATCCAGTGCCAAACTCTGTCCACACCGGAGCCCACCACACTGTCAGCCCCTGTTCCTACTCCATGGACCTGTCTGCAATGCTAAGTCAGGAGGAGAGCCTGCACGCTCCACTGGAAATAGACCCCTGACCTGTACTCTCAACCCAAAGCTGGGCTTCTGCTGCCCAATAGGCTCCCCTAGTGGCAACTGGCTGCCAAGCAGGGCCTCCTAACACCTGCCTGGCATCCTACACCCACAGCTCTTCTTACAAGCTAGTAATCAATATTTACTATCTGGTGGGAATCCAGTGTGGAACTTTTGTAAAACACGTAACAATGAAACAATGAAAAATGATACAATGTACACAAGCCACCTGCACTTCCCGTCCTGTTAGGCATTTATCTTTCTTCTTCCTATCATGAAGTAGACCATATCGGATTTTAATGCATTACTCTTTCAGGATAAAATCTTTAGGATAACTAGGTTGAGAATGTGAACGTTTCAATATTTCTGATAAGCATTACCAAAGAGCCTTCCAGAACTTCTAACTTACATTCCCAGAGGGTCATTCCCAGCTGCTCCCCACACTAGCGCTACTCCCCCAAAGATCTTTGCGGGCTTCGTGTCTTCCTCATTGGTTTGCTAGGGGCCGTTCTTTTCCTGCTCATGGCTGCTGGAAGACTTTACTGTTCAGTACACTTTCAAAACTGGAGTATTTCTGGGTGGATTTGATATTCTTAAGGGAATTTACCATGTAGATATCACAGATATGGGAGCTGTGAGGAGTCTCACAGATGATGAGGACTTCCAAGGTCCTCGCCATCTGAGCCTGGCTCTCATGTTACACTGCTTTAAACCCTTGGACTCTGTCTACACTGCTCCTCCAGGCGGGGAGCTGGATCCTCACAGCCCTACTGTGCTCACACTTTGCCTTCAAGGGGATCGAGCCAGCTCTACTCAGTGAGTCCACCCTCCTGGGTAAATGGCTTGGATCTCATCCCTCCTCCTTTCCCATGGTGGACAGAGTACCGGCCGGCCAATAGCAAAGCAGAGGTATTTTTTCATAAGCCAACAAAGAATCATGTACTTCTTGATCCTTCTAATTATTCTGGGGAGACAATGACAAGGTGCTAGGTTGAGAGTGTGGCTCTGTTTCCTGGTGCTGGAAGCAGAACCTAGTTGTCCAAGGGTCAGGAAGGGGAGGGGCTCTTGGCTCTAACGCCGAGCACAGTCCAGTTTCAGGAAACACCATGAGTCCGCACCATTGCTCTCTGCCAAGGACGAGTGTGTGGCTGGTGAGTGCTGAGTGCAGGCATTTGTGCACTTAATGTTCTTTTTTTTTTTTTTTTTTTTTTTTTTTGGGGCTGGGGCCCGAACCCAGGGCCTTGCGCTTCCTAGGCAAGTGCCCTCCCCCTGGGCTAAATCCCCAACCCTGTGCACTTAATGTAAACATTCCACTCATCCACATATGGTCCTTGCTTTCTCACGTTCACTACTGCCCGGTGCCTGCCTTCCTCCTTCACGCTGTCTTCCAGCTGTTAATGACCATCTCTAAAGCAGAGTTACGGCCAGAGGTCCAGAGTCATTGAGGCTGCAGGAGGAACTTACCCTGGTTTCATTGAACTGCTTTTCCTTTAAAGCTAGACTTTTCCAAAAGAGGAGAACGTGGTCGTTTTCGGTTATGATTTTTAAGGCATCAGGTGCTGACAATGAAACTGAGAGTGAAAGATTAAGCAAGTCGCAGTTAGTAGACATGTATCAGAACCTTTGTTTCCTCGCCTAGAAAAAGGCTAAAGTGACTCCCAGCATCCAAGGGCTGGGATAACGAACATAAAACACATGTGCTGCTCAGTATGACCCCCATTGTCATTGTCATTAGTCCTTTAACATTGAGATCTTGGACAGTAGCTAAAATCATAGCCCTTGGGAATTGAGGGCAGACAAAAGCAGATGGCGGGCAGAGGCAGCAAGGAACGAGGAGAGAGAACAAGTTATATCTGGACACAGGGGCCCTGAGGAGGACATGGAGATTGGTCCTAGTCCACCACAATGACAACCACTGATACTGTTTGCTGACATCGAGTCAACTGAGTTCATGACTCACTCATCCATCGTGAGCCTAACTGACAGTCAGCACAGGGCCTCATTGCCCTCCATCCGACCTGCCTGATCAACACAAGGGCACTGTCAACTGGGAAATGCTGTCGGGTTTCTTAGCTCTTTGAGCATGCCTCTTGTAAGACACACTAAGGGAGGGTAGTGTGAAAAAGACTCAGAGGTTGGATGTGGCTCAGTGGTAGAGTACTTGTCTAGCACTCTAGATACTCTGAGTGTAAGTCCTCCAAATGCATATATATATATACTATATATATATATATATAGTATACATGTATAGAGATATAGAGAATACATGTGTTCTCTTATTTTCTGTATTATTGAAGTCTTTTGCAAATATACATTATATATTTATCATATACATTATTTTGTGTGTGTGTATATATATAAATATATATATATATATTTATATACAGAGTCTTTATCAGCTCACTAAGCCATGATCCCCTTACCACAGCCCAGGAAAACCTACATCCCTGCCTGGGTCTGCTGTAGCAGGGCAGAGAAGGAGAGTGCTTGGGCATCTTACGATGCTATGGACCTCCTCTGTCTATGCCCAGGCTGCAGTGACATGGTCACCTACTGTGTGGCAGGGCTCACCGGTGGTGATTTTTATGCTGGAGTCCTTGCTCATGTTTCCCAGCTGGACAATGATATGGTATTTCCCTCCAGGCTCCAGCTTGCTAAGGCTGTACTCCACAGTACTGTTGCGGGATCTGACTTTGTAGCTCCTGTCTGTCTTTCGGATCAGATCTTTCACTGCAATGGCGTAGAACTAAGAAAGACAGAGGGAGACTCTAAGTGGCGGTCAGAAGCAAGGTCCTTTACTTTAAATCAACTACTAGTTATTAACAATACTTTACACAATATAAATACCATTGTTTTAGTCACCGTTCTATGGCTGTGGAGAGATCCCATGGCCAAGGTCACTCTTATAAGAGAAAGCATTTACAGTTTCAGAGGTTGGACCATGATCATCACAGTGGGGAGCATGGTTGTACAAACAGTGCTGACTAGCTGAGAGCTTTACTTCCAGATCCCTAAACTCCTGAACCTCAAAGCTCACCTGTAGGAACACCATTCTTCCAATGTGACCACACCTCCTAAACCTTCTAATCCTTTCAAACAGTTCTACTCCCTGGTGACGATGTATTCAAATATATGAGCCTAAGGGGCCATTCTTATTCCAACTGCCACAGCCATGAAACAGTTAACCTACCACCTAGTTCAGGGAATAATAACAGGAGACAATGTCTGTGTGCATTCCACAGAGATACAATTCTCTTTTCTATCCTTCCAACGTGCAGTTAGATATAGAACTCAGGTATGGGGCTGACCATTCCGAACCTCAAAGTTTTAATGCCCTTCGGAAAGTCTGTGGTATAGCCAGGGTCCTTCTCATAACAAGCAAGTACGCCCAGAATGACGTGCATAGGTATCAGCTAGATGAGGGGTGGGAAGGGAGGGGGGAAGAAAAAAGAGAAAGAAGAAGAGAGGAGGAAGGAAGATAAGAAAAAGGAAGGAAAAGGGAAACAGGGAAGCAGGACAATGCAAAAGGAAGAAGAGGGAGTAAAAAGTTGGGAGGAAGGTAAGACGTTCTATGGAAGGCCATATTTGTTGTGGCATTAGAAGCTAGGCTTCTGTCTCGTTGTCCTGTCAACAGCTTCTGGACACTGTCAGAGGGAAGGCCATGGATGAGATGCTCATCTTTGCACTCTACAGCACAAAGAGCCCTGCCTGCTCTCTCTCAGGCTGCTTCTTATACAGGGAGTACAGAGGGAAGGACACACATAGGACGCACAGGAAACTTGATCTCTAGGAAGAGACTCAGAGGTCAAGAGGGAACCACACTGCTTGGGTGTAGGGGGTGAGGGACAGAGGTTGCAGCAGTCCACAGTAAGGAAGAGTGGGGTATTTCTAGGATCGGTGCCTTGAACTTTTATTTTTTAGCAAGGGATAGCAAACTCTGGAAAAAATCTAGATGGTAGCTATTTTAGGTGTTGAAGGTCTTAGGATCTCAGCCACAAATAATCCTATTGCTAATAGCACAAAAGCACACAGGAGTTATAAGTAAGCAGATGGGTATGACCCGGTTCCAGTTAAACGTTAATTTAAAATAATCATCCCTAGTCTGGATTTGGCCCACAGGCCTTCCTGTGCTCAGCTTGGGTTAATGAAGGGGACATGGATAGGTGAGAAAGGACCAAGAAATATGGTGGCAGGGAATGATGGAGGAGGGCCAACTCAGAAGGGGTCCCTGTGAAGGTCTGTCTTGGACCACACAGCCATGGGGACAAGGCCTGTTGATCTAATCTGATCTACTGTGCCTGTGTTACCTGTTGTATTACCAGACCCTTCCACCCCACTCCCCTCTCCCAAAGCAAGCCACGAATAGGCACAGCAGCCTACAGGCCTCGCCGACTCTGACTCACCAGGTCCTGGTCAGGAGAGTCGTAGGGCGACTCCCACTTGATGACTGCTGAGGTCTTGCCTATTTGGACGGCATGTAGGTGCCGAGGTGGAAGCCTGCTGTCTGGGATCATCTTCACTACAACGTAGTCAGAGGACGGCCCTTGGTAAGGGATCAACACCCGGACCTAGGGCCCAAGCACACATAGGAAAAACAATAGCACACAAGCTCATAACCACCACTGTTAAACTGCTTTCCAATAAGCTAGTGACACACGATCACAATTAAAATTTGATTAGCACAATATAAAATCGTTCCCTGACCAGACATATGTAAGCATAGATATGCTATATAAATACACACACATGTACACACACACACACACACAAACACACACACACACACACACACACACACACGTGTGCAGCTTATCTTGTAAAAAAAAAATCTTTTTCATACAACTATGCTTTCCCTCCTAAAACTGAGAAATATGGTCTTGGATGTTTTCCCATATGGTACACTCAGCACTATCTTCCTTTGGACAGTCGCTCCATATTCTATCCATGAATACATCCATCTATTATCCATGGATAAGCTATAATTTACTTGGGTTGTCATCAGATCTTTGGTTCTCATCAGTAATACTGGCCAATGTGCCAGCCTCATTTGTCTCCTCAACCCTGCACGTCTTAGAGTCGTCTGGAATGAGGAACGTCAGGTGAGAGTTACCTCCATCACTCAGCCTGTGGGGAAGTCTCTGGGCCATATGCTTGATTGATAATGGATGTGACCAGCCCACTATAGGCAGTGCCGCCCTAGGCAAGTGGTCCTGGGTTCTATGAGAGAGCAAACTAAGCAAGTCTCAGGAGGCAAGCCACTGAAGCAGCACTCCTCTGTGGCCTCTGCGTCAGCTCCTGCCTCTGCTCCCAGCCTTGAGGTCCCTCAGTGACAGACTCTAACCTATAAGATGGAATCGCCCCTTTCTTCTGCAAGTTGCTTTAGGTCATGGCATTCTTCATCTCAACAGCAGAGAGCAAGGCAAGGCAGCCCACGCCTTTCTCACATTCCGGCATACGTACTCGGAACACTACAGATGCTAGAGCGCTACGAGTGGCCTGGACAAAGGCTTTCTATCTGTCTGGATTTGTGATTCATTTGCCTCGTGACCAGTGCTCCACCACTGAGCTGCACTTAGGAAGCTGCCTGTGGGAACTTACACAGAAGATGAATCCAGGTCCCCAGGGCCCCCATTCTAGGGTGGAACTCAAGAGCCCTGAGGCTTAATAAATCTTTGAATACTGGAACTCAGGTGTAGAAAGCTTACCAGAAACAAATACTGCTCATCCTTGCTGACGATGACTGTCTTATTGTGGAGTGAAGTAGTTAAGCTCTTAGGGTTACGGTAGAGGTCGAGGAAGGATGTGGCGTAGAAAATACCATACACCTAGTGAAGGCAGAGAAGGAGAAACACCATCAGCTGAGGGGTCGGTGTCCTCGTGGTTGTAAACTGCTGACTTAAAACCTTGGAAGTGCTTGTAAAGTACGCAGAGAAATCCTCCGTCAACCTTTATTATGTCGACCATGCTTAGGAATGGGCATGCCCAGTGTGCACCTGCAAAAGTGACCATGAAGAAGCTCCTGTTGACACAGAGCTTCTGCCTGAGGAGGGATGGGCAGAGAAGGGAAAAAGAACGTATTCAGCTATGAGAGAAAAGGAAGCACTGGATGCTGCCCCGAGGCCTGTGTGAAGTGTCCAGAGAGGTACTCAACCCTTCATATCATACAATCCAACAGCAGAGACAGGCGAGCTGAGTGGCTGCACTGTGGGCTGGGAAGCCGGGCAGGTTGTCAAGTGAGCATGGGAATCTCAGCCACATGTGGGCCGGACCCAGGAGGACAGATGCAGCCAGCCTTCCCAGCACCCCCATTTCCCTTTAGTAGAACCCTGCTTTCTCTACCACCCTGGAAGCTGGAAAAGCCAGTAACAAGATGTCGGCCGATGAGAGGTAAGCAGAAGTGCCCTGCAGGGTGGTCCAGAAGCTTCTTCTAATGGCAGGATAGCCTATCTTCCAGCTCTCCTGCTGCCTAGAGTGCAGAAAATGAACTGTGGCTCCAGCAGGCTGTCTGCCCGTGAGATGACTTTGGAGATGCACACCACTGGCTGGAGACAGCATGGCCTGTGCTCCCTCCAGGGTGAAGTGTATTGATGCAATAGAGGCCCTGAACTTCATGTGACCAAGGCTATGTTCAAAGCACATTCTATGGGTCCGTGTAGGAAGCCGAGGGAATCTCAGGCTGGGGGAGTGGGAACTGGGCTAAGCATGCACGCAAGGAATGACAGCTAAGTCCCTCTACGTGGGAAGGAACAAGCTGAAGGAGATAAAGTGGGATCAGAATACTTCCTCCCCTGAGTATATGCACAGGAGGCCAAGTGCCTGAAGAAAGAGAGCACTGTCTGCAGGTGTCCTGGGCACAGAGAGGAGGCTGACAGGGGGTGTCTGACCGAGACCATGGAGCTACTTCCTGTGACCCAGCTCAGCAGCTGAAAGCTTGGAGAAGAGGGAGCTTAGGTAATGATCGGAAAGGTGGCCTGGGGGGTGTGGGGAACGGTTAACTGAAAGGAGCAAATGCACATGAGAGAGCAAGGAAGGAAGAAGTGAGTCACGTGGCTTAAGTGGGAGGCCCGGTCCTCAGGAGGAGGATGATCTCTTTATAATGGGGCCTGAGGAGCATGAGGTGGGGTGACTAGGAAGGGACCCCAGAGCCATGGGAGTTGGGGGAGAAGAAAAGTCCCTCACAACAGTGAACGCTGCCACAATGCTCAGTGACGAGATGGGAGCAGGATATGGCTGCCCACAGCAGGCCTTGTTTCACTCATCACCTCTTAAAGGTGGCTGTGTGTGACCAGAGAATGCACAAGCCAGAGGGAACATAGCACAGGGAGGCTACTTTTTTAAACAGGCATGTAAAGAGAGGCCCTGGCCCTGTGTGCTGCCCCACTGTTGAAGGCTACACCGTATTTACTCTGGAGGGCTGCTCAGTGAGTGGGACAAGTGGGCCAGCACCAAGCTGGGCCTCTTAGTAGAGAACCATGACTTGTGGGTAGACTCTCCTCAAGGTGCAAGGGAGTGCGGGGGAGGGGTGGGGTGTGGAGGGAGCTGGGGATCTTTTTCACTGTCCTTTAGTCAGCATCACATAAGGGCCATGCAAAAGAGCAGACGCTATTAAATTAAAAGATGTGACCAAGCCCACCACCCAGGATGAGTTCCTTAGCACATAAATAAAACAAGCACTCCATCATGTGTGGCCTACTCAGTGACAAATATCAGGGTATCTCTGAGGACAGCAGAGTAAGGTCAGGGAAGCAGGGGGATGGCTGGGATGTCAGGTCCCTTCAGAGGGTAATCCTACGCTGGCCTGAGCAGCAACTTGTGTTTAGGAAAAGAAGCAAGAGCAGCAGAGAAGAAATCCCCATGGCTATCTTGGGGCTTAGGCTTGGGAGGATTCAGACTAGCCTGGGATGGTCATTCTTGTCCACTTACCACATTCTTGGGGCCAGTCCAGATGCACTCCACTGCAGTCTGATTGATGGCCTTGGCCTTGAGACTAGGAGCAGGTGGACTGATGCCTCTGGTCAAGATGTGCTCAAAGGCCAGAGGACTGTCCCCCAAGTCTGTCTTGGCCCAGGCAGAAATCTCATAGGACGTATGAGCTGTCAGATTGCTGACTGTGAAAAGAAGAAAGGGGGATGCTGTGGTTGGATGGATGTGGGTGACAGCCAAGGATTTGGTTGGGCTTACACGCACCCACTTTTCAATAGTTTGCAAATTCATTTACTATGTATTTACTATGTATTTACTATGTATTTAGTATTCCGCAATGTAAGTCCTAGAGTCCGGATAAGATCTAAAGCTGACCCTGTGGACGTACAATTCACATTGGTCTTGTGTGGCAGGAGGTTTGAGATTCACACTCATCAATCTGACTATCCTAGGAGATCAAATAGGGTCTCAACAACTATGAACAAGGACATCCATGGTCTGCTATAGTAAACACCGGCTGGGGAATGGGGAGTCCTTTTCTTCAGTGGTGTAGCCTCTGAGAAGTTGTCCTTGCCCCAGTAAATGATCAACCAGCCATGTTCATGAGAGCAATCCCAGTTAAAGTCAGAGCTACAACCCAAGCACCCAACTGGTTAAGACAGGAGAACTGTCAACAGGAGGTCAACCTGAGCTACAGAGTGAGTGTCAGGCCAACCTGAGCTATGCGGTTTATGAAAAACCAAGGGCTGTGAGCTAGTTCAGCTGCAGAGGATTTGCCTAGCACGCACAAGGTTCGGGGTTTAATTCCCGGCACAGACACAATATAATAATAAATAACGACGATGATGACAGTGATGTCTGACAACACTCATGTGATTTCCTCCATAGGACTAAGGAGGAGGGAATAAAACTGATTGACAGTCCTTTCAAACAGTCTGGAAGAGGAGGAAAGAAGAAAGCTCCCAGGCCACTCACAGCACCCACAAGCAGCCTTTGGCACTGAAGGTTTTCTCTTAGAAATACGTTAGAATCTTCCAGGCTAACGAATTTTAATAGAGCTCGCACTTTGCACAGAGTAGGCAAAGACCAGGCCTCCGCCTCTCAGTTGTTTGTTCTTCTGTGTGGTTGACAAATCTACTGAATGCCGACCGCTCAGCAGGGCCTGTGCTACCTCTTACTAAGGGGAGTCAAAAAGGAAGCAGGTAAAAGAATATGGATGGATTCCTACAGCGCAAATCACCCACTGGAGCTAATCTGGCTGCTTACAGGTTCTGCCACTTCCCTTGTTCCAGTTTCCACTGAGGACCAGGGGGTTTGGAGGAAGGCTCGAGGAGCCAGCAAGTAAAGGCTCTACCTGCCTCAGAAGGAAGCAGATGGTGTCCTCAGTGGGCAAGGACTGCCTGTAAAAACCATCTCCAGAGAAAACCCCCTCACTTCCAGCCCCACCCCGCCAAGCTCCACTCCCCGGCAAGCTCCACTCTACCTGACTCCTCCCCGCTTACATAGCAACACAGCTCAGGGAGCTACCTCTGTGTGACAGCGAGCTTCCTCCTCGGAAGTTCAAGGTTTTCTTTTCTTGTTTGTGGGCATCAAATGACCAGAAAAGGTTCACCACATAGCCATTGACCTGCCAAGAACCAGAAAGCATGAGACACGACCTGCTGACACGCTCAGAGGACATGATGGCTACACCAGCACAGCTGGCCTCCTCAGACGTCTTGCCTCTTTCAACGGACAGGTGTCTCTTCTGATTTTTATGCTATAGTTAAGTACATTCAGTTATTCACAGTAAGTGGAAGTTAGTGGGATATCTCAGTTCAGGATGACCTCTTAGTCGAGGTCAAGAGGCCAATATAAAGGCTGGTTTATAAAACCCCCCAAATCAGGAAAGACTTCCTTCCCCAAGTTTTCCATTAGAGAAGGTTCTAAAAGAAAAACCATTACATGTGGGAAAACAAGAAAAAGAAAAGTCTTGATGACCAAACCCTAGCGATGAAGGTCCACTCAAAGGCTTCTATTTTGTGATTCCTCTCTGAAAACCAAGAGCAGACAGGATTGCAAGTGCACTGAAAGAGTGGCACAAGGACTCTGACGACCATCCTGCCACAACAGCAGAGGTGGAGAGGGACGGAGAGAGGAAGCAGCAGATGGGAAACGGTATTATTAAAGTGGGTTTCGATTCACTAGATCACAGGGACGGATAACCATGGTGGAGCGGGTTATGCAGACGGGTGCTCCCAGGGACCGGCGGTAGCAGAGGAGGGGAGACTGTGGCTATGGGAGACACAAAGCAATGGGTTTCCAAGGCATCTCATTGTCCCCAGAAGCTTGCCCTACCACAACGAGAACTCCGGCATTAGCGCGAGTACCAGGAAATCCAATAAAGATGAAAATTACAGGGTACACATATTCTCTTAACACCAAGTCTTTCTATGCGCTGGAGCTGTGAACCATTTAATTATACGGTTAAAGAAGAAAGGCACCAGGCTGAGGCAGAATAATTACATGTGGAGACTCCAGTTGTTTTTCGTGGGGGGAAGGAAACAACCCAGGTCTGGCACCCCCAGAT
Source organism: Rattus rattus (assembly GCF_011064425.1). Taxonomy (NCBI): domain Eukaryota; kingdom Metazoa; phylum Chordata; class Mammalia; order Rodentia; family Muridae; genus Rattus; species Rattus rattus. The sequence continues at coordinate 36,574,344 of NC_046161.1, forward strand.
TAGGGCCTTCCTGTCTCCTAAGCTCCCTGCACTAAGACACGTGAGTTCCTGTGCAAAGGAAAGCCCCACCCCGCTGCCAGTCTGAGAACTCTGAATTACCTTGATGTCACCGTCCATGGTCAGGGTAAAGCTGAGAGAATTTTCATCGTAGCTGTCAATGTGGATATTTGGTGCTTGGATCACTGAAAAGAAAGAAGAGTCTGAGAGAACCCACACCGTGGAAAGTAAGGACGGCGGGACTTCACAGCTTTCATCTCAACGGACAGAGTGGCCTTTCAGCCAGGGGATAAAGGGCACCCCAGCTGCCTGTAACCATCCATCTCTTTCACCACCACGTCCCTGACTGGGGCTGGGTCCATTGTTGCTTGGTGAGCACACAACCAACTTGGCTCAGTCCACTGGCCCGGCAATTAGGGTGAGCAGATACATTTCCTTGTACCAATGGCCCCACATAGCCCAGCTTCAGCCTGGCTCTTGAAGAGTCAGGACCCCTGTGAGTGATGTCTCTATGGGGAATAACGTTCCAGTCCCCTCTGTAGGACATGTGGTGCTATGGAAAAGTTGGCTTGGACTATAATCATGGTGACCGTGGGCAGTCACAACTCTCCTTCAGCTACAGAACGAGGACAACGTTTTACTCCCAGGAGTCATGTAAAGCAGGAAGTCTAGCGTGTGGCTTGCAAGAAGCACACCACGCAGGGCGGCCTGCTCACTGGTGCCGGTTCTAACCTGTGGCAGGCATCATGGACGAACCTGGCTGATACCACTGCTCTTTGTCCTTCGTCTTTCTTCCAAAGTCACTAAGACCCCAGGTCACAGGTATTTCACGGCAATACTCTTAGGTGCAATACAGAGCTACCCTCTACAGCCCTAGCAAAACACATGAGGAGCCGAGACGTGGCCAAATCGCAGGGAGGGAAGGAAGGAAACCACAGCTCAGGATAACCTTTAGGTGCAGATCTGACTTGTGTTCCCTGCATTCAGGAACAGGGTGGACGGCCTTCCGAACTCCCTTCTTTTGGATTTCTAGATTCTGTATACTTTGGGCAGATTTTCATGGGGAGAACTAATAAGACAAACAGGCTGTCAAAAACAGTGGATTTGGGGTTGGGGATTTAGCTCAGTGGTAGAGCGCTTGCCTAGCAAGCACAGGGCCCTGGGTTCGGTCCTCAGCTCCGAAAACAAAACAAAACAAAACAAAACAAAACAAAACAGTGGATTTGGCATAGCCCCTTTACGGCCGGCTCGCACTCTGCCTACTGACTGGCCAGCAGCATTCACTCTGGCTGCCTTCTACTCCAGTTGTGGGGTCCCACAGAATTTAGAATAACTGTGGAGGGGTTTCATCTCTCAGAACTTCTCAGAGACTCAGGAGAGAGCAGAACCACCCAATGGCATGCCCATGCCACAGAGATCGGTTGGTTTTAAGATCTGCAAGGCCATGGGGTGGAAGGCCTCAGGGACATAGCTACGCTGAGAAAACCACTCTGGAGGATGGGCTTCCCACCAGGGCTCAGTGGGTACTGGGACCCTTCATCCAGATGCTTCAACCCGCTCACCCTCCAACTGAGCTTTCTCTTCCCATAGATACTAAGGATGGAGTGAAGCAAACACAAAATCCTCGGCCCCCAAAGGACCACGAGAAGGATGGGGAGCAGCCTCTTGGCAAGCAGAGACGCCCAGCGGCCCAGGGAGCTCAGCCCAGGGGAGGTGTGCAGCAAGAAGGTTAAGAGCACAGGTTTTGGGTCAGGCATGTACAGCTCTGCCCCAGCGTTGCCCTTTATGTGTGTCCTAGGGCAAGTGACACACCACATTCCACTCCCTTGTCTCGAAGCTGTTCTGAGGGACCAGTGAGACAAACTCATGGGTGCAGAGCAGCGAGGGTCAGCTCTGGGTCCATGGATCACCCCTAGCCCTAGCATGGCTTGTGTAACCAAAGGAGGGGGCACAAACATCATCAGTGAGATGTCTTAACAACTCACAAATGAGTGTGCAAACCGTGTTCAGCTTCAGTGAAAAGGGACTCTGATGTTAGAAGTTGCCCAAGCACACAAGAGGGACCTGGCATAAAGACTTCTGTCAATCAATGCTTGAAAGAAAAATACACCCAATGGCTGCCCAAAAAGATTTCCTTTTTTTTTTTTTTTTTTTTTTTTTTTTTGATCCCAAAGGTGCCTTGCTAGGGAAGAGGAGGCTCTGAGGAGCTTTCTAACCTATGCTTCCAGCTCAATGGAGGTCACTCCAAAGGGTTTCCTTCTACCTTCTATAAACCCACAAGCGCTGGGTCATTTACCTTTTCCTTTTGTGGTGGTGATGGATTTGGAATCGCTCCAGTTTCCTATTCCCCGACTAGTCACCGCAGCCACCTTTTCAAATCAGAGTGGGGGTTAGTAGGAAATAAAAGTAACGCACCATACAGTAAGAATTCTGAATAAGCTAAATGGCTAAGACTAGCAGTGAGAGCAGAAAAAGAATATATATAGACAGAGTGAACCGAGAGGTCCCAGCAAATGAAATAAGAGGCCACAAGGCTAAAAGAGTTAGAGTAGTCCTAAGAATATAAAATGTCTATTTTATATTTAATATATGCTATTGATATCCAGATTCTTCTAAAGGGTGTGTGTGTATGTTTGTGTGAATGTATGTGAATGTGTGAGTGTGTGTGTATGAGTATGTGTGAGTGTGTGTATGTGAGAGTGTGTGTGTGTTTGAGTATGCGTGAGTGTATATGAGTGTGTGTATGTGAGAGTGTGTGTGTGTGTGTTTGAGTATGCGTGAGTGTATATGAGTGTATGTGAGTGTGTGTGTTTGAGTATGTGTGAGTGTATGTGAGAGTGTGAGTATATGAGTGTGTGTATTTGTGTGTGTATGTGTGTATGAGTGTGTATGAATGTGTGTGAGTATATGAGTGTATGTATTCATGTGTGTGTGTGAGTGTGTATGAATGTGTGTGTGTGTGCGTGTGTGTGTGTATGCGTGAGTGCATACATGCATAAGACCTTTAAGCTCTATATCCATAGACGCATGTACACCCATATGAAAGGAGTCCTAGAGAAATTATCAGTACAGGGAGTCTCCAGGGGGTCTGTCTTAATGGCTTCAGTAAATACCCTTTACATAAAATCTATCTCCTTTCTGCTAAATATATTAATACTGCGTTTCATAAGAACCTCACAAAATTGGTTTATAAATGCCACTTAGCACCGTATCGCCCCGTAGCTAAGGATAAGCAGGAAAGAGGCGTGCACAGAAGGACGGAGCCCAGAGGCCACTGAGTGTCTGGTTAGAAGCGGGTAGGACTGCACTACTGCAAGTTCTTGGTTATCTCAGAGGGAAGCTGGACTTCCCTCTTAAAGACAGCAAACTGTGTATCGTGAAGAACACTAGGACTCATTTCTTAACGGTAAGCATAGCACTGACAAAGGGAGCCATCTCCTTATGGTTTAGGACTGGCCAGAGGCTGGAGAGGATGAGGATGCTCACTCGGACGGTGTAGAGGGCATTGAGCAGTAAGTTCTTTATCTCTGTAGAGTTGCTGGCAGCTCTCTGGGAGGCCCACATCTTGGATCCACTCCGGCTGTATTCCACCTACAAGGAGAAGTATCAGCGTAACGAAGAGGTAATCAGAGGTCTGGCCTGTCCAATACTTTGTAAAGACTCACACGGAGAAGGGAGGGGTAGGGCACTGTGAAGGCTAGTGTTAATTGGCAACCTGAGAGGACCTAGGCTCTCCTGGGAGAGGAGGCTGTGGGTACCCCTGCAGGTGTCTATCTCGATTAGGATAAGTGAGGTGTAGCCTGCACATCCTTTTCCTGGGCTGATGCTGGGCTGGACAAACGGCACCCACTGCTGCTTCCTGACTACGGATGCAATGAGTCTGGCTATTTCAGCTCTTAGGTCCTTGAACTCCCTGCCACTGTGGGCTACATTCTTGAACAGTGAGTAAACCTTTCTCCCTTAAGTTGCTTTGTCAGCATATTTTATCACAGCGATGGGAAAACAAAGTAAGAGGTGTGTAGCGACCTGGCAGATGGGGTCATGCTCCACGGCACCAAACCACATCCTAGTGACCTGAAGCTCTCTGACACCCACCCCAATGTCCAGACAGTACTTACAATGTACTCACGGATGAGGCCATGGGTGTGGACGGGAGGAGCCCAGTGCCCAAGAATCACACCTTCCTCTTCACTGTTCAGGGAGAGCTGGAGATTCCGAGGGGCATCCGGCACTAGAAAACAGCCAAGCCAGAAGCCATGTTCAAATTACTTGATCATATGCATAAAAAAGAAACTCTGCCAATAAGCAATTGGGACTGATACATGAATTCAGGAAAAATTAAATGGATGGTGTAGAGGGCTTAGAGCAGTAAGTTCTTTATTTCTTTAGAGCTGCTGGCAGCTCTCTAGGAGGCCCACATCTTGGATCCACTCCAAGGTAAATTATGAATAGTTTAACATCACTAATCTTGAGGGAGGTGCAAATCCATATGATGGGATATCCTTTAACCCAATAATGGCAGGACTGATTGAAAGGACAAGAAACCAACAGGAGTTTGCACAAGGCAGAGATAGAAGAACCTACTACTGGTGAGATTATCGCCCACAACAGCATCGGGGGTTTCTCAAACTCTAGCATTAGTGCTATGCCATGAGTCAGCATCCTCACTATGACTCAGCATCCTCACTGACTCAGCATCTCCACTATGACTCAGCATCCTCACTATGACTCAGCATTCCCATTATGACTCAGCATCTTCACTATGACTCAGCATCTCCACTATGACTCAGCATCCTCACTATGACTCAGCATCCTCACTATGACTCAGCATTCCCACTATGACTCAGCATCCTTGCTGACTCAGCATCCTTGCTGACTCAGCATCCTCACTATGACTCAGCATCTCCACTATGACTCAGCATCCTCACTATGACTCAGCATCCCCACTATGACTCAGCATCCCCACTATGACTCAGCATCCTCACTATGACTCAGCATCCCCACTATGACTCACATCCTCGCCATGACTCAGCATCCCCACCATGACTCAGCATCCTCAGTACTGGGACTATATATCCGAAGAAATCTATATACCTACAATCTATGTTTCTGCAGCAACTCACAGTAGCCAAGATGGGAAATCAACACAGACATCCCTCAGCAGACAAACAGAAAATGTGGTACATAGATACAGTGTAATAATATTGGGTCATAAAGAATGACACTTTGCCATTCGTGGAGCATGGATAAACCTGGAGGGCATTATATACATCAAGTGAAATAAGCCAAGCACCAAAAGACGAGTCCTGGCTGTTCTCACTTGTTTGGAGAGAGTGCAGAATGATCTCACAGCAGTGCAGAGACTACTGCAAGAGTAGAGCGGCAGGATAGGGCTGAGAGAAAAACGGGTGAAGGGACAAATGGAAGAAGGCCTGGGGTTAAACAGCACGGCTGGACAACTGTCATTCAATTAATATTTAAATACTAAATAAGTTTGCACATACAAACTTATTAAATACGTTTTCTTATACAAAGAACAGCCTACTCTGAAGGAAGCAGCAGGTGGGAAACCCTCTTAGAACCTGTTAAGTTTTTGTAAACTTAGCAATAAAATGCTTGGTGAGCTCCACATTCAGTGAGAGATCCAATCTCAAAACAATAAGAGGGAGAGCATGACAGAGATACTCAGGGTTGGCCTCCGGTCTCCACCCAAGCATGTAAGGTATGCAGATGTGTGAGATGCACACCCACGCCTCCTCACAAACCCCAAATACCACTAACTTTTAAAACAAGTTATAAACAGATGTGACTGTGCACATCTGTCATCCTGGCTACCTGGGATGAAAAGACAGGAAGGTTGCAAATTCCAGGCCTCCCTGGGCTGCAGAGCAAGTTGAGGCCAGGTACAAATAAAATTTAAAAAGGACCCAGGGTACAGCTCAGTGGTAGGGTGCCTTCGGAAATGTCCAGGGCCCTGGGTTCAACCTCCAGGGTCACATGTTCATACCAAAGAACGAATCAGCTATAATACTTACACCCCTCTGGAGTCCTCAGGGTCACAAAGTCATTGGTGTTGTGCACCTTGCTAAGGCAGTGCACCTGGACCTTAACCTGGTACGTGGTGTCTGGCTTCAGGACCTTCAGCACAGTGCTTGTTTTATTGCTGTGTGTTTCCAGGGTCTTCCATATGCTCTCTCCAACCACCCTGACCAAAACAAATAGGACATTGTTACAGAGAGGCAGTGTGGGGTGACAGAGAGGCATGAGCCCACTAGAAGGGAGTTCTCCATAAACATCAATGGAGAACTCACAGGGTATCCAGGGCACCAGCTAAAGGGACCTACCTGTAGTACACATTGTATACACAAGAAGCAGATGGCATTTTTTTTGGCCGCGTCCAGGTCAAAGTCACATCCCCAGAGAAATCAGCTATCCATTGAAGATTCTGGACTTTATATACTGTTAACTCATCTACAGAGATACAGAGAGAGAGAGAAAGAGAAGTCCAAGAAAGTTCTATCTTACATATCCTTGAGGTTCAAAGATCTCCTTTGAGGTGGAACCACTACGGACTAAATTGTTAAGAGGACACAATCATTATCTGAAAAGATACCCAGAAAATATGACAGTACCCATAGTCCCTTTCCCAAATTTACCACCGTATTTCCTTACACATTTTACCTCCCCTATGTCTGATCAGTTTTAGGCCTCATTGTCAATAGAAGACACTGTCTACACAACAGGCTTGAGTTAACCCCACATGCAGCACAGAGGTCTGTGGGAGCAGCAGCAGTGTGTACTTCTGCAGCGGTAGAGATCATGGGGGACACACTCCCAGGCTTCATTGTCAGGGAATGACTGGCTGTGTGCTCCATCAGAATCAGACCACACCTCCCCTCGGTTGGCTCTCCCAGGTTGAGCACAGTTTCAAGTGGAGACAGAGTTCCGGGGGTCCCAGCTAGAAGTTCCCACTGGATGTGTAGAGCGGGGCTGTGACTCACCACTGCAGGCCTTCTCATCACTCTCATCAGAGCAATCCAGGAAGCCATCACAGCGCTCCGAGAGCACAATGCATGCCTCGCCGTCCTCACACTTGAACTCCCTGCTCATACACGTCAAGGTGCTGTGAGTGGCTGAAATACAGAGAACTTCCTTAAACCCAGAGAGAAGGCATGTGCTGTGGCTGGGCCAGGGTCATCACATTTAAGGAAAGTAGGCTGGCTCCTTGGAACTACTGATTTCCAAGATTCTCTGGAAGGAGAAGCCAAATAGTGCTGGCCATGTGTTAGCGTGCATTTAATCGACTAGCATTTCCCTGCAGGAAGACTGGGAGTTTCAGAGTCAATTAGACCAGACGAGGGTTTTACTTGTTTTTGAGACAGAGTCTCGAGAATTTCAGCCTTGCCTCTAACTCGATGTGTCCCAGAGAATAACTGTGAACTTCTGATCCTTCTGTCTCCATCTCCTGGGTGCTGCAATTACAGGCAGGTACACCTATGCCCCAGTTGATGCGGTACTGGGGATCAAACCCAGGGCTTTTTGCATCCGAGGCGTTCTGGCTAGCTCTATGTCAACTGGAAGGATCGTGATGTTGAATGCCCAACCTATATTATCTACTACCCAACTGGGCCCCAGCTAACTCCACCGGTCCTTCAAAGCAGAGAACTTGCCTGCTGCTGCCAGAAAGAGAGGGATTTGAAGGTGGAGGAGCCATGAGCCTCTGGGAGACGGCTGCCCAGATGTTGGGAAAAGAAAAGAATCAGCTAGCCTGGGAGTCTCCAAAGAGATCAGCTAGGAGAACATTTACAGTTCTGTTTCCTCACAGTTATCTCAGGCCATTTTTAAAAGTTAGATTCCTAGGACTTGCTCCACACGTACTGCGGTGGGGTATGCAGCTTTCAATCTCCACGTGACATCCAGGATCAAGTGTCTCTGCCGTAGAACGAGCCCTGCATTCCTGTTAAGAACAGCGGTTCTTACCCTTCCTAATGTTTCTGCCCTTTAATACAGTTCCTCAGGCCGTGGTGACCCCAACTATAAAATTATCTCCTTGCTACTTCACAACTATAATTTTGCCACTGCTATTAATCATAAGGTAAATATCTGATATGCAACCCTAAAGGGGTCACGACCCACAGACTGAGAACCACTGGCCTCTATAGCTTCCTTTGGACTTGTGGTGAACATAGTGTGAGACCCAGGAAGAAAGTGGGTGGTGTTCTCATCCACAGTCAAGACGCTCAAAGGGAAGGCATAGAGAATCCTCAGAGATGTTTCCAGATCGTAAAACACGCAGGATGGGCCAGGGAGGAAGGGAGTAGCAGGAGAGGTTAAGGACTGTTGCAACAACTCCGTTCAATGGCTGGCTTTCACAGGGAAGGTTCGAGGTGTCTTTACAGGAGTGTCTAGGGTAGAGGAGCAAATTTGTTTGGTACTTGGAAAACATGAACTGGTGTAGGGAAGGGCTGGTTCCAGTATCTCTGTGACACGCCCCGGTTTCCCTGTGGGTAACAAGCTCTCTCTCGACAGTCAACTTAGGTAGCAAAGGCAAGGAAGCAAAGCCTCTGTGTCTCTCCGCACAAGCGTTAAGTTTTTTCTAGATGACTTGTAGTCCCCAGCAGGGCATACTGTATGTAAGTAGGTGACACTGTTTTGTGCTGGGAATAAAACAAGCAAAGACTCACCACGTGTGTCGTTCAAGGTCAGTTCTGAAAGCTTCCAGCCCACTGGAATGCACAGGCGTAGAATCCATGGACACACAAGGGATCAGGAAGGGCCAAAACCCTTCATGAAGAGGTGTGTGTGTGTGTGTGTGTGTGTGTGTGTGTGTGTGTGTGTGTGTGTGTGTGTTATGAATGCAGGTTTACATATGGGCCTATGTGCTTGTGTCTATGTGAGTGCGTATGTGTGGAGGGGCTAGGCTGGCCTTGGGTATGTTCCCCAATCATTCTTCCTGTTACTCATTATAGTAGGATCTCCCAGCTGAATCCAGAGCTCATTGATTGGTGGAGGCTAGCTAGACAGGGAGTCTCCGGGTCCCTGTCTCTATCTTCTAAATGCTGAAATTATAGATGAGGCTTCCACACCTGCCCAGCTTTCATGTGGATGCAGAGGATCCAAATTATGATCCTCACACTGGCATGATAAATGCTTTACCCATGAAGCCATCTCCCTTGCAACCCTAATGAAGATTTTTATGACTAGAAATCCCCCTTCTACAGGAAGTGCATGGTGTTACAGATGTCTATTATAATCTGAGCTGAAACCGTTTTGTCTTGGGAAGCATAAGGGCAAGGGCTATGTGTCCTATGAAGGTGATTTAAAAAGATGTTTGAGAACCATTGCCGCCATCACCTCACCAGCCCCAGATGCCCCCCGTATCTATTCAGTGAGCATGGCATGATACAGGCACTACTGTCTGTGACAGTGACATGACATGACTGCAAAGGACCTGCCCTCCCAGCGTGACCTCCAATGAGAGGAACTGGGGAGTGCAGGAGAAAAGGCGAAGGACATCCCAAAGTTCTTCTGGGGACATGGGATGCTGGATGGTAGGCTGGCGACACAGAAAGGTGCCAAACTGTTCTTAAGGGGACTGCCTTGAAAACCACAAGATTCCTGCCACAGACATCTCCCACTGGGCACTAACTCGAAGCAACAACAGAGGCGACAGTGAACGGAGTGACTGGGCATCTGAGGCGGCTTTGTGAAATGTGCCTTGAAACTTTAGGGACAAAAAATAGCTTTAAAACCCAAAAGTAAGACTGCCGTTGATACTTGAATTGATTAACAGACACGTGACTGCCGGGCACCGAGCACAGAATGTGTTGGAAACACGTATTTTCTCTTTGATAAGGTGATCACAAGGGTGGAACAAAGGAATTATGGGTAATAGTACATTTGATTTTTAAGACCCTTAACTAAGCAACACCCCTGTGAGTAAGATAGATTTGGAACAAGTTGAAAACAGTGATTTAAAAGGATGCCAATTAGCGAGTTCCAATCACCCAGGAGGGAGGCTCTGCTTCTTTTCTTTCCTGTTAATTATTTCTAACATTCACCTGATGCCCCCGCTCGCTCTTGGCTAAGCTGTTCCCACTGTGGTTTTAGCGGAGTTTGAGTATGAGGTAAATCCGCCCGGCTATCAGAATGCCCCAGGGGTTCGCTTTCTTCAGTCTTTCCATGCAAATGTAGGAGTTTCTGCTAACTTGTACTTAATTTCTCTGTGTCGTGCTTATATTCCCCCTTGATAAGAACATGGAAGGACAGCAAAGCCACAGAATAAGGTCCCATGCTACTGACCAGGGGTGGGGTGAGGGATGAGGGGCAAATGGTGAAGGTTGGGTTGTTCTCCTCGAAGCTTAATCTTCCTTTTGCTAAACGGGAGATGATACCAAAATTACAAGGAGATTTGGAGACTGGGGGAACATAAGCACAGGAAGTGAGAGTGGTGAATGACATAGTAAAACTCACAACGATATGTTAATTTGCCTTCCTTCTTAGGTGTGTGCACAAGCGTGTGTGTGCACATATACGGCTGTGAGCACAGAGGTCAGAGGACAAGCCTAAATCTCATCCTCACGAATGCCATCTACCTCCCTTGAGACCAGGGCTTCTGGAGGCTCAGAGGTCACCAACTAGGCTAAGCTGGCTGGTCCACGATCCTCCTGCCTCTGGCTCTCCACTACCAGGAGTAGAAGCACAGATCTCTCTGATCTCTCAGTTCTCATGGGTCCTGTGCACTGATGTTAGGTCACAGGCACATTTCCAACGGAGCCAAGTCTCAGAGCTATTTCCCTGGAGTCTTTGTTATTTTAGCAGAGACCCCTCCGTGTTACCTGCAGGTATGACGTGCATGCTTTCGAATTTTTGGGCCAAGGTGCTGAAGACATTTTAAAATGAACAGACAGTATCCTTTTAAAAAATGATTCTTCTGAGTCACATCTATTAGCTAAGAGCTAAATTGGAGGAAGCAGCTGATGGCTGGACATAATGGCTATGTCCTGAACTGGCAGTTGTCCCTGTCTGCTCCCCTGATGTACCCAGGGAAGCTCCTTAGAGTAGGTGAGGGACGGACAGACACACGGGTTGTCCTGCTAACTGAAGCTCAGGGGCCAGGACCAATTCCATCATGAAATGGCAACACTTGGTCGGATTCACTTTGGGGGCTGCTCAGTCTTTTCTTTTCCTTAAGAATCTTTAAGAGACAAACATTGAGAGCAGGATTGTAGGCATAATGTTTCTGTGCACTGTGTAAAGGGCGTCCTTGTGTTATTCAAATGCTGATCTCTCTGCCCTCAAATCTTGTTTCAGTCCAGACACACAGGACACTGTAGTGCTTAGGTCAAGAATCTCCTGTCTCAAGTTTGCGTAAGCGATTCTTACCATTTATTCTCTGCCTTGTTGATAAATGCTCATCACCCAGTGGCTGGGCAGACAAGACAGTATGGTAGGATGTCTGCCAGCCAGGGAAAGGAGGGGTGGGGGGGAGATTTTCATGTCACCATGAGGAGGAGGGGGTCTGAGAAGACCAGATCAATAATATGCAGTTATCATGTGTTCATGGCTGGGAGGAAGCCAAACTGGCTCAGAGGTTAAGGTAGATCATTTAACTGTTCAGCTACTGGGGTGTAGCTTCAAATAAATCTTGGTTTCTCTGTGTGGTTATTGGGGATTAGCAAAGGTAAGGAAGTACAGCCACTGGCCTAATCTAGTTCTTCTAGTTATATTAAAAATGATTTATTTTTTACACAGAATAGTGAGGAGTGGAGGTTCCTGAAGGCTTCCAAGCCAGCAGCTTGTTGGGGACAGGGAAGATACTCTACAACTCTGCTATGTGTGGACTGAGCAAAATGAGATGCCTGTGAGGAAAAGCTCCTGTTTTCCCTGGTGCTACTGGACATGCGGTGGGCTAAGACATCTTCGTCTGCAGTGAGTAGGTGACTGATAGACAGGATCCCTGTAAATCAAACCCCCATCCACGAGGAGTGTCCCCCGTCAGAAACGCAGGTGAGTAGCAGGTAGGGTGGCATCATTCTAATCTCCCTCCCCTTTCCCAGGACACAGGTAGTTTCCTGCGTAGCCGGCCACTAAAGGTGCTGACTGGGTGCCGAGCATTAAACTTAGGCTCTCTGTCTTCTCACATCCAGGCTGCCTACTTTCTCCCCTGGCCCTGTGCGTCAGTTAGCAGGACAGCCTGTGTGTCTGTCCATCCATCGCCTACTCTGAGAAGCTTCCCTGGATACACCAGAGGAGCAGGCAGCGGGATAACTGTCAGTTCGGCACATAGCCATTTTATAGGTGTCACCTCCCAGGGTGCTCAGGTTCCCTGTGTGGCTTACTGTGCTCCCCTAAGGATAATTAATTACTCCAGGGATAAAGCCTGAGGTTCTAACACAGCACTGTAGGTGATCTGCCCAACAGAATATTCTAAATGTCTGAGATGATGCTCACTGACTATTTCCAAAAGGCCATGGCTTTACCAGCAAGTGCTTTTAGGATTTAAAACCATTTAGAAGGAAAAAAACCCCTCATTTAAGTTACGTTTCTTCCACTCAGAATCTCTCTGCTGGAGATGCATGTGCCTGGTATTTAACGTTTAGTCAGCTTATTGAATCCAGTAGCACTATCACATGTGATGTTTCCCATTCACCAGGGCCCTCAAGGACAGTAACAGTAAACATGGTTACCCCAAGGCAGACAGGAGACAACTGCCCAAAGATGAAGCAGGAGGAGGGGCCTCGGGACTCTAGAAAATGGCCGTGAGAGGATACTCACGGCAGTTGGCTTCGTCCTGGCCGTCTTGGCAATCCTGGTGGCCATCACAGCGCTTCCAGTTGGGGATACACTTCTTTGGTTGGCGGCACTCGAACTCAAATCGGTCACACTGCCCAAGCTGGGTGGGAGTGGAGGCGGCAGTGGAATTTGCTAGGAAAATGTTTTTAAATTACTTTTTGGTATGGAGGAAGCTTGCCTATAAGAGCAACCCATTCCGCTAGTCAATCTGCTGGGGGTGGGGTGGGGGGCGGACACTGGCCCGCTATGGACAGAGAAAGCGAATGGGACGCTAATGCCTTATGATGCTCCTCTCGGGGCCCCACCACAGTCTCACTTGGGAGATTCTCTTTAAAGACCCAGGCATGGAGAGGAAGAAAGGAGAGCACAGGGTCAACGCATGTGATTCAGGAAGGTCGGAGGGGCTGCATCCCCCTGAAGCCATTGGAAGAGGACGCTCGGGGTTGGGGATTTAGCTCAGTGGTAGAGCGCTTGCCTAGCAAGCACAAGGCCCTGGGTTCGGCCCCCAGCTCTGAAAAAAAAAAAAAGAAAATAAAATAAAGACAGAGCCTCTTCTTGCCCGGCCTGGTCTTGAACTGGGAATGGCCTTCAGCCTCCACTACCGGAAGAGGACACTCTGAGCCAGCCGGCTCAATATCACAGGGTCCCCCAAAGGTCCAGAAATCATCAGGTGAGCGAGATGACTGGAAAAGGGCCAGAAGTTTCAAAGCAGCCTCCTCACTACCATCTCCTTCTGGATCCAGCCCCTGGAGACAACTGCCCATGTCTGAATAGGCCAGAAGCCTGGCTGACTGTGATTTGCAAAGAATCAAAACAAAGGGGCTGTCTAAGCAGTCATACCTGAGAAAGAAGACGCTACTGGAAACAGAGGTACTGACTCAGTCAGCCAAGGAGGAGTCAGGACACTTCCTGAGAGCCCTGACATGGGGCCTTACAGTGTAGGCAGGAGGCCTAGGCTCGCCTCTAAGTACACTGAGCAGCTTCAAGGCTAAACAAGGAAATTACCAAGGCCTGGGGTCTCCTAGCAAGAAGGCCAGCCGCAAAGCACAAGGCTGGCACACTGAGCAGTGAGCTCAGAATCACTCAACAGCATTTCAGTTCCTGTCCTGAAACACGTGTAGCAGTAAAGAATTACCTAAGGAAAACCTTTAGCCTCAAAAACAAAATAAAATGCAACATGTGTATGTATGCATGCACACGTGCACACACACAAGTGTGTACACACTCACACATACATGCATACACACATACTCATACACACAGACACACAGGAGTGTGCACACACATGTGTAAACACTCATATACACACAGACACACACAAGTGTGCACGCACATGCTTACACACACAAGTATGCATATACACATATACACAGATGCACACACATACACATACATACAAATACACACAAGCATGCATGCACATACTCATTCACACACACACACACACACACACACACACACACACACACACACACACACACACCCCTCCAAGAAAGGCTGTTTGGAGGAAATAGAGACTTTATAAAAAGCAGCTATCAGGAGGTTGAGGAGATGGCTCAGTGGCTAAGAACCACTGCCCCGAGGACTTGATTCCGAACACCCAGCACCCCTGCCCAAAGCTGAGCAGATTCAGTGAGGGGCCGCTTCAGAGCACAAGCTGAAAGGCAACAGAAGAAGACACCCAACGCCAACGCCCTGCTGTGACCTCTGTGTGTGTACCCACACGCACACAAATCGAATACACGCATCCTGCACATACACACCCACCACCAAACACACACAGAAGCAAGCCTCAAAGCCAAATGTCTGTAGTCCGCTCATGGACATATTCTCCGTGCAAGTGAGAACAGGTGTGGTACTGAAAGGAACGATAGTAAAAGTGAAAGACCAGAGTAAGAGAAACGAAGACACTCGGAGAGGAGCTGGCAATGAAACAAATATCACAGAAAACGTAAAGAAAACCGAAAACCTTTACATCTAAAGAAGATTAAAAAAAAAAAAAAAAAAAAAAGCAAGAGTAAGGGTTGCAGATGTGGCGACTCATGCCTGAAATCCCAGCCAGTCAGGAGACAGAGGCAGGAGGATTAGCACAAGTGTGAGCCCCGTCTGGTCTACACGGCTAATCGCAGGGCTACGTAGAGAGATTTTGTTTGAGAAAAAGAGACAAAGCAAATCAAAAAGAGCATGAGGAGATAGATCCAATCAGCAGACAGTGACAGACAACAAGGCCACCAGGAAAGACCGAGGCTTACGCCACTAACTGAACAGTCCCAGAAAAAGCCCCTCAGACCCCAGCCCGTGGATCTCCCCACCAGAAGGAGAAGAAACGCACATCGAAGCTCATCCTAATAAGAGTCGGAACCCAGGAGCCAAGAGGAAGATATGCTAAGCGAGCAGGAAATTTAAAGTGAGGCCACACGCAGACCGTCAGCTCAAGCTGGCCCTGGTTTCCTAAAAGTGACTCAAAGGACCACCGCAGATGCCCCACGATTCTAAAGAAACGTCATTGACAAGCCGGTGTTCTAAATCCAGCTCAGATGCCAATCTGACCTGAAGGCAGGACAAAAACAGTTCAAACACGTCAGTCTCCAGATGTATTCCCTACATACTCTCTTCCGGGAGCGTTCCATACTAACTGTGAGAGAGGAGAGGAGAGAGGAGAAAACTCGAGACATAGTTGTGGACCGCTTCACGAAGACAACCGCAGGAACATCCGGGTAACAGGTAAGAGCCGTAGTAACACGGCCTGAACCAGGCATGCTGACATGCTCCTGCTGTGAACTTAGCCGCTGCAGCATCAGATCCACCCAACCCAGTCTCTGCAGGCTGGGCTATAGCAAGGCTCCCAGGCTAGACTAGGATGCACACTGAGAGCCTCTCCAAAAGTAATTAAGGAAGGGAGGGGACAGAAGCAGACGGACGGGAGAGGCAAAAGAGCAAAGAGAAGGGAAGGGAGAGAAAGGAGAGGGAGGGGGAGACCTAAGGGGAGAAGAGGAGAGAGGACAGGAGGAAAGAGGAAGAGGAAATGCTGGGAGTTGAGAATTGCTCTCCTGGCTTGGGAGGACAGCTCAGTGGATAAAGTGCTTGCCTCACAGATGTGAGGACCTGTAACCCCAGGGTTCCTCGGGTGAGGTGAAAATGGAGAATTCCCAGAAGCTTGAGGGCCAGCTAGACTGGCTTATGCACCACCACACAGCAGAGACACTGGCTGTCTCAAGCAAGACCAGTGAGTTCCGTGGTTGTCCTCTGACCTCCACATCCCTACATGTGAAGATGCATGAGCATGCACACACATATACACACACTCACATGCACACACATACACACACACTCGTGCACACATGTACACAGACTCATGTACACATACACACATGCACACAAGGGGGTTTAAAAAACTAATTGATCTTCTACAAGACCACTGGGAGAGAGCAAGCTGACAAGTAGAGAAATGATGTGGGTGGCTGTGGACAAGACACACGGTATACATGTATGAAAAAAGCATAAAAAGCCACACTATCTCGTACAATGAATATAACGATTCTTAAAAACCAAAATTGAAAAAAAAATGAATTAGCAACCCACCAGTTAAAAACGACGGCCTAATTGTTAAGATATTTGTTTAATAGTCACAGAATCTCCCACCACTAAACCCTAAAGCCTCCTCTGATTTAGCAGGCGAGAAGCCACTGTCACTTTTGAACAGGGAAGAGGTGGGTGTGCAGGAGAAAGAGAGTCTCTACAGACCTAGAAGTGGGCTCTGAAAAGGACTGTGCAAAACATTCCAACTAAGTGTCAATTCTCCTCTCAAAAGCAAGCTTGGACTGCTTCTAGTTCAGGGAAAGCCTCCGTACCCCACCCCAGTTCTGTCTACAGGACAGGTGACTTCTCAAAGGTGGACCTCCGGCATCACAGTGGTTGTAAGCCTTTCAGCTGTTTCTGTGATCAGCCACTAGATGGCAGTGGCTACCCTTCTTTTAGAAGGAATGCCAGCCAGCCAGCCAGCAAGGGTAAAAATTGGGTCCTCTCCTCTGAGTTTTGTACACACACACAAAACATTGCTGCCTTACTATCCCAACTGTAATTCCCCACTGCAAGGGAAGCAGGGGTGGCAGGCAGAGTAGTAGGACTTTTCCGGCAGGAAGCACACAGAGAGGTTTAAAAGCTGGGATGCTTCCCTTGGGTTGGTTGCCACATGGTCTTGGTGCACAATGCTCCCAGAGTCCCCTCCCGAGAGAAAATGACAGCTGAGCAAACCAGGGCTACGACTCACCTAGAGAGGGGCAGGCTTCCTCATCTGAGCCATCAGCACAGTCCCTGTAGCCGTCGCACACCCAGGTGCCCATCACGCAGGCCCCGCTGCTGCAGCGGAAGTAATTGGGCAGACATGTGGACAGTCCGGGGGTGGGGGAGGGGAAAACGTGTGAATCTGAGAAGGAATAAGCAAGGAGATGCAAAGTGTTAGTAGAAGCTTGGTCTCCAATGAAAATGTGTCCCCAACCTATGCTGATGTCCCTGTTGCACCAGTGACAGACAGCCCGGAACATGAGCCCACGTAAACAGCACGTATATGGGGTATGGAAGGGGTTCCTGAAGAGATGGCAGCCTTTCAATACTGCTTAGCAGATTTAATCAACTACAGCACCTGCAATAATGTGACAGTTGCATGTGTTTGCTCTTGCAAGGGCTCCTGGCTGCTGCCAGAGGAAGAGGTGGACACACAACTAGGAAGGCCCAGGCGGCCAGAGCATTCTCACCCAAGCCTCGCGTGGCTCTAGCTACAACACCACAACGATTCAAGATGAGAAGCAAAAGGCAACAGAAGCACATGTTCTAAACCAGGGTCCCTAAGTATGCCAGAGAGCACAGGATCTGGGCACTCATCAAAGCCCACTGATACGGGGTCCTCTGACACTTCGAAGATATTCCAGGGAAATGCGTGTGGGGACTGCAAACCAAATGCTGAGCGCCAAGCTCTGGGCTCCTCGGAATCAGGAATGGGCAGCCTCGGAGACAGTGAAAATCGATCACATAGACGGGCAAACAGGAAGTGGGGATCCTGGGGCCGAGGGCCTGAGTTCAGTCCCTAGAACCTACACAAAATGCTAAACATGGCGGCTCATGCTTTTGTAAGCCCATGGGAGGAAGACAGGCACACAGCCATCTCTGGAGTCTGTTGGCCAGCCAGATTAGCCTAATTGGTGAGCCCCGGGTCCCCGGTAAGAGACTGTCTCATAAACCAAGGTGAAAAGAGACTGAAAACCGACAGCGGAGTTGACCCGTGGCCTCCATAAGCACCTGCACAAACACGCAAAACGAAAGAGAAATAGGGGGATGACATCACAGGAGAACTCACGTCACAGAAAACCCAACAGTAAGGATTGAGCCGGGCGCTCTAGGGAGGGTGGGAGTCTGCAGCCAGGCAGAGCCGTCCTGCTGTCCAGGAGGAGTGGGGCTTAGGCTGATGGGGTGGGGGGCCCCCAGGGCTCTCACCTCCACAGTCCTTCTCATCAGACCAGTCCCCGCAGTCATTCTCTCTGTCACATTTCCACCTGTTGGGGATGCAGCGGCCGTTCTCACAGTGGAACTGAAAGTAGCGGGAGCAGTTCGGGGCTTCTGTGGGGTTTTCTGCCGAGATCAAGCACAACAGTCATTTCCACTGCACCAGTGGGAACTCCAGGCTCCGCCTCTGCTTATCTCCCTAGGCCAAGTCCCATGGTGCCCGTCCGGCTCTCCCAGAGAACGTATGGCATCTTCAGGGATCCAAGGAGGGACAGAGAATGCCTGCAAACTCAACAGCACCCCATCTTCTTAGGCCCCAACTCCTATTTCTCTGACCTATTCTGGTACCCGGAGAACGGTAACTCTGAGTTCTAATGGTGACACTCTACCGAAGAAATAGCTTAAGTGTGAGTGAAGACAGTCCAAGGATGACGGTATGGTCTGTGATGGCCAGAGGGAAGCATGTTCCTCAGCACTGACCATCATGACAGCTAATCTCCTCTGTCAACACACAGTGGGATGCAGAATGGTCATGGAAACATCGTACCCCTGGGTATGCCCATTAGGGAGCTTCCAAAATGTTTAACAGAGCAGGAAAGCGTGGCAGGTTCCAAAGGAGAAACTAAACTGAGGATCCGCACTCACTCCTCGGCTTCCTGACTGCCTGGCCGTCTCAGACTGCTGCTGTCACGAGTTCCTTGCTGTGGCAGACGGCATCCTTACCCTATGTGCCAAAATGAACACTTCTTTCTAAAGGTGGCTCTCCTGTGCATTCTGCCACAAGAAAAGTAACCAAGACACCATTATCCCTGACCCATTATCTTCCCGACATGAGCTGTGGGCCTCGCAACTGTGCAAAGGGGGTGGAAGGAGCATTGCCCTAGAACCTACTGGATGCCACCTTCCCCCTTCACTCCACTCGTTCCTCCTGAGAGGACCTGACAGCCGGCAGCACGTGCTGCTGAGGAAGCGGAAGGCACTGGAGCGTCCCCGTCACTGTAACGTTAGGCTGGCTGAGGAAGGCAGGTCTTCTGGCTTCTTACCACAGTTGGCCTCGTCAGAGTAGTCTCCACAGTCATCCATCCCATCGCATTTCCAAATCAAGCTGATGCACACTCCGTTCTGACACTGGAAGCCGAACTCGTCACACTCCTTGTGGAACTCTGGGTCTTGGGCTAGAGGGCGAGAAATGTGGGTCAAGGTCAGGTGACTTCCACGCTGGAGAGTTCAGAGCAGCAGGGCTCCTTGGTAGCCAAGGTCCAACGCTGCCGAGAGCCGAGGGGGCCCTGACAAATCAAGGCGGGACCCAGTGTCAGCAGAGCACCGTTAACTCACCCATTCTGCCCACTCACACGGGACCAGGACAGGGCTGAACCCCTGAGCTCACACGCTGTGCCTGCTTCAGCAATGATTTTAATGAGGAAAATGTACATTCAAATGGAGTCATCAAGGTGGACTCTAATCTGGTATGACTAGTGTCCTTAGGAGAAGACTGTCACTTAAGCCCAGGTTTTTGGTGCCAACCTGGGCAACATGGCAAGACCCTGTTTCTTTAAATAAAAATATACAATGATAGAAGTTTAGACACAGATACATACAGGAGAAAGATCATGGGTTGAGGGAGGCCCCAGAGAGAACTCCCAACACGTCGAGAGTGGTCAACAGAGTTTCTGTTGGTTGAGGCACCCAGTCAGTCTACTGGACTTTGTCCTGATAGCTTGAGACCTATACAGACCTAGTGCTATGCTTTGAATGTGAAATGTCCCCAACAGGCTTGGTCCCTACTCGGTGCCATTAATCTAGGAGGCTATGGGAACCCTGGGAAGTAGAACATGACCAGGGAAAGTACAAACTCGGACTGGGCCTTTGAAGGTTGCACTGGGTCCACAAGTCCTTTTCACTCTGCGTCCCGTGTGTCGTGCTGTAAAATGTTCTCCCCTTCCACACTCCCACCGCAATTCTCTGCCCAAGCGTATGAAGACAGACAACCATGGGCCAAACCCCACGGAACCATGAGCCAAAGTAAATCCTCTTTAAAAGCTGTTTCTGGAGTTGGGGATTTAGCTCAGTGGTAGAGCGCTTGCCTAGCAAGCGCAAGGCCCTGGGTTCGGTCCCCAGCTCCGAAAAAAAAGAAAAAAAAAAGCTGTTTCTGCCAGCTACTCGGTCACAGCGACACTAAAGTGATGACTAGGGATAGCAGCAGGAAAGGGCGGCTGTAAAAGAAAGTATACAAAGTGGGGGTCCTCGCCAGGAAGACCAGGGGAGCAAAACTGTGCTACAGAGAGATTAGCCCATCAATATAAATGGAGGGCCAGTCTCTCCCATAAGGTGACACTTGACAAGGCCCTGGTCACTCCCCAGCCTCATCACAATCATGTATAACTAGCAGATGCAAAGCATCAGTGCTCTGTGAGAAAAGGAACAACGACAGCAGGCCTAGGCACTGAGACTTGACCTGCATTCAGGTCTTAGGTGCCCCACAGAGTGGCCGACTTGCGTGGTCATGGAACCTCCCCCAGCCATGCACTCACAGCATCCGGCGAAGGTGGCATCCTCATCAGAGCCATCTCGGCACTGGATGATCCCGTCACACACCATGGAGTGGAACAGACACTGCTGACGGTTCTTACACACAAAGTCCATGAAGCGTGTGCAGAAGGGCTCTGAAAGAGAACAGCGAGGAAGGGCTGTGAGCGGCTAGGGCTGGCACAGGTGCTCTGTAGCCCTGAACAAACACTCAAGGACAGACTACTGTACACAGTGACTGGTGGTGACAGCCACCTGGGGTGGAGTACCTCTTTATGCAAGGCCCTGAGCCACTTGGGGGGTGGAGCACCTCTTTATGCAAGGCCCTGAGTGAAAGCACTTGTCATAAAGTGCACCGTTAAACCTCGAGACAACAGTATAAGAGATTTTATTGTCTCTGCATACATATGGAACAAGGAAATAGGGGTGGCAGCATCAAGTACTCTGTCTGCCAAGGGCACAGGCTAATGAGAGAGAAGCCCAAATTGCACCCCAGAGCTGCCTGGCACAAAGCCCACACCTTAACCATGATTAACAGGACACCGACTCTCTGATAAGGAGATGAGTAATCATTTTCTACCAGCAGTCAGCATTACAGGCTGAAGCACACACACACCTGTCTCCAACCCCTCTGTGGAAACCCTGAGACCAATGTAACTAACTCTCTCAAGAGGCAGGTCCTTTAGAAAAGCCAAAAGCCACTGGTGTTAGGTCAAAGCAAAGGTCACTAGGATGAGAGAAATCACAATAGGTTAGGTGTCCCTGTGAGAGCAGACATTGAAAATGCATGCGGAGTAGAGATCTCGGGAACCATAGCACGAACAAATCTGGATATGAGGAACAACTGCCTTGGGGACCCCAATGGAGGAGTTAGAGAAAGGACTGAAGGAGCTGAAGGGGTTTGCAACTCCATAGGAAGAGCAACACTATCGACCAACCAGAATCCCCAGAGCTCCCAGGGACTAAACCACCAACCAAAGAGTACATATGGAGGGACCCATGGCTCCAGCTGCATATGTAGCAGATGGCCTTGTTGGGCATCAATGGGAGGAGAGGTCCTTGGTCCTGTGACGGCCCCAGTGTAGGGAAACACCAGAGTGGGGAGGTGGGAGGGAATGGGTGGGTGAGTGGGGAAGCATTCTCATAGAAGCAGAGGGAGGGGGGATAGGATAGGGGGTTTCCAGAGGAGAAACCAGGGAAAGGGGATAGCATTTGAAATGTAAATAAAGAAAATATCCAGTAAAAGAAAAGAAAAATTAAAGCTTTCATACTCTTGGGCACCAATTCCTTATCATATACACTCTCTCCAATTGTGTGTTTGTGTGTGTGTGTGTGTGTGTGTGTGTGCAAAGATGTCTAACCTAAGATGTTGTTCCCATGCCATTAGAGAGAGACGTTGACCTGTGTTTTATAGAAGCCTAGAACACAGTGTCATCTGTCTACTCAGTTTCACCACCATAGCACGAGAACAGCCTCATGCAACACACACTGTGTTCTTCATTCCGAAGAATTGGGATGAATTTGGCCACAGGCCAGTCAGCCATGCCTATACTAACACACCTTTGAGTGATGGGCCAGATCCTGCCTAGAGGCCAGACCACAACTACTGAACTAACACATTTGTTTTCAACCTGTACCACACATTTGTTCCCAAACTGTACCGCACATTAGATTCATGTGGAGCACCGTGAAAAGATAAACAAAACCCAGAAGGATCTCAACATCCAAGCCACACTTTAAGTACCTCAGAAAGTCTGGGGTAGCTCCCAGACACCATGGCTTTTAAAAGTTCCCAGCTGTTTCCAGCATTCTCCAGAGATGTGTACCTCTAGGATTGAAATGGGGTAGAAAAAGGTTCGCCTTGCCTAAAATACTCCTCAAGTGATATTCAGTGATAAACTTTAATGAAACCAGGCAAGTGGAAGAGGAAAGTGCCCAGGCAAAAAGAACCGTGCGGCTGACGGTTCACGTGGCAGCCAAATGGCAGCGTTTACCTAAGTGTGCTCTAGCGTCCCAGTCACCCTGCTCAGCTTAATGCTCCCTTTCTCCTGGGCCTCGTCTCCCTGCCTGACCCACTCCCTAGGTCGAGAACTCTGGGGCCAGGGACCAGAGAAGAGATTGGTGCAACCACCAGGGCAAGGACTGGACTCACCACAGTGCTGCTCGTCGGAGCCGTCGGGGCAGTCCCGCAGCCCGTCACAATGCTTGCTGGATGGGATGCACGTGCCGTTTGGGCAGTGGAATCCATTGCACTTTTTCTCTGAAATTTAAGTCAATCACAGAAGAACAACAGTGAAGAAGCAGGCAGGAGCTCACACTGGCTGACGGCCAGGCCACACCACCTCCGGGGTGGTCTGTTATTGGCTAGGGAAGTTACAAACCGATTGTGTGTGTGTGTGTGTGTGTGTGTGTGTGTGTGTGTACAGCATATGTATGATATATATAGCATTATGTGTGTATGTGTATATATATATATGATCCTGCAATTCCAAAAGCAGATGAACATGCTATTTACATAACTCAAAAATAACGCAATGACGAAACTGCAGCGGGAACTTAGTGGCAGCACCAATGTTACACTGCAACACGTTGCAGCAGGAACAAGTCACTTGTTCCAGGCGAATGCTCAACAAAAGGGCACCTGAGTCTGAAGGAGACTTCGCTGAAAAAAACCAACCAGGATATACAACTATGCAATAATAACAAGGTACAGAAGACCATTGGTGGCACTGTGTGTATGAGAGAGGTATAAGGAATACATGTGCCTTCGAATTTATAATCACACTTCACATAACAGTGGGCTGTGTGCTAAGAGGTGGTCAGTTTTGCTGCTGTGTGAACATCCCAAGACGTCAGGGAGGCAGACCTGGATGGCACCTGCAGGCCAGTCACTTCACATGCTCTGGAGAGATGAGGTAAACAGATGAGGTGTGGCACCCGGTGAAGTGGCAGGCCCGACTAGCTGTCCCTCAGGAACGATAAGAAGGATAGAGATAACACGGGAAACACACGCTCAGCAGCGCACATAAGCGTCATCGCTGTTGCACTGCACATAACACGCAACTGTGTGTGTCACATGTGTATGTGGCTGGCAACACTGAAGGCTTATTTACCCGAACACCGCCACACACCCACAATGACACATGCCACACTGATGTTAGGTGGCTTGGAGTTGCTACCAGACAGAAACGTCACATCTCCCTGTCATCCATAGGACTACTGTAAACAGAGCCCATCGCTGCCTGAGACACTCTTATTATGGCTCATATATGCCCAGAAATAGTCTCGAGCATTTAAAAAACACCAATGTGTAAAGCCATTTAAAGTATGGTTTTCTACAAGAATGGGGCAGAAGAAGTACGCAGACTGGGGTGAGCGTATGGGGGTGAGTGGGGGCAAATTTTACTCTAGACTCTTTTACGCTTTCAACTCCCAGACTGAACTATTAAAATAACCGACAAAAAGAAAGGACGTGAGTTTTTTAATATAAGACTCCACTGTTGGCTTCTTTATTTGGCACAAGAATTAAGGATCATTCTTGATTAATACCAAATAAATGTTGACAGTGCCGTGAATATTAGTGGATGGTTTATAAAAAATACCTAGAAAACAATTCATTATGTTTTTATAACAAAGAGAGAAGGTTCAGCAAATAGAGACAAAAAAGGACATGAATCTGAGTTATTAAATCCCGGATTTTGTATGCTCCACGAAACACTTAGCACCTTGATACTTACTCTTCGGGAATCCTAGAACAAAGCCCTTCTGGAGTGGGTTTGCTTAGAGAGCCTGGGGTTTCACAGCCATTTCTGGTGAAACTGAAACCAGAACTAAAGCATCCCGATGCCCCATCTCTCTGCCCTAAGCCTACTGCTAGAGTGAAGGCCGTTACCAGGGCAGGCACAGCCTTTGAGAGCTCAGTACCTTGCAGTTGGTTCCCTCTACAGAGACTAGATTCTAAGACAAGGAAATGTGTTGCAATTGGTATTCCTAGAAAATTAGTCGAAGAGCATCATTCAGATAGAGAAAAGGCCCATGAGTCTATGACTTGGGGAAAACGCTTAATGCTGCTATGCAAAAACCACTTTGGAAAGAGATAGAACAGAAGCTAGCACAGTTATAAAGTCCTGAAAACAAGTGGGATGGTGAAGCCATCAGGGGAGGTGACGAGGATCGTGCAGCTCAGGATGGGCAGAGAGCACGTAAGATAATCTAGCAGCGAAGGGAACCATGGGAAGGCATGGGAACCTCTGCCATCATCAGTTCATACTGTGCAAAGTGTCCCCCAAAATAGGGCAAAGGGAAAACGGGCCTTCTAAGGACGTGGAGCACTTGCTGCCTTAACAGTGAGAACAAAACCGCTTTCAAATAAATGCCCAGCAAGGATCAACTGGATAAACCAGATCATAATTACTGTGCATCCTTCATAAAAATGCTCACTAAACGAAATGCAGGTATATGGAAAAAGCTAATTTTAAACTTTGAATCTGAACAGAGAAGAGTGTGTAAGGGCTTACATAATGATATTTGACCCCAGCGACTCCACTTCCATGAAAATTCAGAATGTCCGGCAAAGGAATGTTAACTATGTAGCAGAGAAAGCACTAAAGATCTCTCTCTCTCTCTCTCTCTCTCTCTCTCTCTCTCTCTCTCTCTCTCTCTCTCTCTCTCTCTCTCTCTGTGTGTGTGTGAGTGTGCGTGTTGGTGTGTGTGTGTGTGTGTGTGTGTGTGTGGAGTGTGTGTGTGTTTGTGAGACTGCTAACACAGGAGTACAAAGTTTCACCTCCTGGCTCATTGGCTGCCCCTCCCCTCAATGGCAGACCCTGGGGAAGGGCCAGGGAATCTGCATTTACCACAGCTGACGGGATCTTCATCAGAGCCGTCCTGGCAATCCGCGTCACCGTCACACGCCCATCGCTGGGGGATGCAGTGGCCATTGTGGCATTGGAAGTTGGAGGCCTCACAGGTGTGGTAGATGGCTGCCAACGAGAAGAGGACAAAGTCATTCTTCCTTTTCCACTCTCCCCCATTAACTACCAGAAGGAAGGTCTACGCTAGATGTCGAGGTGGGGACTTTGGGAGCAGCTGAGGTACAAGTAGTTTTCCCTTAGTAATATCTTTACTGCTAAAGAGACAGGGGAGGGCAGGAAAGAGGGACCAGGGAGCCATGAAGAGTAGGGAGCACTCAGAGATTGGGGAGCACTAGCTCTCTCCAGCTCCATGCACCAGCCAGTGATAGAGCATCGTGTCTACCACAATCGCTTAGAAAGGAAAGAGAAGGCAGCTCTAGGGAAGTTACTGCTGTGCAGATGGCTCCTTGCACAAGAGCCGAGGTCACCAAGAATTAGTTCAGAAATGTCTTAACAGGCATCGGCAGGCTACAGTGTGGCGTAAGTCAGTGTACAGGCCTAGGCACCTACAGAAAAGACTCCTCACAACCATGGAGCATTTTACACAGGAGGAGCTGGCTGGGAGAGACTAGGAAGCAGACACTGCTGTAACACAGCAGGCCATGTGCGTCTACAGGAGCCCTTCCTCTTCAGTGCGCTGCTACTGAACGCTCTCAGAGAAGCCTCCTCCCTAGAGATGCCATGAGATAAGAGATGCTGTGTGTTCTGACGGAAGGTTCTAGACCTTCCTCAGCAACTGTCTGGAGGCCTAGTGTCTCGAGAGTTCTTCTAAGTTATGAAGCGGCATGATTTTAATAAAGTAATTCTAAATAACACCACTCTGTTTGAAATGCAGAAACTTCCAGACCCACAGAACACAATGGATTCATCCAGAATCTAAAAGAAAGCAAGCCGGGAACCAGGAACGATTTAAAACTTCTATAAAGGCAAGCGCAACACCTGACACACTCAGGGTCCAGTACAATCACCCAAAACAGTGGCTCTCAACCATCGTAACACTGACCCTTTATACAGCTCTTGTTGTGGTGAAGCTCCAACCATAAAATTCTTTCATTGCTATTTCATAACTGTAACCTTATTACAGTTATGAATTATATTATAGATATGAAATACGCAGGGTATCTGACATGGAACCCCTGTGAAAAGGATCATTTGGACACCTAAGAGGTCACCGCCCACAGGTTGAGAACTGCTGACTTAAAAAGAAGCCAGTGAGACAGAGAGATGCATCTTTCCATTTTTTTTTTTTTTTGGTTTTGTTTTACCCATTTACTTATTTGTTTGTTTGTTTGTTTGTTTGTTTAGCTTGAGTTAGGATCTCTCTGCGTGTCCCTGGCTTCCCCGGGAAACTCACTATAGACCAGGCTGGCTTTCAACTTACAGGGGTCAACTTTTCTCTGCCTCCCAAATGCTGGAATTGAAGGCCGTACCACCACACACAGCCCTAGAAGCGCTGATGTAAACTAACGGCTTCATTTGCGCACAAAGGTCATTAAACGCATCTCCGAATCTCAAAGATACTTTGCATGAACCCAGACCACAGTGTGATGGTCCTCCATGAAGAAGCAGGAAACCGTTTTATATCTGTTCACTGCTGCAGGAAAACCAGACAGACCTGTGTTGTTTACAAGTAACAGAAAGAAGTACACAGTGGTCCCTGATTTACAGGGAGTACACTTTAAGACAGTACATGGATATTTAGAACTTTAGATAATACTGAACACTAACGTACAGTCCTATGATGTTTTAATCACAGAAATAGAAAATATAAATTAGCTAATAAAAATTAAATTAAAAATAAGTTTAAAAATAAAATAACAAAAATTTTTTAAAAAACCAAAATAGTTAATAATAAAAATAGGACAATTAAATCTCATTTACAATGTAAAGATTATTTATTTCTGGAATTTTCTA
Organism: Rattus rattus; assembly: GCF_011064425.1. Taxonomy (NCBI): domain Eukaryota; kingdom Metazoa; phylum Chordata; class Mammalia; order Rodentia; family Muridae; genus Rattus; species Rattus rattus. Next base: position 36,601,985 of record NC_046161.1, read on the forward strand.
TTTAACATTTTTTGGATAGGTGTAGGCTATTGGTCGTAAGTCAAACAGAACAAGGCAAAAACGTTGGCAAGGAAATATTATAACCTAGACAAGTTCCTTGGGGCTCCTGTTGTGTGAATAGGCATCCTCCCAAAAGGAGAAGAAAAACCAACCACAGAGGGTTGCTGGGAGCAAGCTACAGAGCTTTATCCAGTGCAGGTGTCGGGGGATACACTACTGAAGGGTCAGAAAAATGGCTCACGTCTGCCAGAATTCCTACTGAATTGAAGGCCACTCTGTCGCAATGCTCAGAAACACCCAGAACCTGGTTTTTCAAACCATTCTGAAACACGCACACTCTGTTATCTGTCGTTTCATCTCTTCAAAGAGCGAAGAAGAACGTTCGTAAGTCCACGGGGATCTGTCAGTGTTTACAAGCCAGGGCACTCAGAATCCACTAAACATCTTTTAAAATCTACTCATGCTGAAAAGAGGAATCTATGAACAGTGGGTGTGACCTGAGTTTCTGTCTAGTAACAGCATTGCCTACACTCTGACTTATCGATGCCGAGGGCCCGCCGTTCGTCCTCTAGCCAACTTCAGCCTGGCTCCTTCTCACAGAGCATAAACTCATTTAAGGCTGTTACCTGGAGGATCTACTTGTTACCCAGCCTGTGCACTTTCCTTTTAATTGATAACAATTTCGAAGTGCCCGAAGGGTTTCCAAATGATAGTCTAGGAGCTGTGTCTGAGATCTCCAGATTTGAGCCCAGATGCAGGGATCAGAAGGATTAATCAGATTTTACTCAACTGGCCAGGCATGCCTGGAACATAGAGCCTTTTCCTTTTCTGGATTAAAAAATAAATCTGAGTAATGGACTAGTCCTCTGATTTTATGTGTCTGAGAAGTAACATGTGCTCAAAAATAATACTTCAGTCACCCACATAGAGAGAATGACTGAGCCAGGCTGTAGCATTTGGAGACTGGGGAGGATGGGATTCACTGTAACTGTGGGGTCAATTGGGTGAGTATCAGTTTAACACAGGGACCCTACCACTTCCTCTCTGGCTTTGATTTTCCCCAACCTCTCAACATCATTTGGAACACCTGATTAAAACCATTACCATATAAGTGGGCCTAAACAGATGGAGACTAAAATCTAAGGAGGTAGACCTCTGTCTCACTTCTTACACAGCACTGGATTACAGTGGAATGCACAGGGGGAACTAAATTTGAATAATTAATGATATAGATAAAAAAGCATAAAGAGAACTAGGAAGAATTACGGGCTATCACTGAAAAATAACTAGGTGTTTTAGGCACAATATTTATTTATTTAAAAAGGTTTTTATTTAAAAAATAGATGTTTTACAAAAAAAAAATATCTACAGCCATAGAAACAAGAATTCGACTTAGCTGAAAAGAGAACTTAAGAACTGGAACGCGGCTCTATAGAAGTAACTCAGAGTCCAGCTAAGAATCCAAAGGAATAAATAAAACAACAGGAAGAGGGAGCAACAGGAGGATGCTGCCCAGTGAAGAAGGGCTGAGAGTAACTGCTGAGGACCAGGGACCTTCATCAACTACTTAACTGTAAGATTCAAGGACAGACGAAAAGCATAAATTCTCAGATCTTGAAAAGAAAGCATGTCTCAAAAGAAAATAGGTGAAATTTCATAACAATTAAAAACTATAGAAACAAGGATGTCATTACCACAGACTCTCTAAGAGAAGCAAAACAAGCACGAGGGTCTATAAGAACTAGGATAATCCCATCAATAAGATTACAGGAATGTGCTATAAATGAAGACGTCCAGACTCCTTTGAATCTGAAACTAAGGGGGCTGGCGACATGTTTATACTCACAAAGCCCCGAGACAGTTTAGCAATCTGTCTTCTGTTGTAAGAACCACTGAAGGTGCATACATGGACACAAGACAATAGCTGGTAAAGTGACATACTGACACATGAGTTTGGTCACTAAAAGGAGTAAGTTGGGAGCAGGCAAGAGAGTTCAGCAGATGGAGGCACTTGCTGCCAGTCCTCACAACCTGAGTTCAATCCTGGGGTCTACATGGTAGATGGAGAGAACTGACTCCTTGAAGGTTGTCCTGTGGCCTCCACACATCTTCACAGATATGTGCACTCATGCGCACACACGCTAGATAGATGATAGATAGACAGATAGATAGATAGATAGATAGATAGATAGATAGATAGATAGATAGATAGATGACAGATAGGCAGGCAGGCATATAGAGAGATATGTAGATATATAGATAAATAGATAGACAGACAGGCAGGCAGATAGACAGACAGATATATAGTTAGATAGACAGACAGATAAACAGACAGACAGGCAGGCAGATAGACAGATAGACAGACAGGCAGGCAGATAGATATGTAGATATATGGACAAATAGATAGACAGGCAGGCAGATAGACAGACATATATAGATAGACAGACTAGACAGACAGATAGACAGAAGGCAGGCAGGAAGGCAGGCAGGTAGACAAATAGTATGTAGATAGATAGATAGATAGATAGATAGATAGATGATATATAGATGACAGATGATTGATAGATGATAGATAATAAATAGATTGTAGATAGACAGACAAATAGATGATAGGTAGGCAGGCAGATAGAATCAATTAATAACTGATTAATTTTAGATACTTATTTATTATTTATTTATTCATTTATTTGGAGGTGATGGGAATCAAATCTAGGGTCTCAATCATGCTGGGCAAATGCTCTATCACTGATCTACACTCCCAGCCCTGATGTTTATGGTTTTAAAAGATAAAACTAGAATATTGCCTGCCCAGCACTTTAAAATAATCAATAGTTTACTAGGCATTTTAATTTTGGAATTGTGGGCAAGGATTTAAAGTTCTTATCCATCTATGAGAGAGGAAGATGTTATGAGTACAAAGAAATTCTTTCTAAAGTGAACATCAAAACGATTAGGGTGTTTTTAAAGGAATAAAGACCCCAAATGGACTCTAAGTAGCAGCATGGTGGGTTACAATGAGGAACACTCTCAACTCAGAGAAGACAGTGAGCTGAGGCCACCAGAAGGACAGCCCAGCCTGACCCATCCTCTTTGTCTTAATTCAATAAGTCAGAAAAGGAAGTGTCGCACCTATGGCAGAATGAGCTCATGTCCACCCTCCAACTATTCTAAGACGGCAAGAAGGAGAATTCTTGAAGGAACATGGCACAAGGCTGCGGCTAATAGCAGAACAGAGTTCCACTGCTGTCTACGGGAAAGCACAGGCGAAGCCTGCAGCTTATGACACGCCCACCCATAGTACTGAAGCGTTAGTTAATTCATTCCAGAAGTCTGACAGGAGCTGCTGCAAGCTGGGCTGGTCTAACACGGCAGTACTAACGAGGTGCTCAACCACGCTGCGATTTGCATACTGAATGCCTGGGTGCACCCTTTTAACAGGGTAACTAATTATCTATCCAAACTCAAGCCTGCAGACAGCCTCTACATGCTTCTGGGTTCATGGCGGCTCCCGTGACAGACAGTCTAGCTTTCCTTCCTCAATAGGCTACACACACTGTAGAGAAGAATTGTCCTGCACCCTTCTAAAGGAGATCACACCCCAAAACATGTGTCCTTCTCCGAGCTGAGATTGGGGGACATTACTGGGCATCCTGATAGTATACGGGGCTATTGTTTTGGCGTGCTTAGGACCAAATTGAATTTCAGCTTCAAGAGAAATCCAGGAACTATAGAAAATTTTTATTCTAATTTTAGTTCTTGGAAAGTTATAGCCATATAAAAACATAGGGTCAGCAGGAAGGATAGTAAAACAGACTTGTGCTCATTTCTCACAAAATTCCCGACTCCTTGAACTACCCAGAGTTCACCATTCCTGTAAACACTGCCAGTGAGTCATTCACGAAGATAACGTAGACATGCATGAAACCAAGAGAGGAACCAGAACACAGTCCCTATCTCATAGCATCTAACACTCCTTTCCCACCCATGATGTTCCCAAGGATAAAATCTTACCTCAAACAAGCCCAGTTTGCACTTTAACCCTTTTAGGGAACCCTTAATAGTTTAGTGCTACTCAAACCATGGATTTGACAGCCCACGTCCATGTGTAGCCAGTTTTAGAGGGTCAGATACCCTTCTCTGACCCTCTCTGAGGCACCACATACATATGGCACAAATACACACATGCAGACGAAACGCCAATACACACAAAATAAAAATAAATATTAAAAAAGACATGGTTCCTAGACCCACAGTCAGTCTTTGTGAAAGATCCCTTGCTAACTGGTCCCGGAGAATTAAGAAGATAGATTCCCCCAGAACACTGTGGAGCTCTGCTCATAGCTCCTACCCCGTAAGCTCCGAGGACGGCCAGGCTGGCTGTTTCTAACACGAATTCTCAGCATCTAGTTTTTATGCTCACTAGCACACCGCTACGTGAGCAGTGTTCACGAGGCCTAGGAAGTACTGACCGGTGCAGTTGGCTTCATCAGACCAGTCCCGACAGTCGTTGTCTCCGTCGCACACCCAGGAGGACCGGATGCACATCCCAGAGCTACAGTTGAACTCGTCGCTGCGACACTGGTGCATCTCTGTGGGGAGAAAGCACAGCGGGGACTGGAGGTGAGGAGCAAGGCATACTCTGAATTCTGCCCCTCACACCTCAGAAGTCAGAAGTGGACACGCGCCACCGATTGCTCAGACAGGGTAGACACAGAGACCTTCGCCAGGAGCGCGTCCATCCTGGACCATCCACAGACATGGTGGAAAGAAAGGCCTCAAACCAAGGATGGAAGGTCACCTACAACAGTTCCCACCATGCACGTCGCAAATGGGTTCTAGATAGGCTAAGATATCGATCCATGGAGACTCCGAGAGAAAAAGAAAAATGACCTCTCCCATTTATCATGACATTCTCTGTGTACTCCACAAACATTCCTGCACCTGAGATGGCAAGGAGACTGGGTTACAATCATGGGAGGCCAGAGAGCAGAAGTTTCGAGAAGTCGAGACCCTAGAGACGAAGCCCATTGCTGAGGGAGAGCTGTGGGCTGCTCACTGGAAGATGCTCTCCTCAGGGAAAGTGGCTGTAGTGCTGAGACTGCTGAGGGAGGAGCTAGAGATCAGGACTTCCCTCTGAGATGCCCACGGCTTTGCTTTCCAGAAGGAACAGTTCCTAGGGCCAATGATGTGGTGCAGCTTGGCCAAAGGAAGCAAGGATTCCCCGTGATACCTTTTTTAGGTCCTGAGGAATCGAAAAATCCCACTGAGGTCTGAACATGCCCTGACCCCAAACCCCCACAAGGAATGCATCACGGATGCAGCAGAACAAGAGACGGGACCTTTAGAAGGTGGCTAAGAGTGGGAGCCATGACCTCACTGAGGGAGAAGGCGGGCTCTCCTCACCTCTGCCTCCTGGGGACACAGAGAAGGTACCATATGATAGGCTAGCCCCTCGGGAGATAGTGAATCTGCTGGTACCTTAATCTTCAAGATGAGGAGGAATTAAGCTCTACTGTTTGTAAATCATATGGTCTAAGTTTTATTTTATTTTATTTTATTTTATTTAACAGAAGCCTGAAAGGACCGAGACGCAGAATGTCTAAGTGGAATTGTCTTGAGTCTCAAAACTACAGGAGGAGTGGAGTAGGTGGCTGGCTCTGTGCAGCAGATGAAGGCCATGTGAACCCGACACCCTTCATTACAGCCTCAGAACCCGTGTGTGGTTTGAATATGCTTGGCCCAGAGAATAGCACTATTAGGAGCTGAGGCCTGGTTAGAGGAAGAGTGTCACTGTGAGGGGGGGGCTCGCTGCCTGGAGGCCTCTGGATCGAGGTGCAGCACTTTCGGCTCCTCCAGCCCCATGTTTGCCCGCGCACTGCCTTGCTCCCACCTAGATGAAAGTGAACCTCTGAACCTATGCACTAGCCCCAACTAAACGTCGTCCTTTATAAGAGCTGCCTCGGTCGCTGCAATGGAAACCCTAAGAGACTATGTAAAAGTGGAGGGAGAGAACTCATGAAGTTGTCCTCTGACCTCCACATGTGTGCTGCGCGTGTACACACACACACACACACACACACACACACACACACACACACACACGATATATAACTATTAGAATAATTTGAAAGATGAACGCAAACAAGAATAGCCAAGCATGGGACCCAGGACAGCTGTCAAAAGTTGCTTTCCTCAAAGACCTGTTGACCGCCGAGGGGGTGAGTGAGGCATTCATGAAGAGTCCAAGGCTTAAGAAGCAGAGCAGCATCAGAGAATTGCACTTAGTAGGATCTTGTGATGGTTTCAGGACCGACGAGCGAGAATGAGCCATGAGGCGTGAATGGGGAGGGAGAACGGGGGTGGGGAGCTCAACTGGTGCCCGGGCAGGGAGCTAGGCAAGCACAGGGACTTGGAACCATGTGACGTCACATTTCTACCGTGCCCACACACTTCACCCTCTGAATTCTGGGGCAGAAAGACTGATGGAAGGAGTTGTAGAACCCAAGGTCATTTTGACAGCATTTGATGTAAGAATATTATGGAACAAAAAAGTAAAACGTAAAACGCCATCCCCTCTCTAGCCAGGCCCAGGTACACCCTACGCAAAAGTGGCCCTAAGTGTGTTCAATAATTGGCTTGTGATAAAATGATTTGTGAGCAGCCCCAGTTCCACTAGGTCTAGCCCCTGTGAGTCAAACCACCTGTTCACGGCAAACAAAGCCATCCCTGTCCATGTGCACACTCACAGCTTGCCTGGCCCTGACCTTGTGGACAGAAGGGAGGGTTGGCAGGGCCTCGGCAACTCATCGCCATGTCTGGGTTGGCGTCTGCCCTGGCGTCTGCCCTCCCTTCTTACTTTCCTCCTAGACTGATAGGTCCTCAGGGCTTGTGCACTAAAATCTCCTTCTACAATAAGTAACAGCTTCAGACCAGAGCCTGCTCAAAACATCAGTAGGACAGTGGGATGCCCCAGCTCCCCACTCTGTCAGAAGGTGATCCTGTCGTGTTGGGTAATCCCACTGAGGAGATCATTAAGGAGGATCCCAGTCATAGACAGGAGCCGCCACTAGTCCCGGTGGTGTTGGCAACACATTAGAATTCCAAGTACAAAACCCTCCACTTGGAGAGCTGGTGCTACATCAGTGCTGTCCGCCAGCTCCCAACAGAGGTTATGACTTCAGACTGGTTTAGAGGGAACAACACATCTGTGAAGCTGGTCACAGACATGCATCTACAGTCCCAGCACGCAGGAAACTGAGCCAGGAAGATCTGGAGTGCCAAGCCACCCTAGGCTATATAGAGAACTTGTCTCCAAAAAAAATGGAAATTAAAGGTGGAGGGGGCTATGTACGGTTATTAAGAATTCAATGAGTTTGAGGGGAAACAGAAAGATGGTTCAGTGGGTGGTGCTTCCCATGCAAACCCAACAACCTGAGTTCGATCCCCACAACCCATGAAAAGGTGGGGGGTGAGAACTGGCTCCAGATTTGTTACACACACACACACAGATACACACAGACACACAGACACACAAATACACACAGACACACATACACACACATACACACACACACACACACATCCTGAATCAGACAAATGGCACACAGACTCACACATACATCATGGCCACACATAAAAACAATAAATAAAATGAAAAACAAAAGGACTAATTGAATTCACTCAGAAGACATACATCCCTGCTTTCATGTCTCATGTATAGACTGTCTAAAAGAGAAAACAGGACCCATTTTTCAGATTGGAAAACAAAGGCTGAACAAGAATAAATGATGGAGGTGGGGTCTAGATGCCATCTCCTGACCTTTAACTGAAGACCAGTTTTTCCAGAGTAATTGAGTGCACAGGAAAGACATACAAGTGGCTCTACTAAAACTGAGCAGAGGAGAGAAGTGACAGGCCCTTGATATGAGGGTAGAGGTGGGCATGGAGGTGGGAGTCCCAAATTGTCCTTCAGAAATTCCTGACTGCAGCCCACCCAATCTACTAGCACAGCCCCGCAAGCAGCATGAGGCCCAGCAGCATCCCCTTACCACAGTGACTCTCGTCACTGTTATCCCCACAGTCATCTTCAAGGTCACACTTATAGGAGAGTGGAATACAAGTCCCCGACTCCTGGCACCGGAACTGAGTGTCTGCATCACAGATGGTCGTGGCTACAATGGGAAAGAAGGGACACAGTGACACATTTGTTACATTCAGTTCATCCCCTTGTCCCCCTACAAACGTCCCCACCAGAATAGCAGTTAAAACTAGAGTTAGACTTTAATTATAACATGAACTACATCCTGACTTCACGCAGAAACAAATCACACCTGAACTGAAACTCCCATCCAACCTAGGTAAGGGCGTGTGTTTTCCAGGGCCAGATGTAGACAGAAATGGGGCTCAGGGCGTGAGACACCGCTGTCTGGCTGAGAGAGGAAGTGCAGAGCTGAAGTGGCCCCTAAAATCCTTCCAGATATCCAAGCACTCTTCCCACGCAAGCAACAGAAACTCAGATGTCCTAGAGGAATGGCCGGTCCCCTACCGGCAGCTGGCACACATTGTATGGGTGAAAGGAACACATACCCAGAATCCTACAGCAGAAATGAGTGTTGAACCGGCATTCACAAGGGCTGGGGTTTAAATCCTCACACTCACCCTCCCTAAGCTACCATCTCTTCTGTCATAAGCTGAAGGTAAAACAACTGCCGGATCAGCCAGGACTCACCCTCCCATCTACAGTCTATGGGGCCTTATCTTTTGCAACCCCCTTCCCTCTAATATGACACAGGTGACTGCCACCCAGTGCATTACTATGGGTACAGAAGAGTTCAGTGTTAGGTCCACACCCTACCAAGCAGACTGTAGAGGTAATGGACTCCTAACGGTGTCTCTCTTTTCCCTTGGCGTGCCTCAACATCGTAAGGATGGGTCTGAAAAATCAATTAGCTCGCTCTCCTAAACAGAAATGTCCTGGCTTATCCAGAAACCCCGAGGCCCAGGGGAAAGGCACTCAGGAGAAATGAGGGAAGGAAGACTGCTCTCCAAGCTGCCGGGGAGCTGACACAGAGCGAGGCAGCACCCTGGAACAGAGGGTGAGGTTCATAGTACAACAAAACGCCAAATGGCAACATTGTTGCTAGATGTCCCAGCCGCCCTTATTTGAGGTTCCATTTCTTTTCTGTAATTGAGCTCCTGGTAGGAGGCAGGGAATGAATACAAATGACAAGACAAATGACAAGCAGGGGATTCAGTGAAAACCTGAGCCTCTGGCACCCACCCAGGTGGAGGAGTCTGTTTAACAGGGAGGAAAATGACTGACAACATCCCTCCCAAGTCGCCTGCAAGCTGACAGGGTGCCTTAGCAGTCACCCCATGCCACCGCACCCTGCCGCACCTGCCCTGTTCTGCGGCCTGGCCTGCGGACAAAGCTTTGCTCACCATCTGGATAAGCAGACAGGCGTGTCACTCCTTGATAAGGAGAAGCCCGTGGGAGACAGATCTGGCCCCTCGGTTTGGTTCCCAGGGGAGAGGTTTCAAATCCCCATCACTCTTGATCACTTCACCCTGTCACATCCAACATGTGGATGCCTAAGCCAGTGAGTTCAGACATGGGAGAGAGAGGGGAACAAAGGTTGTCTAAGGGCAAGCGGGGGTGGGGAGTGCCATCAACCTCAGCTGACAGACACCAAACCAGGAGGACAGAGCCAGCCTGGTATTTCACCCACTGTAGGGGTTCACACTATGCAGAAATCCGTGAGACCAGTCACGGGGCTAGGGCTGTGGGAGGCCAGGGCTGAGGCCAGTAACCACCTGCACAAACACAGAGGTCATGATTTCTGTGCGCACACAGAGCTGTTAGGAGGCCTGAGCCCCGGGCACCGGAATACTAGCATACTTTTCTTCTGCTAAGCCTAATGTCTGAGCTATTTCCCACAGCCCTATATGGAAATAATTCCCTTCCATCATCTCCTTTATGTAATTAATAGCATTTATTAATGTTTTAAAAGAGCGTTGCCCATCCCATGACATCACACCTTCCTACAACAACACAGATAAATGGGAAAGGCCTATTAAAAAAATAAGGACAACCAGAGGCTTAAGGCTTCCCCAATCTGCCACTCAGACACCCCTTTGCACCATGACAACATGGCCCACAGAATCAGTTAGCCAGTTCTCATAAGGGCTTGTAGAGACAGAGGTGACAATCAGTGAGTGGGTCCACTGCATACGTGATAGTTATATAGCTGGGTGTTTTGTGGGATTCCTAACAATGGAAGCAGGAGCTGTCTCTGACTCTTTTTCCTGCTTTTGGGACCCTTTTCCCCCTACTGGGTTGCCTCAGCCAGCCTTTACATGAGGGTGTGTGTCTCAAGGGAAAATGGAAGTGTATAAAGACTCGTACAAAACTTCCAACAAGTCAGAGAGGGCAGGGAAGGGCATTGCAAGGCCCAGGTGAACCTAATGAGTCACATTAGACACAAACTGATAAGCTTGCTATACAGTTGCTACCCATGTTAAAGCACTGTGGGGGCCCAGCATGTGCTCCATAGAAGGCCTACACACAACTGCCAGGGTCCGCAGGCTTCCTCATCAACCGCTTTTATAGTTCTAATAGTGAGAGAGCCTCTGGGTAGCCAGGGGATAACCGATTTGAAAGACAGGCCTGCCTGCTCTCTGGTTTCTGGGCTTGTAGTCAGGTTCTCTCTCATCCAGTTCATCCTGCCCACTGTTTATCCTCCCAAAGGTCAGTCCTTACCACAGCACCTGGGTGGTTCCCGTCTGCTATTCCAATAACACCCACAAAACTTCTGGCCTGGGTTATGCATCGTATCCTACCTGCCCTATCATCTACAGGAGTGGGAGCACGTGGCTCCCTTGTCCATCTCGCTACCTCTGCTCAGTGCTCCCCACGCTCCTCAGACACCCTCATTTGTGCATCCGGGAGCTGACCGGAGTGACTTACCCAAATAATACAGCTACCCATCATGACACCCTGCACTCTTCTGTACTGTCCACTGGCTTCTCAGACACAGACTTCCCTCCCAGAAAAAAGTCCAAGACAGAGGGGCTAAATAAACATCAGTGAGCATATGTCTTTATAGAGAGATCTCGAAACCATTAAAACCAAAGCTGGGAAAGGAGAGCTAAGGTTAAGTAGCTGTCTGTCAAAATGGGCCTGTAAAATGGAGTGGCCCTTAGAAACTATTCAATGCCAAGGTCACTTGGACACGACATACCTACCAACATCCCTCACATTCTAGGCCCTGTGGCACCACCGACCAGTTATAAGAATCTCCCTTCAGACTGGCGTGCACCTACATCAGTTAACAGAAGCAGGTGACACCTGTTGCGTAGCTTTGAAATGTCCCAGGGTTAAATTTACAAAACAAATCATGTCATCCACCCGTGAGCTACGGGTGATGACACCCAGTATTACACCATGCAGATACAGTGCAGATACCAAGGTCATGACCTCATCATCCAGTCAGCTCACTTTCAAATGTTAAGTATACTTAAATTTACATAGGCAATAAATTGATACGTAGCATATATTTACGTGTGGGTTTTCTGCCCGAATCCCATTCATTTAGATAAATACCACAGTAGTGTCCAGCCAGAACCCCCAAACTATAGGCCAGGGCCGGAAGGAGCAGCAGGCCCCTGGGCGGTGGTGCATGTCTGATATCCTACGCCTGGAGACTCACGGCAATTCCTCTCGTCACTCATATCGCCACAGTCATTGTCGAAATCACACCACCAAATGCTGTTGATACAGTTGCCGTTGCTGCAGTGGTACTGGTTGCGAAGACAGGTGTTCTCTGAAGTGGGGGGAGGAGGGAGTTAGGGTTATTCTTACCACCTCACCACAAAACTTTCTCTTCTTTCTCAGTTTCCTTTCCTCCTCCCTCAACTGCGTTCTGCTGCAGATGGGGGGAGGGAAGGGACAAGTGAGCACACATGCACAGGAGACAGGCACACATGGGCACACGCACTCGCGCACACACACGCGCACACACACACACACACACACACACACACACACACACACACACACCTCCCGGGCCTCTTTCTTCCCTCTTTAAATTAAAACTGAAGATGAGGCAGGCTGCAAGTGTTCAGAGGTGACTACTATGAAGAAAAGGAAAAGCCTGACACTGACTGGGTCTACTGGGAAATAAATCTCTCTGTCAGCAAAAATAAAATATAAATTACACACAAATAAGCCTTCAAGAGGCTGTGTCTACAGAGTATGGGATGTACCCAGGCCATACATCTATAGCTATAATACACACCTCGTTGGCTCTGTGTACTCATGGCTTCCATACTCAACCTTCTGCTAACCAAACACCAGAAATATGTGTGGCACAGGGGTGGGGGGATATTGCATCTGTACTGCGCATGGACAAACTTTGTCCTCCCTGATATCACTCCCTGAACTGTACAGTGTGACCCCTACCTATGCAGTATTTACACTGCAGTGGTCTGGAGGTGGCTGGACGTATATAGCAGGTTGGACATATGCTCTTATACAAAGGAAATGCATACAGCAGGGTACATGCAAATCCTAAGCTCGTATACAAAGGACTTCAAGATCCATGGAATCTATTATCCACGGAAGCCATGGATTTGCAATTAGGAAGGGATGATTTTATATAGTTAGACAATAGTTAGATAACAGTTATATATCCACGTATACACTAATTTAATAAACAAGCAGCTTACTAAGATTTTATGATTTTTTTATTTTTATTTTATTTTATTATTTTATTTTATTTTATTTTATTTTATTTTATTTTATTTTATTTTATTTTTTGGTCCTTGGCTTCTTTAAAGCAAGGACTTACAGGGGACATAAAAGTATTGTTCAGCACACTGGGCCAAGGACACCGGTGGCCTGTGTGGAAAATGAAAAACATTCCAATGGTGACTGAACCTTTTTGCCCTCTTCTTACAATTTACTGTTGACTTTCTTTCCAAATAGCTTTAAGATGCCATTCAGAGCATGAAAGGGAGCCCCCTGTTTCTGGGGACGGGACAGTCATCTTTTCTCCATTTGTATTTCTTAGGGAAGCTGGCAGAGAAAGCTTCCATTGTACACTCGCCTGCCCTGGCCTCAGACAAGTGTGGCTAGGATTGCAAAGTAAATATGACCTAAAGAATAAGGAAAACACAGGAATTCAGCCATCAATCCACGTACTTGATGCCAGACCACCTTTCCTGGGCGCCCACTGATAGGAGTATGAGGCTAGAAACTGGGGGTGGATGGGAAGGGGGTGGCCACAAGATGGGAGGTTGGACACCTGCAGGAATGGGGAGGTGTCAAGTCAGATTCTCTCTCTTTTCTAAAAAAGCCATTTATTCAAATTCAAACCGGCTAAAGACAAGGCTCCTGCTGCTGTTGACTTGCTCACAGCTCCGAAGTCAAGACTTTTAGACCTTCGCCAACCCCGATCCCAAACACCTAGACTAGAGAGCAGTCTGTTCTGACAGAGTTTGGCCAGTTATGTTTGGAAGGCAAGCAACTCCATGCTTGCATAGAGGGATACACAGAACAGAAGGACTTTGGGCCTGAGGGAAGCTGTGTCATTACCACCAAACCAAGGGCCACGATGACCTTTGTATGAGCACCAGCCAGGGACTGTTGTGAAGAGCAAAGGCCTTACAACCTGGACTGGAACACCTCCCTGTATCTAACAGGTATCACTTCCCCCTGGGACATTCTCTAACCAAAACCTAGGAAACACTGAGATTGGAAGGAAGGAGAAAGAGGGTGGGGTAACCAGGGATTCACCTTCTTTGACACAGGTGTTGTTCTTCCTCTGGTAGCCCTGAGGGCAGTCACACATCAGGTACCCAGAGGGGAGGACACTGCTGGCCACGCCTTCTGGACACCTGCAGCTTTTACTGTTGTTGGCCTTAGGGAGGCACAGTAGACTGCAGGGCTGAGGAATGCAGGCATTGCTTCCTGGAGAGAAAACACAGAAGTCAGAAGCCGCAGTTTGGCTACGATGTGCCAAGGGGCAGGCAGAGAACCACTGCGAGCCACTGAAAGTCATCTTACAGATGAGGCGGTGGGGGTCCTAGAAATCTCTGGAACACTGATAAACCTCTGTTTGGAGGCCTAAGGGCCTAATCCTCAGTGGGGGCTTCTCAGTGGCTTGTCTCCATAAGAGCGAGGGAGCTGGGCCTCTGTGGCCACAAAGATCAGAGAAGGATGGAGGTAATATTGGTGTTCAGTCCCATTTGTTTATACAGTCTAGGGTCACAGCCAGTGTACGGTGACACGCATCATGTGCAGACTCCCCCATCTCAGCTAACGTGACCAAGATAAATCCCGACAGATAGGCCCAGAGCCCCACCTGAAATGGGATTCCAGGTTCTGTCAGGTTAACAATTAACACTAACCATCACAACAGATGACCATTAGTATTGACGGGGCCTTTGGGGTGTTAAGGTGGCATTGCAAATAAAAGTAAAATGATTGAGTGATGATATCATTTTGATACTGAGAGGAAGAGAATAAGAGGCACTGTACATACATACATACATACGTACATACATACATACATATACATGCATGTATATATGCATCATATATATGCATGCACAGATATGCACATATATGTACACAGACATAAACACATGTGTGCTCAGCACTGTACATACACATGTGTGCTCACCCAGAGAGAGAAATTCACGCGATAAAACATTCAAAGAGACTGCAGCAAATGACTCAATCTACCCTAAGAGCCTCGTTGCCAGCCTGCCAGCGCCTTAGACATCAGTTTACCCTGACGCCTGTGGGAATGAGGCGCTCCTTTACCTCAGATTCCCACATCGCTCCCTATAGGAATCGACACACAGCCGCTCCCAGTGACAGAAAGCTCAAACTGTGCTGTGTGTTCAAACCACTCAGTGTTCCAAGGGAAGGGGCGCTGGCGGGCTAAGTCCCTTAAACACGTGCTGGTACAGGGTGATTTGCGCATGAACTGTGTCCATAAAATGACATGACCAGCGGTGTCACACACAGAATGGATGTCCCTAGGTGGACAAGGAGACCATGCGGGCCCTATTTAAAGAGGCTGACCCAGGCAAAGCTGCATGGCACTGCCATTATGAGAACTCATGCAGGGCAAGACCAAGCAAGCCGCCAGGTCTGAGGACATAAACTGGGCGGGGCAGAGCATCCCGGCTGCCACAACGACACAGAAGAGAAGGTGGGTGTGCTACATAAGAAAGCCCAAAGGAGACGGAGGGAGAATCCACCCCGGACCCTTTACACAGGACGCCAGCCATATGATGCCCATTATCCCTCGTGAAGAGAGAAATGCCCCTCTAGAAGACCCTAGCCTAGGACTTCCTCACAAGGCACACTAGGGTCATTTTCAGTATCTAAATATTTGGCAATTGTCGAATCCATGCTGCCTCTAGTAACAGATAACCACGCCCACTCTCGCAGGTGCTTGGAAGCCTGTCTTCAGGCAGGCTCTGAGGGAGAATTACAAGAACCCCAAAATGCTTCATGCCATGGCAGCACTGAAGAGACCCATAATCTCGAAAAACGACCTCTTTAAGGATGAAAGAGGAACTTCCTGCCGGGGAAATAGTGCTGGTTCTGCCTAAGACCAGCCAGAGCGAGACCAGAAACGCCTTCACTAACAACCAAGTATCCCGACACCCCGACTGTTCATGCAAACCAATTTTTAATTACAGGCCAGCGTCCATCAAATGGCAGAACTCTAAGTTGTTGTCACATCACCAAGGTATGGCTGACAGGGGACAAAGCCCGAGAGCTGCACTGAAGTTGAAGTTTTGAAGGCAGCGTGGCTCAAACTCTTAGCAGTAAGTGTATCACCAGACGAGCCACTGAACCCAGCTTTCATGTAGACAGCGAAGACAGTGGGAGTATGGGAAGGCACATGGACAGGGGAAAGACCAAAGGTGGCTACACAAGCCTGTGAAACACATTAGTGATGTGCGGGTGACAGGGCCATACCCTAATAAACGCACCTACCATTGTTTTATGCTTGGCTGATAGAAAGTCCTACGCGTGTTGGGAATGAATAACAAAAATAACAAGTGGCCTGCATTGGGGGCTCCCTGCATGCATCCTGAACTGGGGTACCCTCTCAGGGCGCTACAGAGCCAGGGAGGTTAAAGCCAACAAGCTTACGGATAAGGGCCTGAACGTCACTAGTAACATCACCACGGAAGTCTAAGACTGCAAGCGTGCTTTCTTCACCCTGGAAAAGTCCTGCTTGGTCCTGAAGAAGGGCACCAATTAAGTGCCCCCAGGCCAAAGTGACAACCATCATGGCCGTATCTGCCACCAGCACTTCCCCCTCAAGCCAGCACTTCCTCAGGTCTAGACACTGCCCCAACCTCCTCTTTAGAACATGAAGGGAAATCACACCTGGGCTGAGATTCTATCAAGCGTGCAGAGCACAGGGGCTCAGCTGAAAACTGCACCTCACTGCTCCCCGGGGACTGGGTGTGACTGCCCCTCGGCTGTGCTTGTGCTGCTGGCTTAAGAGGCAGCCAGGGTGGGAAGTGGGGAGCCTGAGACCAGAAGGCTCACTGAATCAGTGCTACAGAAACTGCTGGGTGCGCACACAGCAGGCCATGCGCACCCACAGCAGTGGAGCCGTGCTCTTCTGGACGAGATGGCATCTGAGAGAACATTCTGCAGCCTGCCAAGTGGAGCAGCCAGGGCCAGGGAGAATGGTGCTGAGGCTGAGAAGCAGGGCCCCGTCCTCCTGTCCTCCTGTAAATCGGTTATCTCCCAAGATTAGCTGGAGCCATATAATGTCCCGTCCCACAAAAACAACCTCAAATCACAAACCCGTAAAAAAAAAATGGCTTCTCCATGTAGAAGCAGCTCTCGCACTGGCGAGAACCTTTGGGAACGCTAATTCATATCTAGGATTTCATTCTTTGATCTGCAAACCCGGGATCGTAATGCTAACCCCCTACCAGCTAAGAAGCCATACAAACAATGCTGACTTAGATTCTCGCCCAACGCTTTGGAGTCCTTGAGGGAGTTCTCATGCTATCTTCCTTAGTTCCAAAGGGATAACAGTCGTTATCTATAAGTGTATTATTTTCCTTGTCAATTTTCTCTCCATGTGGTAAGCCAAGAACTGCAAAACGGTGCCTATCAACCCTATAGTTCAAAACAGGAAGCCCCAGCGGTGTGTCCACAGAGGCAAGTCAGCAGACCCAGGAAGCCATTTAATCCCGTGGAGATAAGGAAGGTGTGCTTAAAGGGACTATTCTTCCCAGCAACGCCTTGCCTCTCTGCTAGAGAATCGGGAGTCTCCTTCAAGATAAGCAAACAGGCAGTCAAAGGAGAAAGGAAGCTCCCATAACCACAATCCCGGCCTGCAGGACCCGCTGACAGGGGGTCCTGGAATCCTGAGCCAATAGTTTTACAAGAAGACTCTTAGCCAGGTGGTGCACACCTGAAGGCCTAGTGCTCAGTGAGCTGAGGCAGGAGGATTGAGATTTCTAGGACAACCTAGGTAACACCATGAGGGTCTGTCTCAAAAAGAAACAATAGAAACAACCAGGCATGAAGGCTCACACCTATAATTTCAGCACTTGGAAGGCGGAGGCAGGGGGATGGCTGGCTTGGGCTCCGTGGTAAGTTTCATGCTAGCCTGAGCTACAATGTGAGAATTTGTTTCTAAATAAAAGTGAATTCTGCTCATCCCTTCTCTCAACAAATAAGAGCTAAGCACCTACTAAGTGCTGGGCACTGGTAAAACATTGAGAAGAGAAAACATGACATTCATTTTCCTGAGGTTCACACATCCAATGTGGATTATGAATGAAAAAGACTGCACAAAGTGTGGCCGCAGAAGTGGGTGTGTCCAGTGGGCATTCAAGCATCTGGGAACCCAGCATGCACCATTCCTTGTGAATGTAGAGGGGGATGAAGCACATGATAGGCCTCCCACGGCTGTAACCAGAAGCCCACACCACCCATCGCCGAGGAGCCAAGGGCGGGAAGAGGGCGTAATCACCCACTAAGCACCAGCATTCCGGGCGGGCAGAACTCGCTGTCTTCCAGCTGTTTGTGTATCATTAGAAAAGAAATTAAGATGCCATTAGGAAGAAATTAAATAATGTGCATGTTGTCGTGACAACAGAGAGGCAAACTGCCAGATCTTGCTCTGAGTCGAGATTGCCCACACGCAGCCCCTTTCTGGAGACCAAGACTGGGGAGAGGGAAGAGGACCCTGCCTTACCGGCGTTCTTTCCTTTGTAGAAGATCTTCATGTCCATCAGGCCGGTGAGCTGGCTCGCTAGGGTCTCCACCTGGGACCTGCTGTACTTGGAAGCTCTGAAGATACTGAGCTGCGACCAGTCGTCCCAGTAGATCTCGTTCTGAAGAGAAAACCTGCCTGTTAATCCAGCTCAGTGGTCCTCCCGGGACACTTCAGGAGGACAAGGACCATTCAACCCACTGCCATGCGGGGACAACAGATGATGACTGGATAAGGCCTGGTCAAAATTTCACTTAAATGAAACCTCACCGACAGGAAGAAATGGACGAGAAAAGGCTATCTAGTACTCATTTAGTGGAAGCACAGGGGGTGATTCAGTTTTGAAATATGTTTCCCCATTCTAGGCAGACGCCTTTGCTCCCTAGGGTGAGAAGAACTGGAAGGCCATGTAGGAGGTACACATCAGTCAGCAGGGAATGAAGCCAGGGATGAAGATACGGAACTGCAACGACGAGGCCACAGGAGTGAAGAGCAAAGAGATTCCCTCAGAGGAAGAGACCTCAACTGTCAACCTTTTGAAAAGTGAGCAGTGAGTGGTAGATAGAAGCCTACATCTCTCCATGAAGGGTGCAGACAAGTTAGTGCGGATTTGGAAGGCAGACGGTTTCCGAGACCTCAGACAGACTCTGCAAAAGTCCAGCAAGGCCTCAGCTCTGAGCCTAGCCACGTTCTTCCCCTTCTCTGGAAGACTGCACATCAACTATGGGAGGACAGAAAGGACTCACCTTAAAGACAGCAATGGCGTAAGGGTGTGGGAGGTTGTCAAGGATGACTGAACGCTGCTGGCCACTGAAAGTGATGCGCTCGATACAGTCCAGGTAAGCGTCCGTCCAGTAGATCCACTGGCCGTCCACAGAGATGCCATTAGGCCACTTCACGTCCTCTGACACAAGGCGATAGGCAGCAGACCCATCCATGTTGCTCCGGTAAATCCCAGGCTTCAAGTCTCCCCAGTCAGTCCAGAACATCACTCTGGCCAATACAGAGACCACACAATCTCATCAGAATGACCCAGGACAGCCTTGGTTCTACTTCCCAGAGGTAAGTCCCCCCAGAGCAATCATTATTACTATTATCTGTCATAATATTTGAGATGCATTCAGAAATGTAGTTTGAACTTGACTCAAAAATTCACCTACTGGAGTCTTCCTATAATCACGCTGTTCCGATGCCATACAAAGAAACGCACATATATGCACGTTAATCTGAATGCTAATTGGCAAAGGGAGTGATATTATACGACAGAATACACCTATTGCAGTGCTCCCAAAACAGGATATACAAAGTAGTTTGAAATCCGTATATTGTGTGTGTTACTTAGTTTTTGTCAATGACACGGAGTCACCTCAGAAGACTTCAATTAAGGAACTGCCTTCATCAGACTGGCCTGGAGCAAGTCTGTGGGCCACGTTCTTGACTCACAACTGAGACAGGAGGGCCCAGACCTCGGTGGGAAGTTCCACCCTGGGCAGTGGCCCTGGGCTATATAAGAAAGCGAGCTGGGTGAGCCACTGGGAGCAACCCAGTAAGTGTGGCCTACGTTCTCGCCTCGGATTGCCTCAGTGAGGGACTAAAACCCTCGAGCAAACTAAACTCCTTCCTGCTACCTCGGTTTTCATCCATGTTTTTATCCCAGCAATTAAACTGCTGCCTGTGTTCTGATAAGCCACCGTCACTCAACGCACATGTCCACTGATGCACAGGAAATCACAAATACACTCTCATTCTACCTGACAAGACATGTGTGTCCCTAAGGGGAGCCATATTTAATGATCATGATTGAACACCAGTAAAAAGACTCTGAATAATGCAAAAAAAAAATTAATAGTAGCTTCTCTGTATGACTAATGTGACTGTCATGTAACAGCGATGTCATTACGTCCCTAGGATGTAGGGGGATGAAGGGTGAAGAATGAGACAGGACCTTCTTTCCTGTCAAGGTCTTCTGTTCTCTTTTCAATCTTCAACCAAGCCCATAAATTACTTTTAGAGTGTTCTTTTTAAAATAGTGTTAATTCTCAATCATAAACACACACGGAGAGAAAAGTTAACACAGTTTCTTCTTAGTAAATGTTTGCTGTAATGAAGGAGTTAAGTGAATAGCAGCCGTCCACACCCCAGGTACATATTAACTTTAAATAAGATAATTTTAAGAAATGAGAAAGCCTGCATATGCTGGGAGTTCTGTGTGTGAAAACGGCTGATTGAATTAAATGTTTATGAGATTCATGGAACTCAAGATAAAAAAAAATCCTTACAATTTATCAGTGGCCTGCCCGGTTTACAAAGACTCTCTTTCATGTTACCTTTTCTGTAGAAACACGCCACAGATGTGAGACATCTGGAGACCATAAGAGAGTTGGATGCTTCCTAATCAAATACACACGGAGTTATCGGACCACGACAAGGAAGCTATGGCTTCAAAAGCCTCAGTCAACAGGTTATCTCCCCCACGATCACTAGAAGCAGAAACTTGGCCTCAAGCTTTCGCTTTCATGAGCATCTGTTGTAGCAGCAGGCACAACGCTGGCTTCCCATAGGGAAAACACTTACCCCTCTTGGGGCACAAGGACTAGAGCCCTGGGTCGATCAAGCACAGAGGAATTGATGATTGTCAGCCGGAAGTCACCATCTGGATTAGCTACCTGACAAAACAAAGCGGGAGTCGGGGAGACGGAGAGGGATCTAAGTTCCTCCCAAAGCCCACACACCCAAAGCCCGCCATGGGCCCTGCTTACAGCACACTCTCCACACCTGCCCTTTACGCTCGAGTCTCATTCTAGAACCATCGGGAGGCCTGCCTAGATTCCCAATCAGAAGGCGCTGACCATGTTCCTGGCTGAGATAATGTCCACATGGGCTGAAGAGGAGGCTGGAACTATGTGCTTTCTGACTCCAACCCCAGGGCATGACAACTTGCACAAAGGTAACTGTTGCTGCGGTCCCTTGGAGCCCATGAAGCTCCACATGGATCACTCCTCAGTATTTGCACACAACCCGCACACATCTTCCTGCATGCTTTAAACCATCCCTAGATCACCTGTATTTCCCACGACAGTGCTGGTGCTAAGTAAATAGTAAATACTCAATACTGTCCTGTCTTGTTTGTGCTTTTTTTTTCTATTTTCGATTTAATTCATGGATGTGAAACCACAGATTTGGAGGGGTGACTGAACTACTCTATAAGCCAATCACTTCTGCCAGGCTCATGAGAAGATTCCACTCCAGCATCAGGCTCAGCTCCAGAGGCTGAAGTCCCCAGAAGCTTCCCCACTCATTTCACCTCCCCATGCCATCCATTTCCCCGACCACACGATCACATGACTTGTTCCATGGTCTCAGCAGAAGGACAGGTTTCTTTATCCTTTGTATGGTTTCTATTTGCTTTAAGACAAGACCTCTGTGTATCTCCAGCTGGTCTTTCAGCTTACTATGTAGCCCAGGCTGGCCTCAAAATCCTGATCCTCCTGCCTCAGCCAAGTGCTGGGATTAAAGGACTACACCAACATACCAGTCTCCTCTAAATGGAAAGCCAATCAGGAAGAGAATGTGTATGTCCTTCCCACCCCTTGATTACTGTATTATTAAACACAAGACCAGGACTGGCATGTATCTTGTCCCAAATGGCACTTGTTTAATGACTAAGTGAGACTTGAGCTCAACTTGAAGAAAAAGAAGTTTCAGGAAGCCCCCTGCTGCATATGCCTCGGCTGACAGGATGATACATGGATCCAAGGCAGCCTCCCAAGCCCCTGCCTTCATCTCACTGTATGTCACACAGCTCTCTGTGTCTCCTGACTTTGTGTTTTCCCATTAAGCTGCGTGTCGCATCCCCATACAGTGCCAGTTCCCAGAGCTACTGGGCCAGTGTTCCAGGGCCTCAGGGGTAACTGCAAGGTACGGTGCAGAGATGATTCCCTGACACACTACTCTGGGCGGTTTACAGGCCCTTCATTGCCCTCACGTAACCATGGCTGTACAAGGTGGAACAGGTTCCTGGGAAGCTAATAGATAGGTAGAGATCAATACAGATGAAAGAGACATTGTTGCTTTTGACAATAATGGACTGCTGTTGTTATGGTGCTTGTAACACTATGAAATCAGAAGTCATCATCATCATTATTATATGAAGCTTCTGCTGGCCGAAGGACAAACGCTCATGTGTCTTAAATGGCACCTCGGGCCTTGTGTCCTCCCATGGGTTCCTCAAAGCTGTAAACATCCCGAGATGACCGCCCCCACCCCCTTCTATCCCTTCAGAGGTTCAGTGGCCAGCTTAGGCCCCAAAAACCTTGGGGGAATTTCCAGAGTGATATGACATGTTGCTTCCTATTTTTTGTGTCAAGTTTGGCCCAGAGCCTAGCTGCTCCACCTGCTCGCTTAATGAAGAGAGCGGGACTACTCATACCTCGATCTTTTTAAAGCCGGCATCCACCCAGTAAAGTAACTGGCTGAGGGGTTCGAAGGCCAAAGCCTCCACGGTCTCCAGGCCAGAATTGATGATCACCTCTTGCCCTGTGCTCCCATTCAAGCAGAGACGCTAGGAAGAGAAGGACGTAATCAACGCTGTGAACTGTGCGGCTGACTCAAGACTAGTCGGCCCCTCAGCATAGCCCAGTCTTCAGCTAAGCCGGTTCGCCAAGGTCACAAGGGTTTATAGGAGTCAATGTGCACATAGAAGATGTATTAACAGAATGACTGTGTGCTATTATTATAAACACAGATTACTAAACCGTGACCCTTAGTAAAAAGAATGATCTTTTTACTAAGACGTAGGAGTCTGTTGTCTTTTAAAATAAATGACAAAACAGACTGCAGCTATGTTTTACTTCTTCTGTCTCCTTTTATAGAGTCTTTTATCCCTTGCATGGCTCTAGGTCATCAGGTGTCATTGTTGGGGCTATAGTCAGTGGTCTCCCCTAACCCCAACCCTTCTGATGTAAATCTAACATTACGTATGGATTCTGGAACTAAGGATTCAGTGAGGAAATGTGATGGAGCTCTTTTTTTTTTTCCTGAACCTATAGAACCCTGCTTGCCAGATAAATGATCTAACACTGAGCTACATCCCCAGGTTCATTTCGGGATGGAGAGATGGCTCAGCCGTTCAAAGTGCTTCCTGCTCTTGCAGAAGAGAGTTCAGTTCTCAGCACCCCCATGGCAGCTGCCTAAGCATCTGTTCCACAGTTCCAAAGGTCACTTCTGACCTATCCTGACACCGTGCATGCACACGGCATACGGACATACATGCAGACAAAACACCATCATACACATAAAGTAAAATAAAAAATAAATCTTTAAAATGCATATATTTGAACATAGATGTTCAAATACATATGCAGGAAATATCTAGCCTATCTAGAGATCTTCAAAACCTATAGCCTTAACCTGGTGTGTGTATGTGTATGCATGGTTGTGTGTGTTATTGTGTGTGTGTGTGTAATTGTGCGTGTGTTACTGTGTGTGTGTTACTGTGTGTGTGTTATTGTGTGTGTGTAATTGTGTGTGTGTAATTGTGTGTGTAATTGTGTGTGTGTGTAATTGTGTGTGTGTGTAATTGTGTGTGTGTGTGTGTATGTGTGTGTGTGTGTGTGTGTGTGTGTGTGTGATTGCGGTTGTTCTGTTTTTGTGTCCTGAGAGTTGAGCCTGGGGCTTCATGTACATTGGGCAAACATTGAGCCACACAGCTGTATCTGCCCTGAGTCTCTGGGCTGAATCGATCCCTGCTCCCCCAGCCTCCCATCATGCCCAGACATTTCCTGGTTCTTTCCTGAGCTCAGGAGACCTAGAGTGGGTAGCTGTGTGGACTGAAGATAACTGGATGTCACTACACTTTGAAATGGGAGGGGAGATGCTAACGAGGAAGATGGCAACTGACAATTCCATATCACTGGCCCCAGAATCTAGCAGGAAACTAAGATCTCAGATGCAGTCAAAGATTCAGATCTGGAGCATCCTTTATCTTTCCCATAGGAGCAGAGGTAGGCAGGGAAAGAAAATTACAACAGAACACTGCAGTCAGAAGCCACAGCCTCAAGACTTAACCAAGGGCTCACAGACTCACCTGGATGGTGTCCAGCGCCAGGTCAGACCAATACAGGCAATTGTGCTCATAGTCAAAGTCCAGGGCCACGGCTGCCCGCAGCCCCGAGAGAGGAAGCTGCTCCGTGGCTCCCGAGGCCAAGTCGTAGCGGTAGATGGATTTCCGCATGGCGTACAGGATGAACTCATTCTCTTCTGCAGACGTAAAGCAGTCAGGATAACCAGGGATGCTGAAGATGGCCAAGCAGGCCTGGCCTACTTGCTTCTCACACACAAACCCTAACCCACTGTCACAAGGGGAGATCAAGGGCCAGAGCCTAATACAGACTCAGGTCACAGAATAACGTCCCACTCCTCACCCAGTAAGGGTGTCTCCTCATCTATGCTTTGTTACACTCCAGAAACAGCAACAAAAACACTTCAACGTCTCTATTTCTGAGCTCTGCCTGCAGCCTTCAGTCACACGTGTCAACGTAAGCGGCAGGTCACTCCATATCATAGTATGTCACTGCCCCATAGCACCCTTGCCTTGGTGACTACTTGGTAACTACCAAGCCTTCTAACCCGGCTTCCCACCCCTATGCTCACTCACGCATCTATTCACAACGGCCTGCTATGCTTGAAGATGACCTCACAAGTTTTCAGAGCAACAATGTACTTCTGGAGTGATTACAAAATGTTCGACAGAGTAATTACTGTTCCGTTTCCGCTGAACAAATGTTTGCACAGTGTACTTCCTATGCACCGGGCATGGTTTAATCTTCAAAGCACCCGTGAGATGGGAGAATGAATATTAATTTGTTTAAGGGCACACAGCTAGGAAGCAGGTAGTCCAGATCCAGAGTCTCTGCTTTAGCCTTTATACCACGCTGCTTTTAATAGTGGGATACCCACGATGCCACTTGTTAAGGCATATAAATAGAGGATCAAATGAGTTTTTCCTAAACCACAACCAATGATTTAAGGCCTAAAACCCTCTCTTTCTACTTAGAGAAGAACCTAGATGTCATCAAGACTCTTCCACAGGAGGGCAGGGAGCATCTCTAGCCACAGCACCTATGGAACCTCTGGGTAGCTGAACACTTAGGGGTGCCTGAGGGTGGCAAGACCACTGTACTGGCTGTTCGCCTGTATTGTGTGCAATACCTTGTGTAGCGAGCAGATTTAAAAAGAACCCAATCTAGATGCTGGGGAGAACAAAACATGCGGCGTTCGGATGCTGTCCCCTGAGTGTGGGCCTGTCCAGATGTTTGTTACTTGTGCCATCTCTCCAAATAGACGAACAATAAAAAAACTCTTTAGAAAATATTTAAAGCGTCTACTGATGCTATGCTACATGTGGGATCAAGATGCACACACAAATCCTTTGCTTCGTGCTTGAATTGGCCGCTGGGTGGGGGTTTTTGTTTTGTCTTTGTTTGTTAAGTTTTGTTTTGTTTTCCTCTGTCTTGAACTCACATATCCATATAGCCTGCTTTATAGGAACCTTAATACTGGGCTGGCAAGATGGTTCAAAAGCCTGATGGACACTGTGTTCAATCCCCCGTGACCTACACAGGGGAAGAAGAGAATCGACCCCCGGAAGTTGTCCTCTGACCTTGTCATCTACACTGTTATACAGATGCTGGCCCCCCCACCAGCACATACACACAAATAGATGAATTTAAAAAAAAACAAAACTCCAATACTGATAACACATTGAAAACAGATCCACTAAGTCAGAGTAGGCAAAACACTTGTTCACTATGTGGGCCTGGCCCCTAGCACTACTTCTCGAAAGCTTTAAATAATTAATAAGTCTACATAACTCTTGAAGAAGGAAAAGTTTGTTTCTTTTTCTTTGTTTTCACCTTGTTTCA
Source organism: Rattus rattus (assembly GCF_011064425.1). Taxonomy (NCBI): domain Eukaryota; kingdom Metazoa; phylum Chordata; class Mammalia; order Rodentia; family Muridae; genus Rattus; species Rattus rattus. The sequence goes on from NC_046161.1 coordinate 36,628,179, forward strand.
AAAATATTCAAGATACCACACCACAAGGTAACTAAGTGTCACCTTTGGGCTGACAGAATTCCAAGGCAGGGAAGATGTAGGTCACGAGATGTAAGCCACATGCCGGGCAGTGAGATTTCTGACCCACATTCCTCGGCAGCACCCAGAACCCGCACTGCCCCTTTGCTTCTTCTAAGAAACTAGTGTCCTTACAGCACGGTACAAGACCTGAGACTTGGGTAGGAGGCGGGCTGGAGTACATGCAGTGCCTCCACGGGTGAGGGCTTTGGCTGGTGAGGACATGCAAAGCACAGCCTAGAAAGATACATTGTTACAGTAATCATAAAGAAGAAAAATCGCTGCGTTTTACAAACCCTTCCAGATGCCCACATTACCTCATCTTTGCAAAGATGGTATGGTTCCCATCAGGCCCAGAAAACATCTTTTTCTGAGTACTTCTCTGCTTGCTGTCAGGGAATGACCTACCCTAAATGAGACTTTTCTATTTGATCTCCTGCTCTCTCCTTTTCTATCAGAAGGGAAAATAGCTTTCTTGCCTGTTCTGATGGCTTTAAACAAACAATCGTATCCCTTGCTGAATTATCCCCGAAGTATTTATGAGAAAGTCCGTACTCCAAGCCCTTAAGAGCAATCACTCAAACCCTCCTCACCCGAGCCCTCATCACAGTGGCTCTCATGAAGGGAGCACTGCAATATCATCTGCTCATTTGAAGGAATGTGCTGAATTAGTGGTTCTTTTTACATCTCCACTGTGAGGTATGTTAATTACTCTAGTAATGATGGAAGATTAAATTAAGGAACTAATGAGCTTAGCATCAGGACACGCTGACGAGCAGTGAGGGGCAGGGCAGGAGGCTGCCCTGCTCTGCCTGCCTGTGGAAGACAGAAGGCGGCGTGCCTGAGTCATGATTCGCAGGGAGCTCGTCACTTCCACCACAACAACACTGCGGATGAAGGCCAGCGCCACTCACTGGCCCTGGGATGATGAAACCTCAGAGGAAGGAAGGAAGCTCTGATTGAATGAGTCCTGGAAACCATGAAAGAAAAAGAGGCCAAACAACCCCTTTTTGTGATGTGTGTGTGTGTGTGTGTGTGTGTGTGTGTGTGTGTGTGTGTGTGCTGTATGTGTGGTATGGTGTATGTGTGTGTGTATGTGATATGTGTGGTATATGTATGTGTGTATGATTGTGCATGTGTATGCATATTTATGTATAGGTATGTTGTGTGATTGTACATTGTGTAGATATTTATCTATAGTGTGTGTGTGGTACATGTGTGGTATGGTACATGTGTGGTATGGTATGTGATATGTGTATGTGTGTATGAATGTGCATATGTGTGCATATTTGTGTGTTTGTATGTGCGTATGGTGTATATGTAGTGTGGTATGTGTATATGGTGTGGGGTGTGTATGTTGGTAGGGGTGTGTGGATTTGTGTGTGAATTCACATGTGTGCATATTTGTGTGTATGTATGTATGTGCAGTATGTGTGTGTTGTGGTTATGTATGGTACGTGTGTGTGTGTGTGTGTGTGTGTGTGTGTGTGTGTATGTGTGTGTGTTGATAGGGTTGGGGTGTGTGTGTATGCATGTATGAATGTGCACATGTGTGCATACTTGTGTGAATGTATTATGTGTGGTATATGTGCAGGGCGTGTGATGTGTGTGGTGTGTATGTCTACTGTGTGTATGAGTGCATATGTGTGTGCATGTGTATGTGGTATATGTGTACATGTGTGCATGTGTGTGGTGTGTATGTATGTGTGCAGTATGTGTATATGTGTGTGTATAGTGTGTATATGTGTAGTTCATTTGTGTGTGTATGTGTGCCCAGCTGAGCATCACATGCCCTGCTCTACCTCCCAGCCTTACTCCCTTAAGACAGAGTTCTCACCAACCTGGAGCCATGCTGGTCAACAGCAAGCCCCAGCTCGCCTCCTGTCTTCACCTGTTCACAGCACTGGGCTTACAAGCACACATGTGATCATGCCTTGCTTTAGTGTAGGAAACTTGGATCTCCATACTTACATAAACGGTGCTCTTGTCTACCGAGCCATGTCCCTTGCCTAATCACATTTTTAAAGTATCATACTTTTGTGCCTATATTACAAATAACTCATATTACATCACTACTAAATAGCATAAAACATCTTCAAAATACAGTTATATATTCATAATCTCTCCAAAGAAGTTTTTCCACATCAATAGGCACAGTGACCTGGGAAACAGGACTGACACTTAGATGCCATTTGGATCCTGGACTTTCAGGTGTGAGTTTTAGCACTGCCAATTACGAGATACATGATTTTAGGGACATCTTTCCCTCTGAAGCTGCTGGCTTCCTCATATAGACGCACATACGATACGTTTCAATGGAACTGATGATCTCTGCATAACTGGGCTGTAGAGAAAATTAAACTGCCAACACATGGGCAAGTGAATTGAGATCTATAAAATTCTAATAAAACTAATATTTATTATAAAACCAAGATAGAGCACTTAGTTTAGAAGGAGCTCCAGTCTCTTTACATTCAACTTTGACAACTGAGAGACACACTGAGGTCTGTGACTGCTCCTCAACCCCCAGTGACAACATTCAATAGATACCAAATAGACTGCCCTCCAAATCCTGACTTACCACCACATAGTTCGCATCCCCTCAGGATGTGCAACTACACAAAGGCTTCGTGTGCCCATTACACTTAGGGAAGGAGGAGCCTTCATGATGACGAAACTCTCTGAGTTTACCCCCACTAAGTAAGAAAAACCATATGCCTAACTGGAGTAGACCAGAATGACCCAACCAGGACTCAAGAAGGCAAAAGGAAGAGACCATCTGTCTTACCTGCCAGGGGACAGGGGACCAGCTCCCCTTCCAGCCGTGCTTCAACATCTCCTCCACTGCAAGTATCCCCAGAAATCTTCCGATAGCTGTTTAACCCCCAACCAAAGCAAGAAGTCAGTCAGAAGCATGGAGAAGGTTTCTGGGTCACGGAGGCACCCCAGTTGAGTACATATTCCCGGGCACGGACAGCATAGTTGGAAGGATGGTGCTTAGTTGCCCTGAGTCAGTTTTGCTTGTGGTTATTTAGGGCAGGCAGACCCAGGTGGTTTAATGCACTGCTCAGGGAAGCACTTAAAAATCTCTCTCCTATAAACTCCTCTGAAGAAGTTCCCCAGTCAAGGCTTCTTCAGATGCTCTCAGCCTTGCAGAGAAGCTTGCAGACTCCGTTCTCTCCCCGGGCTCAGGAGATTGCAGATGCTATTCACTTAAAAAGCTGTCCAGCCTCCTGCAGTCTACAACTTGGGGTTTGAGAATTTAGGGTATTGGCAAAGTTGAGTGGTTCTCACGGCTCCCTCCTTCCCCACGCAGGCCCTTGTGAGCCTGACTCGGCCAACTGTATGGCGCAGATACATACCCTCTTGTTCTCCTGTAGGAAGAACCCACGGGACAAGGCACAGGAGGGCTGTAGGGCTTCCCAGAAAACTCAGGGTCTGGAACACAAACCTCTAAGGAGATATCTTCACTCATCTTGAAGCCAAAGTCACTGAAAAGACGATTAGAGTCCATTAGAGCACAGATATGTATCCTCCACCTCAGAACCAACCCTGCATCCTCTACACATACCTACTGTTTACAATCTATGGGATACTCCACAGGACCTTTAAAGAACAACTACTTTGTTACACTAAGCTACACCTACAAAAGAAGCCATGTGTCAGAACCACATCTGGAAAGCCATTGCTATGTCCCCTCAGCAGACAAAAGGGAGGTAAGTCATCAATCATGCCAAAGCAAAAGCTCGTCTAGATTCGGCTGCCTATCCAGACTCTGAGCCTGTCTGTCCTCGGATAAAAGGAAAGAGTGGGACTGAGGCTGCAATTCCATTGGTAGAGTGCTTGCCTAGCATGCACAAGACCTTAGGTTCAATATCAGCACTAGGAGTGGTGGTACAAATCTGTAATCCTAGCTCTTGGGAGAGAGGCACAAGAAGACAGATCTTCAAAGTCACCCTCCACTACACAGTAGCTTTGAAGCCAGCTTGGGATGCAAACCTCTATTTCAAATAAATAGACAGACAGACAGACAAATAAACAAACAAATAAATAAATAACATGGGGGTCAGGGTGATAACTAGTAAAAGCTACTGCACACAGTATGAATACCATCACAGGTACACATGCCTACCATACACACATTTACGTACATACATATATGCACACATACATACATACACATATACACACATACACACATATACATACACATACATACATACATATACATATATACATACATATATACACACATACACACATATACATACACATACATACATATACGTATATACATACATATATACACACATACACACATACATACATATATACACACATACATACATACACACATATATACAATGCATTAG